>NW_016809856.1:80290-88762 GCF_001698545.2 Rhinopithecus bieti | reverse complement strand
CGCGTTATGCACATGTACCCTAGATCTTAAAGTATAATAAAAAAAAGAAAAAAAAAAATTAAGAAGGATATTCAGGACTTGAACTCAGCTATGGACCAAGCGGACCTAATAGACATCTAGAAAGTTCTCCACCCAAAATCAACAGAATGTACATTCTTCTCAGCACCACATCACACTTATTCTAAAATTGACTACAGAATTGGAAGTAAAACACTCCTCAGCAAATGCAAAATAATGGAAATCATAACAAACAGTCTTTGTGACCACAGTGCAATGAAACCAGAACTCGGGATTAAGAAACTCACTGAAAACCTCACAATTACATGGAAACTGAACAACCCACTCCTGAATGACTACTGGGTAGGCAATGAAATTAAGGCAGAAATAAATAAGTTATTTGAAACCAATGAGAACAAAGACACAACATACCGGAATCTCTAGGACACAGGTAAAGCAGTGCTTAGAGGGAAATTTATAGCACTAAATGCCCATAAGGGAACATGGAAAAGATGTTGAAGCATTCTTTTATGATGGATACCTTACAATCTTGTCAGATAATTTCAACATCTAAGTCATTTTTGTGTTGGCATTAGTTAGGTCTATTTTCTCATTTAAGTTGTGATTTTCCTGGTTGTGTTGTGTTATTGAAATGAGAGGAATTTTCCCTTATCCCCCTTGCAGAGCTTACAACGGGGGTGTGATTAGCTTCTTTGGTGCCTCTCTGCTCAAACCCTTAGGGGAAGCATGTAGATAGACAGGTTGTGGGGAGCACGGGCTCTGACTTCTCAGCAGTGTCTAGGGTTGAGTTTTTACAGCTCTCAAAGCCCCAGTGTGCTTTTTCAGCTTAGCCAGCTGCAGGCAGCTTGGGTTAATCAGTTCAATTAGACTCTCTGCTTTATTATAAGGACAGAGGGCTTTCTGTGTTCTGGGGTTCTTGCCCTAGTGTACTGGAAAAGCTGGATCACACGTGGGCTTGGAAAAGGAGTGTAAGGTTTTATTGAGTGGTGGAAGTAGCTCTCAGCAGATGAATGGGGAGTCAGAAGGGGGATGAAGTGAGAAGGTGGTTTTCCCCTGGAGTCAGCCTGCTCAACATCCAGGCTCTCCTCCCACCACCCTTGGCTGGATTTCCATTGACTACCACATTGTTCTGCCATCAATGACCTGCTGGGGTCTTTCTGTGTGTTCTTCTGCAGGTGTGTTCCTCTCAACGTCTGGGCACTTGTGTGTGTGCCTGCTAGGGTCTCCGGGTTTTTATAGGCACAGGATGGTGAGTGTGGTGGGCCAGAACATTTGGGCACAAAAACAGGAGTGCCTGTCCTCACTTAGGTCCATGTGCACAAGCTCAAGAGTGGAGCTTTCACCAGGGTCTCTGCCCTTCTCTACCCAGCACATCCCTGCCTGCTCCCATATCATTATGTCAGGTGATTTTTGTATCATATTGTAGGCATTTTTGAGTATTATTTTAGGGTTCTCTTGGTCCTATTTAAATCTTTTGTTTTAACAGACAGTCATCCTGTTTAAATTTAGCACACAGGTTCTGGCCTAATTTTGTGTATGTGGTTTTAAGGACAGCTTAATTTTTTTGAGGTTTTGCAGTGCTATTTTTGTACCGCTTAGCCTTGATTTGGCCCCTACTGATGCTGCCCAATGTGACAGAATGTATTTTCCCAAGCAAAGTCATTTGGTGTCTCTCTTTGGAGGAAGAAAGTCTCTGAAACAGGAAGTTTCAGGAACAAAAAGGCTGCTGGGCCCTTGTTTTGTAAGAAATTCCTGCCTGTGGATCTTGGATAGTATTTTCCAGGCTGAATGTTTGTTATGGCAGTGTCCCTCTTGTTAGTTCTTCTTGGCTGCCCTCGTAAAGGCTATGGCAAAACTAAACTTCCTGAACTGACTGTGCTTATGACAGAGTGGGGGTGAGGGGCTTGCCAGTTCCCACCGCTTATCCCATCCTCAGGAGGTTTGGATATGCAATCTCCGATAATGACCGTTGGGGTATAATCCCTGAAGTCCTTCCGTGATTCTATGAAAAATTTGTGAGGAAAATCCTAGCCTCAAAGAGCAGTTCTAAGGGGTTGAAAGATGGCTTTGAATGGATCCCCTTCTTTCTCTGTTTCTCTGTGCTTAGAAGCAAACAGGAGAAATGCACAGACTCACAAATGATGAAAGCTGTCACTTTGTGATCCATAGTGCAGACGGAGGAGGAGCCTACACAGATCACAATACATAATATTTATACTGCTTTAAGGACTGGTATGAGGTTAAATTGAAATCAAAGGATACGAAAATGGTCTGTAAATGATCACAGCTGAAGAAGTAGCAACTTGTAAAACAGGAATACTAAATTCTGCATCACAGAGTGGTGATAAAGATGAAGTTGAGTCATTGAAAATTAGTCGGTAGGAATTGAATCATGTAGACAGTGTGACTAGGGTGTTGGCATATATCACACAATAGTGAGTGAGTCTAGCTGTCTACCATACATATACACCCTGATTAGTAGTGTCCTCAGATTGGGGGATTTTTAAAAGTCTCTGGACATATTACCTTGGAATGCTGAATGGATACTTTATGGTCACAAGTTTGCCCACTGAATATGGAATCAAAGCTAGGAAAATTAGATAAATTTATGAAAAGTTTCTGAAGAAGCTGAGGACATAATTAGAATAGTTTTAAAAATTAAATTATATTATATGACATTCTTGAGCCTGTGAATCCTTTCTCCATTCGGTGCACATATCACAGTCTATGTCTCTTCTTTGTTTCTGTAGCAGGTAATGTCCTCCTTGCACAGACACTCCCCATCTCAAATTCTATGCCCTTTTCTAATGGAGACATTCTCAGGTATATACACACATTCAGTTATTCTATTACCCTTTAAAGCAGGATATTTAAATAGCAGTACATGATGAAACTGTGTTCACAATTTTATGAATCAACATTTTCCAAGGAAGTAGTACCATAGCTTTTGCCCATCTCCCAAAAGCATTTGTGATTGAGAAGGATTAAGAACTAATTTTTATTTTCAAAATTAGATCATATTTTTATTTTTCAAAAGTTAGCAGTATGTCACTCTCACACAGCTAATATATGTTGACTCTAGATATAATGAAAGGGCTTTACTAGAAGATATCTAACTTGGGTCTGGAAACACTCTTTACTAACCTCCCCACTCTTCTCCCCTGTAATCGGTCACTTCCTACTTCTTGACCTGCAGTTGATCACTTCTTCTTCCCTGAGCACACTTTTGTTTGGCTTACAGGACACCAGATATTCTCGATCTTGCTCCTGCTTCCCTCACCATTCACTGTTTCTCTTGCTGGTTCCTTCTAGTTGCCACAACCACTAAATGGTAAAGTGCCCCAGGACTCAGTTATTACACCTTGTTCTATTTGTCTATGTTCCTTTCACCAAAGAACCACCAGTTTTAAGATGACAATCTCACTTCCTTCAACTCAGAGTTTTCTGAGAGTTTCTTACCAATGCCTAAGATCATACAGCTAGGACATGAAGCTTCTGAGGTTTAAGACCTAATGTCGTGGGGTTAAATTAAGTTCAGGAACCATTCTTGGGCAAAAGCCCAGGTCACTTTCACAAACACTGTTCCATAATGATACAGGGGCATTTTGACAGTTCCTGGCTCAGCCTCACCCCTTCTGATCTGGGGCTAGGCCTGGGCAGCCTTAGGTTTCCCAGAATGCTTATCAGACTTCTATCTTTCTCAAAATGATATGCTTTCATCACTTTGAGTTATGGATCCCAGGATTTTCAATAGCATTTTTAAGTCTATCTCTCCTGCCCCCAGAATCATATAAAACATTTGTGTGCTTACTGAAATTTCAGATACCTTCCAAAAATTTCTCTGGAATTAACCAATATCAGATGCTCCTATTTTAAGTTGTTTTCCTATGAGTCCAGCTCTTTTTCAGATTCGTAGAATGTCAGAGCCAGAAGGATCCTGAGCCAAAGAAACCATTATACAGGCAAAGATGGGAAGAGACTTTTCCAGGGTTATGGAGTGAGTTAGTGGTAGACCAAATAAGAAACCAAAATCCTTAACTCCCAGTCAAATGCTTATACCCAGTTAAATGTTCCTTAATAGATGAGGAGTACAACCCCTCCCAACTTTCCCTGTATTCCCATCCCCTCCCAATTCCCCAGGATTCTGTGACTATATCCCTTACCAACTGTCTCTCTATCCTGTGCCCTCTCCCAGGATCCTGTGACTTCTGGCAATTGTTGGTTTTAAGAGGAGTATGTGAAGGGCAAAAGCATAGATAATTAGTACACAAGATATATGTCGAGGTAAGAGCCACATTCTTGCCAGTGGGCTTCTTCAGGTTGCCAGACCCTTTCCTGTCTCCGGGATGTCCCTGGGACAGATTAACCTCATTGTGACCAGGCTTAGCTCAGTAATGCATCAGGTTGGCAACTAAGAGTAGGGGGAATGCATTCTCTCTACCTATGTGTGTGTGAAAACCCTTGAGGGCCAATAAGTGAGCAAGGGACTGAATAATACTTCATAGCTATTGGCAAAGAAATCCCCATATATTAAATATCTGCTATGTGCCAGACTATGTGAGAGTTGTTTTAAACATTTTTAGCTCATTTATTTCCACCTACACCCTAAAATTTAAGTACTGTTAGTATCTCAATTAGGAAATTGAGCTCCTAATTAATGACCTGACTTGCTGAAGGTTATACAGCCAGTAAATGGCAATATTGGGACTAAAAGTCAAAGGACTGACTGCAAAGAGCATGCACTTTCCAATAATAAGAACAATCACTGATTAAATTTTGTACTATGTGCCAGGCGCTATGCTAGGCTTTTGGATGTAGTATTAAAATAATTACAATAAATCTATGCATTAGATATCATTACTCCTATTTTACAGGGAAGAAAGTAAAGGCTCAGAAAGCAAATCACATAGCCATCAGGTAGTTGGGTCAGAGTTTCAAGACACATATGTCTGATTTTAAAGCCTACATCCTCCACCATACTGCCTCTTTCAGAGATTTGGGAGAATGGTACAGAGAGGATGAATGAAGCTTTCAAAGGAGTGGGTCCTCTTAATGGCTTTAGGAACAGCTTACAGACCTTACCTACTCAATGTATGATATTATATTTCTAGGAGGCAATAACAAATTCAAGGTATGAAATTAGGTGGTTGTGATGTTTGAATCTCAGATGACTGATCAGTCCTTCATGTCTACCCCACTTTCTAGAAATATTTGGGTACAATGAAATTGAGACAGACTGGTAAACTGAAGGGCCTCTTGCTGGGGTCAAACTAACCTGGAATCTCTTAGGGAACTGAAGATCGTTTCCTCCCCTAGAGAGGTTTGCTCCATTGTGCTTCCAGGGGATGCTGCCCTGGAGTGAATTGTTACGAATAAGGACACATGTTGCTGGTTTTCTACTACTTCTATCAAACTGGTTCTTTTCCATCTGTAAAGCATTATCTATTGTCCCGGCTTGCATAGGATCAGTTCAAATCAGACTGATATCAGTTGTGGCCTACCTCTCTTGAACTTAACCTGTGGAAGAGAGAGCTGAGGCCTTGCTTCTAGCTTAGAAATTTCCATATTTCTGGTAAATCTACCACTTTCAAATTCTGTAGTAACTTCTGAGTTTCAGTATAATTCTCTATAAAATTATGAATGATGAGTGGATGATCTTGTTATTAGCTTGGGGGCTTTGAATTTGCACTTATGTGCCACGGTAACTTTGCCTAGTGCCCAGCTGCAAATCATACTTAGGAGGTGCTACATAAATTAATAAAATCAACTTCATGAAGTAGTTCCATGTCTTTTGTCTAGTGGGCAAGAGGAGGCAAAGAAGAAGCTCAGGGATTGACAAAATCCCTAAAGTCAGTTCATTCAATTCCTACCTTACTTCTTCTAATCATCTCTACTCAACCAGTCTTTCAAGTTCGGCTTGCACACTTCTAGTTACAGGAGCTTATGAGTAGGCAGCTCACTTAAAAATGTTCTTGTGCTGAGTGAACTCCATTTATTTATGGCTTCTACCTATGGGTAGTAGCTGTATTCCCTGGGTTCACATATACCCTGTCTTCTCTTCCATCTACCCTGTTGCAAAGCCCAAGCTCCAGTTCTTTCAGTGACTCTACTTGGAACCTGGGCCATTGCCTCTTCTCTGTACCCACACCAGTTTTCCATGTTACTTGAAAATGAGGACAAATCTGAAAACCTACTGGGCAGTAAAGAATGGAGAAGAATGTCACCTTCTCTCTTCTGATAAATAATAGCTCTATTAGTACTACAGTGAAACTAGTTTACTTGTTTGCTTGTTTGTTTTGGAAGCCACTTCTTGATCAGAGATTTCCAAACTATGGCCTATGCACCAAATGTTACCAACTGCCTGTTTTTGCAAATAAGATTATGTTGGAACACAGCCATGCTGATTTATTTACATATTGTCTGTGACTTCCTTCATATTAAAAAGGCAGAATTGAGTAGTTGCTACAGAGACTATAAGCATCACAAAATCTAAAATATTTACTATTTGGTGCCTTAGAAAAGTTTGCAGATCCTTATTCTTAATTTATATTGAGCTTATTGGTAAAACTCTTATTCATACCCTGCTTACTAGTAAAACAAAAGTGAAATTCTAAACTGAGACTCAGATGAAATGACTTACTCAAATTCACACAGCATGAATATGGCCAGAGATAGAGTTTTTAACACATTTCTGTTTGGTTCACAATCCATTGTTCCTTCACCACGTGTTTTCCTCAGTGTTCACTGCAGTCACTTCAAGCTGGGACATTCTATGGTGCTGGGGCTCCGTGGTTTCTTGCTGTTCTATTTGGGTTTGTACTATCAGCCAGTGCCTTCCCAGGTCAATTCCATCTGGTTAAGGTCAGCTCAGCTTAGCTCAGCTGCCCCCTTGTTTCTTCCCTGTTCACCTTGCCCATGGTTGCTGGAGTCTCAGTTTCCTTGGCCAGTAATCAGGATAGGGCCCTCTAGACAATAAACCATTCAGTAGCCTTTGTCTATACTAGTAGGAAAAGCAGACTGGTTGAGCCTCAGAGAGCACTAAGGCAAGAAGAGAGCCCCACCAAAACTGTGCCATGTTCCAGGAGAAGTAACCGGTTGGCTGACAAATAGGGTGATCTCTCAGTTACCATCCCTCATGTCCTTAAATCTGGCAATCTTTCTATGGCTATATATATATATTCTCACTCTCTCTCATATATATATTTATGTGAGATATATATATATTTATATGAAAGATATATATTTCATATATATGAGATGAAATGTCTATATATTATATAAATATCGCTATATATCACATTTATAATATCTATATATATCACATATATATCTCACATACATCACAAAATGAATGTCCATTCCTCATATATGAGAGGGAAAAGAGAGAGAGAGAGGAAATAGACATGATCAGGAAGAAAAAAACTTCCTTTGATTTATCCATTTCCTTATTAATTAACCCTGCTTTTTGTAGCTGAGGGCTCATTTAGAACTTTACAACTTTTACTGGCCTCCAGAAAGGCTAGGCACAGCTGACTAGACATTTCTGCCCATTCTCTGAGAGGACCTGGCTGGGCTTTAAAAAGGGGACCCAGCTATAGCCAGTCCTACTTGAGGACACACAGACAAGTGGAAGGGTCAGGATTAAAGCAGCCAGTGTAGGCCGCTATGAGGCCGTTCCTGAGCCCTGAAATCCTCTCTTCAACCTCATGTTCATCCACAATGGACCTCAACAGTGAAAGGCAAGGAAGAGCAGGAAGACTAGGCACAGGATATTATAGGTAAACATGTACTATCGGAACTTTAATCCAAAGAATAACATAAATCGAGGGGCCTTTAAAGAACATCTTGTTCAACCGTCTAATTTTACAAATTGGGAACTCATGCTCAGAGAAGGGAAATGATCCACCTAAGGTCACATGTTATATCAATTCACATGCATAGAGATACTGTACTCTTCAAGCTGAACAAACTTTTTTATGTAACTTGTCTAAATTGTCATTTTACAGGTGGGGAAACTTATGCACAATCTCCAGTACAGAAAAAATGCATGATTCATTTATATATCCTCATATCTAATCCAGTACCTTGCATAGAGCAAGCATTAACCAGGTGTTTATTGAAATAAAGAAGCATCAAATCATAACAAAGGATCTTTGGAACTGTCTTGTTTTCCTGTTTCCCATTTTATGTGTGAGTACTTCAAAGCCCTAAGAGGGAAATGGTGTACCCTATATCCAGGAAAGATCAGAACTGAGACTAAAATTCAGTCATCCTAAGGTTAAGCAATCTGTCCAAAGTCCCACAGCTAATATATGGCATTTCAAAATAAGTTCATATTTTTGCTGAAATTTTGCCCACTTTCCTCCCTCCCTCCTATTCTCCCTCCCCCTCCTCCCCTCCCATCCCTTCCTTCCTTCCTTCCTTCCTTCCTTCCTTCCTTCCTTCCTTCCTTCC
>NW_016809856.1:73758-79355 GCF_001698545.2 Rhinopithecus bieti | reverse complement strand
GCATTGAGTCCAAGATACTCACTCCACTTTTAAAGACTTCACTCTCCACCCAGAAACTTATCTCCTCTATGCTCTCCTCCTCTGATTGTTTCTTCCACTCTTCTCAGACTCAAAGGCTTGGTGTAGTGAAACATGGTAAACAGAATATGCACTGGAAAAAAATAGAAGACCCAGTTTCTAGTGCTATTTAAGTCATTACAAATGCGGCCATGGAGGCTCAAAGGCAAAGAATAACCTTGCAGAGGGCAAAGTCAGGGGTGATTAAAAAATAGTGGACAAAATAATTTCTTTCAAAGAGGAGAAACTGTGTCTAACCAAGGAAGTAACACCACTTCCAGAAGAGTTTTTGCAGTTCCTGTCCAGCAAGATTCACCTATCATTATGGACCAATGACTGTTGTACATTCGTATGCTTTCTTTTCACGAAAAAAAAAAATTTACTGTGGTTATTCTGTTCCTATTTCCCTATTGTCTTTAACAATTAGGTAAAGGACAGATAACTTATCATTTAGTTTATAGATCACTGAGTCATTGAGAGTTATATCGGGAGTTGATATGGATGACTACAAGTTGTTAGAGATCCTGGACGTTGATATGAATGCAGTAACTGGATGGACCTTTGGGTTATCCTTCTTGGAGAGGAGGTAAATATGTTCCATGTGAGTGAAGAAGTGCATAGGAGTGCACTGAGAGAGAGGACTATGGCAGAATATATTGGTTGTCCAACAGTCTTCATTTCCCCCTTCATCCTTTAAGGAAAGAAACCCTAAATTTTAGATGGGCACATGGCCACACACTGAGAGACTACATTTCCTAGTTTGTCTGTGAAACTACTATCTCTATTTTGTAGAAGAGAACAAGTGGTTTAACAAAAGCAATTTAGGTATTAAGTGGCTGACGTGGGATTCAAGTGAATATTTACTTGATTGTTTCCTTTATTCTTATCAGTTTATATTCACAAATGTAAGCTAATTTTAGGTACTTTGGGGATGGAGTAGGTAGAGTTAATCAAAGACTAAAGGTGACCTCCCATTTGTGATAATGTTAATATTCCTTCCAAGTCCAAATTGCTTACCTGCTTTCCTTTCATTCCCAATGGCGATTCTCAGTTACATGCTCTGAGTCCCAGAATATAAGGGCCCTTAAATCTCATTTAATTTTTTTCTGCTTAGATGAAAGCTCTGTGGCTGAGAGATGGAGAATGACTTTCCCAAGGTCATAAGGCAGTTTTGGTAGGGGTCCCAAGGCAGTTTTGGTACATCCAGGACCATAGTAAGGTCTGACTCCCTAGCTTATTCCTCTTTCCCCTCCAGTTCAGTTGTCACTCTTAACAATCATTAGAACTGAAAGGGCCTTCAAACCATTGAGTTAAGCATTTTCAAAACTTTGTTACATAGACCTGGTAGGTGTCATACGAAACAAAAAAATTTCTTTGCTCAGAATAAGCTTTTGAAATTCTAGGTTAAACCAGCATCTAGCCAAGATTAAACAGGTTTTCTTCTAGATTCTGCTATGTTGTTTTAGGCATGTTGCTTAAACTCTCTGTGCTCCCTCAATTCTAAAATGAGGTTACCTTGCTTAGTTGTTGGTAAGATTAAATGTGTTAATATTTGACAATTTCTTATTATATTCAAAATATATGTGGGTATAATGGTTAAATAAATTGCAGTATTTTCATACAAAGAAATACTACATGGCAATGAAGATGAACAAGTACTGCTATGCACAATAACATGAATGACTCACACACAAAATATGACTGTGAATGTGAATGAAGCCAGACACAAAGGAGGACAAACTATATAATTCCATTTGTAAAAAGTTACAAAACAGACAAAACTAAACTATAGCGAGAGAAGCTGAGATAGTGTTCTGTTTCTTGATATAGGTGCTGATGACATGAGTGTGTTCACCTAGTGAGCATTTTTAAAGCTGTACTCTCATGACTTGTGCACCTTTTGTATGTGTGTCATACTTCAATAAAAGCTTATTTAAAATTATACTTTCAGATTCTTTAATATATTAATATGCACTGGAATTCTTTAATAGAGAAATATGCTGCCCCAAACATGACCACAGGGTGACTTTGTATTTATACATAGTAGTTGTATATAAATATGAGTGTGATATTTTGATACATACATACAAGGTGTAATGATCAAATTAAGGTAATTGGGATATGCATCACCTCCAACATTTAGCATTTCTCTGTGGCAGGAACATTTCAAATCTTCAAATCTACTCTTTCAGCTATTTTGAAATAAACAATAAATTCTTGTTAACTATAGTCATTCTATTGTGCTATCAAACACTAGAACTTAATTCTTCTAACTGTATTTTCTGTATCCATTAACCAACATCTCTTTATCACACCCCCACCCTACCCTTAACAGATCCTGGTAACCACTATTCTACTCCCTAGCTCCATGGGATCAATTATTTTAGCTCCCACGTATGAATAAGAACATAAGATATTTGTCTTTCTGTGCCTGGCTTATTTCACATAACATAATGACTTGCAGTTCCATCCCTGTTGTTGAAAATGACAGAATCTCATTCTTTTTATGGCTGAATGACATTCCACTGTGTATACCACATTGTTAAAATCTATTCCTCCATTGATAAACACCTAAGATGATTCCATATCTTTGTTATTGTGAATAGTGCTGTAATAAATATGAAGGCACAGTTCCATTAATGTTATTGTCAATGACAGAATCTTATTTTTATGGCCAAATAGTACTCCACTGTATTTAAGTACATTTTTTTTATTCATTCATCTGTTGGTGGATATTTAAGTTGCTTCCAATACTTGAATGTTGTGAACAGCATTGCAACAAACATAGATGTGCAGATACTTCTTCAATACACTGATTTCCTTTCTTTGGGGCTATGTACCCAGCAGTGAGATTGCTGGATCATATGGTAATTCTATTTTAACTTTTTGAGGAACTTCTCTGCCATATTCCATAGTGGCTGTACAAATTTACATTTTCACCAACAGTGTACAGGCATTACCCTTTCTCTGCATTCTCACCAGCATCTGTTATTTCCTTTTGAGAAGACCACAGAATATTTTGAAGGGGTACCTAAGCACCTAAGATTACACAAACACCAGATAAAATAGAATTTCTGCCTTGAAAAAGTTCACAGTCCAGTATAGGAAGCAAACACATACTGCATACTACATGTTGGGCATACATGAAAGTACTACCAAACAAAGCTTAAACCAAGTGCTATGGGTACATGCTGGAGTGGAGGAGCAATGAACTCTAAGCATTAGAGGATCATGGAAGTCACCAAGCCAAAGAAAGTATTAAAGATGGGTTTAGAAGAATGATGAGAGTTTTATCCTATAAAGGGTTGGGTGTCAGAATGGAGGGACTTGGGTGAATCAGGGCCCAGAACCATTGCTATTGCTACAGAGGCTGGTAGGATGGCTGCTTGGTTCTGTACTCTCAGTCAATGATGGTGGAAAGCAGATTTCACCTACATTCCATCCTTTTAAAATGCTTCTCTCTCTATGGCTTATTTTGGTTGTTAATTTAGTCATTTAATAATACTTACTGAATATTTTTCTGAGTCACGTTATATGTTACTTACTGAAGAGACATTGGCGATAAGTGAACAAAAAGCTAATAAAATCTGGGCTGGATGCGGTGGCTCACACCTACAATCCCAGCAATTTGGGAGGCAGAGGCAAGTGGATTGCTTGAGTCCAGAAGTTTGAGACCAGCCTAGGCAACATGGCAAGATCCTGTCTCTACAAAAAATACAAAAATTAGTTGGTCATGGTGGCGCACGTGACTATAGTCCTAGCTACTCAGGATGCTGAGGTGGGAGGAACTTTTGAGCCCAAGAAGTCAAGACTGCAGTAAGCCATGCAATGCTGTACTCCAGCCTGGGCAACAGAGTAAGACTCTATCTCAGAAAAACAAAACAAAACAAAACAAAACAAAAGTTAAAATCCCAGTCACTGACCCCAAGGATCTCACATAATAAAGGATGGACTTGAATAAAGGGAAAGACCCTATAAGCCTGGTTATTTGAGAAAAATAATATAGATGTCTGTGGGAAGCCAGTGTTGGGGAGCATCTCCTCCAGCCGCGGGAGTCACAGAAGACTGCCTGCTTTCTGGAAGAGGTAATATCTAATCTGACCACTTCTTACCGCCACCACTGCTACCACCTGGATTCAGTGACTCCTGTCTGGTTTTCTCTCTTCTACCTTCATCACCCAGGAAGTTAATTCTCAATGCAGCAGCCAGAAGAATCTTATTAAACTATGAGATCATGTTAGTTCTCTGTTTTAAACCCAGAAATGGTTTATCACCTTATACAGAGTAAAAGCCCAAATCCTTAGAATCTCACAGCCCTGCTTCATCTTAGCTTCCTGTTTCAAATTCATCTCCTACCAATCTTCCACATTAGATCCTAGCTGTTCTTCTAACACACATGTTGCATTAAGACTTTTGCAGTTGGCTGTTCCCTCTAGTTGAAATGCTCCTTACTCATATAGCTTTAAGAAGTTTTTACCTCGATTTCTTCATTTGCTACTAAATGGCATTTTATCAAGTAAGGCCTTTCCTGACTCCTCCATCTAAAGTAGCAACTTTACCCCATATGCACAATTTCTAGTATATATTTAATATATAGTATGCATTGCTAACATACTGCACTTAACTTTTTAAATATTTTGGAGGTATGTTTCTTCCTATACAGCATGTGAGCTCTGTGGCAGATGTTTCTCTCCAGTTGACCATTGTATCCCTAGAGTCTGACACATAGTAGGTATTCAGTAATTATCTTTCAAATGAATGAATGTGAGCCATGGTGGAGCTGGTGAAAATGGTCACATATGAGACAACAGGAAAAAGCATCCCAAGCAATAGAAGCAGCATCTACAAAAGCCTTAAGGTTAAAGAGAACACTGGGTGAACTACAGATAGTTTAGTTAGGCCAGGACATTTTAATGTGAAAACAAGAGAAAGGGGCAATGAATTAGGAGCCAAATCTTGAAAAGCATTGCAAACCAAACTAAGGAGTATAGTCTTCATCCTAAGGGCAACGTTGAATCACTGAAAAGTTGTAAGCAAGGGAGAGACAAGGTGAGATTGGTCCTTGGCAATACCTCTAACCCCTTGACTAGTTTATGTGATTAACAAATGAGATCATTACTTTTTAGTAGCCATGTCTGTAAGTTAATTGTTGTGACTGGAAAAAACAAAATTATAGACTCAATTACTTTACCTATTAGAGGAAAACAATGAGAATCCCTACCTTATGAGGTTTTCATGAGCATTAAAAACATGCTCATGGATAGAAAGAATAAATATCATGAAAATGGCCATACTGCCCAAAGTAATTTATAGATTCAATGCTATCCCCATCAAGTTACCATTGACTTACTTCACAGAATTAGGAAAAAAAACTACTTTAAATTTCATATGGAACCAAAAAAGAGCCCGTATAGCCAAGACAATCCTAACCACAAAGAACAAAGCTGAAGGCATCATGCTACCTGACTTCAAACTATATTACAAGGCTACAGTAACCAAAACAGCATGGTACTGGTACCAAAACAGATATATAGACCAAT
>NW_016809856.1:66011-73445 GCF_001698545.2 Rhinopithecus bieti | reverse complement strand
CCCATCAAAAAGTGGGTGAAGGATATGAACAGACACTTCTCTAAAGAAGGCATTTATGTGGCCAAAAAACATATGAAAAAAAAAAAGCTCATCATCACTGGTCATTAGAGAAATGCAAATTAAAACCACAATGAGGTATCATCTCACTCCAGTTAGAATGGCAAACATTAAAAAGTCAGGAAACAACAGATGCTGGAGAGGATGTGGAGAAATAGGAATGCTTTTACACTGTTGGTGAGAGTGTGAATTTGTTCAACCATTGTGGAAGACAGTGTGACAATTCCTCAAGGATCTAGAACCAGAAATACCATTTCATCCAGCAATCCCATTACTGGGTATATAACCAAGGGATTATAAATCATTCTACTATAAAGACATATGCACACATATGTTTATTGAAGCACTGTTTGCAGTAGCAAAGACTTTGAACCAACCCAAATGCCCATCAATGATAGACTGGATAAAGGAAATATGCCACATATGTACCATGGAATACTATACAGCCATATAAAAGTTTAAGTTCATGTCCTTTGCAGGGACATGGATGAAGCTGGAAATCATCATTCTCAGCCAACTAACACAGGAACAAAAAAACAAACACCACATGTTATCACTCATAATGGGAGTTGAACAATGAGAATGCATGGACACAGGGAGGGGAACATCACACAGTGAGGCCTGTCGATTGGTGGGGGGCTAGGGGAGGGATAGCATTAGGAGATATACCTAATGTAGATGACGAGTTGATGCGTGTAGCAAACCACCATGGCAGCTGTATACCTATGTAACAAACCTGCACATTCTACACATGTATCCCAGAATTTAAAGTATAATAATAATTTTTTAAAATAAGTAAATCTTTTAGTCCACATGCAAGGTGCTTAATAAATGCTTGTTGACGAAGAGGCTTTTCCTCCCTAGTTTCTTTTGTTAAAGTGGTACAGTGCTGGCTGGGCATGGTAGCTCACACCTGTAATCCCAGCACATTGGGAGGTTGTGGCAGGAGGATCACTTGAGTCCAGAAGTTCAAGACAAGCTTGGGCAACATAGTGAGACGCTGTCTATAATTAGCTGAGCATGGTAGTACATGATTGTAGACTTAGCTATGAGGGGAGATCACTTTTGCCCAGGAATTTGAAGCTGCAGCAAATCATGATTGTTTATGCCACTCTGCTTCAGCCTGAGCGGCAGAGTGAGACTCTGTCTCAAATTAAATAAATAAACGAATAAGAAAAAGCACAATGCCACAGTGGAAGAAACTCAAAGGTTTTGTAGTCATACACAATTGGTCTCAAATTTCAGTTCTACCATTTTCTTGCTGTGTGACTTTGGTAAGTCCCCTCTCTTCTCTTACCCTCAGCCTTCTTCTCTTAGAAGACGATGGTAATACCCCCCAACTCCCAACTGATGAGCTGAGGTCAAAATGTTTTATGCTCCATTGAGGGGATTGGCTAGGGTGCAGTTCCGATGAGATCTTTATGGTGAAACCTAGAGCAATGATTATCCCAAGTAGAGATGAAGATACAAGTCGTTCCCCTCTCCTGGTTATAGCCCCTGCCTGCTAAAATCCTAACTTGGTCACCACCCACGCATCAGCATCACTACCTCCAAAATTACAACAACCAAAAGTGGAAACCATGACGTTCTACAAATGGTTCACTTGGCCAGAAAAAAAATAATAATCATCTGAATGTGAATTCAGGACCTCAGCCATAATTAGTGATACAATATTGGAATCAATCTCACGCACATATATTAAGTCCGTACTGCTGAAAGATGCTTGTCTTTCAATAATAAATAATATATAATAATATATAATGCTTGTCAGAATTATACACATACTTTTAAAATAAAAAAGTATTTGGGCCTACCCCTAAAAATGCTGACTTAGTAGTCTGGGTTTAGGCCTGGGAATCAGTATTTCCTCTCCCCTGATCATCTCCCCCACCAATGAGTCTTGTGTCCTGTAGCGTGAAGAACCAATGTTTAAAGACCTATGCTGAATCACACATGACCTTATTGAATTTTTTACAACAGACTTGAAATGTAAGCATTATTTACCCCATTTTACAGATGAGAAAACTAGGGCTCCAAGAGCTAAAATGACTTATCCAATATCATACAGATAGTAGATATCAGAGCGAGAATCCTAACTCACTTTTATCTGAGTCCACGTGCCTAACATAAAGCCTTAGGAGCGCAGTTGGTGGAGGATTTAGGGGCCATGGAGAGTAACATGAAGCAGGCTTCATAGATTGTGTAAGAAGTTCCCTGCATCACAAAGTCTTCTCGGAAGCAATATAGCATAGTGACTGAGAAGATAGCTACAGAAGTCAATAATTTCCTGGGTTCAGTTCTTATATCAGCCATTTTGTATTTACATGGACATGCTAATTAACTTGTCTCAGTCTTGTCAGCTTTTATAATTGGAATAATAATGATATCTACTGAACAGGCTTTTGATGAGGATTAAATGACTTAATCTTTTTAATGGATTTAGAACAGTGTCTGGTGTAGAATACATGTCATATAATTTTTTTTTTGAAAACAACTAAAATTAAAAATACGTAATGCAAAGTCACCTCATACCCTTGCTGTTGCTACCTATAAAAATACGGTTTTTATCAGTATAAGCAATTTAAAACTGGAGAGATTCCATTTCAATACATACTGCCACAATAAAGTATCAGATTTGGTGAGGTAACTAAAAAAGCAATGGCACTTGAGCAATTCCAAAATTTCCAAAAGCAGACGGGAAAAGTGGAAAGGCTCTCATGAGAGAGAAGGCAGAAAGCAGAAACACTGGGCTTGGAAAGATTCAAGTCTGACTCTGTCACTTAGATTTAAAAAAATGAGATTACTGAGGTTATTTACCACAAAACCTTGGTTATCAAAGGGAAGAAAGTGAGATAAAATAATTGGAACCAGAAATAAAAACCATTCACATGGTTTGTAACAATTGACATTTGTATGAAGTTTTATAGCTCAAGAGTTACCTAGCATATAATGAGCCCTAATTAAATGATAATTTCATTGTTTCTGTTGTTAATAGTTCTTTGTCACTTTTACAGATGGGGGGAAATCTCAGAGATGTAGAGGAAGTTGTTCAAGGTCAAACAAGTATAAGCCAAACAAGTGGGTTGGGTAACAAAGGCTGGAAACCAGGCCACTCCAAACCTCCATTCTTTCCACCATCTCATTTTCTTATGGTGTTTTAAAAGATGCTGAAGTGGTCCAAATGTAAAACTGGTATTTCCAAAACTGTAATATACTACATCATTTCCATAGGTATTCTGTGAGAAATGAAACGTTTCCTTACCCAACTAAGCTTAGAAGAACTGTGTTAAACATTAATCATTTCTTTACAAAGGGGTTCCTCAGAACCATTAAAATGTGTTGGTTGTTCTCAATCTCCACAGGAGGACTAGAAAAAGCAGGCTTCTCCAAACATATAATCGCAGATCCTTCTGTTCGTAGAACAGCTTTTGACACTTTCCAAAATGCCAGTGTTCTACTGAGTGCAATTTAGGAAACATAGCTCCAAATAAATGCCTTCAGATTTGCTGAGGGAAATTCTACCAGGCTTCTCAAAGAGAATAATCTCACTCGTCTACTAGTGGGCATGATGGGAGTGGGCAGGAAAAAAAGTGCCAGAAGCTTCAGAATTAGACTAGATCGACAAATCCAAAGAAGCGTCAGGTCAATTAGGCTCAAAAACCCATGACCATTTGAGAAACTGAATCACCAGAGCCAACAAAGGGTGATCAGGAAATAATGCCAAGTCAAAACAAGTCGGGAATCCAAACTCCAGGGCAGTCGTGGGTAGCAGAGCTTAACAAGAGCAGGCCCCAGGATGCATCAGGAATGCTTCTGGAGCCAACACAAGCCAGCTTTATATAATTGTTTTAATTCAGTTTTACAGTCGAGCTTGGTGGAAGCACAAGTGACTCAACTAAAAGGAACATCTGAGATTGAGTGAATATTGGCATTTGATTCCTGTAATGAGGAAGGTTCCAGAAACCTTTGACAGGTGGGTAATATAAGAACACAAAATGAAAAAACTGAACAGATAGACTTATAAAATTGCCTTACATAATATCTATAACTTCTGAAATGCCATGGGCACAATAAGTGTTTCAGCAACCCTGGGCCCATATAATCTATCAGCCAAATTGTTGGCTTCACATAGTACAGGAAACAACTACAAGTACTTCAGCTTCTTCTACTATGGCTTGGTTCAGGCCCACATGATTTCTTACCTTGATGCCTAACTAATTTCCTTGCTGTCTACTTACTTCTCACAAATGTATGCACTATAATTCTACCAGGTTATGTCCATTCACCATAGTTCTGACTACATTATTTCCCTGTTTGAGTGTCTCCTCATTTTGCTCTGTTCTTTTTCACATGTTTTACATGTATCTCCTTTATCCAGATATTGCCCTCTTCTAGGTCTCTTCTTATTTCATCCTCTCACAACTTTTAACTCGAATATATCTATTTGATTTGTGCCTTTGCTTAGTATGTCCCAATGCCTGAGATGCCCCTATCTCATCCTAGACTGAATCACCACTTGTAACTTGATAACCTTGGTCATCTTTTAAGTGGTCGTTATGTCCTTCCTGAAACTTTTATTCACTACCTCTCCTCTCCCTTCTCCCACTCCCTCTGGGCTTGATTCCCTTAAATTTGGTCCCATACTACTCCATGCTTATCTTCATCTACGCACGTATCATACTGTGTGGAATATGCTTTCTTTGTGTATCTGTTTCAATTACTTTAATTTCTTCTTCACTAGACTGAGAGTAGGGACATAGGTTGATGGATGAGTGGCTTGAGCTGCAGGGAAGCTTTCTGTTCATCTCTCTTAGCACCAGCAGGTCCCTAGCCTATCACCACTTCATCTTAATTAAATCAACACACTGTACACCTCAGAGACTATCAACTTTCTCTTTGTCAGAGGGGAGAAGGTGATAAATTTTGTAGTGAGTAGTAGAACACTATGTTCACCAGAATTCAAAGGAAGTTAGAGAAGGCAGACTGGCCTAGCAGGACTGCATCCAGAGAGAGAAAAAATCAGAGTGAGGATACAGAAGTAGGTCTCTCAGGATGCTGTGTCTGGTAGAGAAGGTCACATTTCATATCTACAGATCTGCTGGAAAAAAGCTAAACCAATATGACATGCAAAGTGTAGGCGTGGAGGTAAGAGTGAATTTCAGGTACGTCTTTTTGTCTATATGTTAAGACATGAATACAGAATATTTAATACATTCCTATGAGTATAAATATATATTTATATAATATGTGTAATACATATATATACAGACTACTTAAGATATGCTTATATAAAACATAAGAATATTTCAATATTCTCCATATTTTGTGAAAATTCATCATTAATTTCACTTGATCTGGAAAATGATTGCCCATTTTTTGAGTACCCCTAGGTACCACCAAAGAGAATTTCAAGCACATTACAGAGCCTATATTTTAAACCAGATCATTCTGAACCCAACAAGTGTAATGAAATTCTGGCTAGCAGCATTTTCCCAACTATAGTTGCAAACACAAAATACTAAAATTTCATCTCATTTATATAGATTTAATCCTCACAAAAACCATATAAAATTACTTTTGTGATGTGTTTTTTACATATGAAAGAACTCAGACTCAGAGAAATGAGAAATGACAGAGTTTTGCATCCATAATTTTTCAGTGCCACTGTGCTCTATATTCAAGTGTATCCATTTTTGTCTTATACTGCGTAGTGCTTCCACAGTTTGTTCAAACTTCAGCTACTTCAACATCTTACTCAGCCCTAATCATTTTCTATGGTGTCCCCCATTTCCCTGTTAGATTAGGTAGGGTTGCTTCATGTAAATGACATTAGGTTGGCATCTACTTTTTGGACTCTAGTCTTAACTATTTTAGACTTTTGGGGAAGGCTGGACCCTAAGAGGAGATTCCGCCTGTCCCTTTCAATGTGGAATGTGTCACATTTAGTCTTTAGGGTATTCACAGACTGTTGTTTCCTTCCTTCCCAAACTCTAACTCCTGTCTTTGCCCAACCCCAATACTTATCTCCATCTTCTCCCACACCCTCAATTATTATAGAATTGTCTCAGACACAAGAAAGTTTAGTTCACACTTCTGAGCATGCAAGGACTTTCATAATTCAGTCCAAACTTATCTGTCTAGCCTCATCTCCCACCACTCATTCCCTCCATACACCCTACCCTCCAGCTATAATGAACTTCTCACTCTTCTCACAGTGTACTAAGCCTTTTCGTGCCTCTGCCAGGAATTCTGTTCCTTTCTTTCTCATATGAACTTGTATTCATCATTAAAAACTCAGCTTAAAGATGGGTTCCTCTGCCTCCAGTCTCTCCCCCTGCACTTCATCATGCAATGTAGGTCTGCAATCTCCTATATGCCACCATGGGGGCCAAAGTGTTTCAAACGTTAGAGTGTTTGGGATTTCAGAAGTGTAACATGCTGTCTTCATTGTTTATTATACAACTCTCGCACTGTGGCCTGGGAAACATCACATATTCAAATATTTTAATATTTCAGTAGCAAACATATGCAGAGTAACAGTAATTAGGATAAATAATCTTGCATCAGGTCAGATCAACTTTTGCTGCCGGATAAACTATTTTTTACTTTCAAAGAGATTTTAATTTTGCAATTGTGGATAAAAGAGTGTACGCTTGTATTGCTGGATTAATTATACTATGACAAAGTAGAGTTCATCCCACATATGCAAGAGTTTTTGTTGTTGTTGTGACAGGGTTTCCCCCTGTCACCCAGTGCAGTGTGGTGAACGTGGCTCACTGCAACCTCTGCCTCCGGATTCAAGTGATTCTCCTGCCTCAGTCTCCCCTGAGTAGCTGAGACTTATAGGCACAGGCTGCCACACTCAGCTATTTTTTTTTTTTTTTTTTTTTAAGTAGAGACAGGGTTTTTCACCATTTTGCACAGGCTGGTCTCGAACTCCAGGGCTCAAGTGATCCGCAAGCCTCAACCTCTCAAAATGCTGGGATTACAGGCATGAGCCACCATGCCTGGCCAAGGATGATTTATTATTAAGAAATTCATTATTAAAACATGGCATATTAAGAGCTCAAACGAGAATAACTGTTTTATGTCTCAATAGTTTTCAAAAAAGAAAAAAAAAATTGACAAACTCCAACATGCATTATTAACTTCTAAAAAAGGAAATATGTAATCCATAGCATATATATGCTTGCATTATTCTTAATGTAGTAACACTAGAAGTAGTTCCATCAAATGGAACAAGACATGAATGCAGCTTATCTCTGTTATTATTTAATAGTGTTCTGAAGTACTAGCCAATGCAATTAGAGGAGAAAGAAATAAAAGTTATAAATATTAGAAAATAACTTTTATTTGCTTTCCAGATATATATGGTTG
>NW_016809856.1:58904-64149 GCF_001698545.2 Rhinopithecus bieti | reverse complement strand
AAAAAAAAAAAAAAAAAAAAAGAATACAAATGATGAGCAAGGGAAATAGAAATGGTGATAAAGGAACCACATTCGCTACTATGCATACCAGATAAATGGCTAATTTTTATAGTCTACAAAGAACTCATACATTAATAAGAAAATGGCAATCAATCACACAACAAAAAATATGGATATAAAGTAAGAACAGAAGATTTATGACAAAGATAATTTAAATGGTCAGCAAACATCGGAAAATATGCTGTAATATGTATAATTGAAAACATGCACATTGAAAGAAGAAAACATTATTTTCATCTCTCATATTGATAAAAGCAAAGAAGTTAATAATATTCAGTGCTGGCAAAGGTATGAAGAAACATGTACCCTTCTGCCCCTGGAGCTTTTTAGAGTTGGGTAATCTTTTGTTAGGGAGGGCCATAGAGGTTTTATGTAAGAATATCATTCATCTAGAGTTTCATGATTTCCAGGTATACTTTTATTTGGTCATTATAACAATCACTACATCAATATGAGAAAACTGAGATTCATAAAAATTGTAATGATTTATTCATTATTAGCTAGTGAATGATATTATTATTCATATTAGCTAGTGAATGATAGAACCACAATTTGAACTCACCCCTCCGACACTCAATCTAGAGGGTGCATCAAGTAGGTATCTGCATGTCTTTCAAACCTAATCTTCAAACCTAAATCTTATCCATTCATTCAACAAGTTTGTACTGAGCATGTACTGTATGTCAGGCACTATTTTAGGCACTGGGGATAGAACAGTGACCAAAACAAATGATCTGCCTTCATGGGACCTACCTTCTAGTAGAAGGAGAGAGACAATAAATAAATTAATATAAAGTATGTCAACTGGTGACAAATGTGATAAAGAAAAATAAAGTGGAAAAAGGTAAAAAGTATTAGTAGGGGAGGGGGCAGTTTCAATATTAAGTAGAAGGGTCAGAAAGGTATAACCTGAAAAGTAACATTTGAGCAAATATCTGAAGGAAGTGAGGTAATGAGCCAGGTGGATGTCTTGGGGAATGGTCTGACCCTTGCTGATGTGGGAGCATTTCTGGTGTGTTCGAGGAACAGCAAGAAAACCAGTAGCTGAAGAGGAGTGAGTAAGAGAGAAATAAGCACGACATACCGTCAGAGAGGTAAGGGGGTGAGGGAGCAGATAGTGTGGACCTTTGGTTTTCGCTGAGTGAAATGTGAGGTCTTTGGTTGGCATGTCCTCCTAAGAGAATAGTCAGGCAGGAAAAATCACCATGTTGGTGACCCTTGGGGAGTCTATGCAGTCACCAGAACCAAATATAACCTACCTTCTGACTAACCAGCAGGCCTCATCACCTCTCTTTCAGCACTAGCTGGGCCTTACCTCTCATGAGCAGTCAGTTTGGCATTTTTTGTTCCCACTACCCAGAGCTCCCCACCTTATGAGACTGGAAGCAGTCCGCTTGGCAGGCAGAGTGGCTCAAGCAGATGGCAGCAATCTGATAGCAGGCAGAGGATTCCAGAGAAATTAGTGGATGAAAGGAAAATAAGTAAAGATGAAGATATTACTCTGGCCAGAGAGCTGCCAGTGTAGAGGAAAGAGAAAGCAAATGTGTCCATTGCAGAGGCTGGGGTCTTTATGTGAGCACCTCGCTTTAAGGGAAGACTGGCAGAATCAGAACAAAGAAACCGTTGGAGTCTGTGGGCATCATTATCACTTTGGTACTATTAATGTATTATTTGCATTTTATTTGCATTTATCCACTTAGCAAGTCCCAGTACTGATGATGATTACTTGGTCTGAGAGAAGAACTGAACCCACTGCTTGGCAGAGTGAGAGTTAGCTTTTGTCATTGCTGTTATTGCTTCTGTTGTTAGTGCTAAAAGTAAGCAGTAAGAAATTAAGAAAGCCTACAGATTTTCGAGTTTTGTTTTTTTGTTTGTTTTATTTTGTTTTGTCTTTTGGCAGTGAAACTCTTTTTTTATAAAGTTACTACTATGAAAAGCCCTAATATATACTTTAAAACAAAAAAGTAATATTTTATTATCACAAACTTATTTTGTAAGTTCAAATATATAACATTTATTTATTATAAAGTCAATAAGAATAAGGCTGCCTCGATGATGAAAAAAGTGAACATATAACAATTTGTTCATGTGTGGTGTTGTTATTACTATTTCTAATAACTGAATGAAAACTATTTTTTAATAGAGATTGGAGCCTCACTATGTTGCCCAGACTAGTCTCGAACTCCTGGACTCAAGAAATCCTCTCACCTCGGCCTCTCAAAGTGCTGGGATTACAGGCATGAACCACCGCACTCAGCTTGAAAACAGTTTTTTGTTTTTTGTTTTTAATTACAAACTAAGTATTTGTAAAGCTTTTGAAATATCTCTCTTGCAAATAAACTTTAAGAAACACAGTTTGGAAACCACAGAAGTGGGACAAGACTTAAAACTGTACTTCTTACATCTTAGGGTTTTGGAGAAATACCCTCAGGGCGTCTCTGGAATGAAAGAAGGTAATATTCTACTTCCAGTACTTCACCTTGCTTCAACCAAAGCAGCTCAACTTTTATTTACTTTATATGCTAGACTTTCACTAAAAGTTTTACTTGATAGATATATTCAATCACTGTTAATAGCAGCATAGTATTCTATTGTGTTGGCGTAGAGAAATAATGCGGAGAGACTCTATTATAAAACGAGGTTCCTGGTCTTGAAAGATTTTTTTAAAATACAGTTTTTGTCTATCACACTCATTATACAAATCAAGAATCTGAGTCTTATTTATGAGACAGATCTGGCCTAAGGTCACATAGTACTTCAATTGCAGAACCTATATTAAAGCAGTCCTCTCCTCACAATTCTACAAAGGCTCCCATCTCACACAGAAAGAAAAGTCAAAATCCATCCCCTTTGTTTTCTCATTACTTCTCTGACACCTTCTCTTACTGTTCTCTCCTTATAGCTTGCCACTTTAGCCACAATGGCCTGCTTGCTGTTCCTTGCATGCAATAGACATGCTCCTAACTTAGCTAGGAATGCTCTTTCTGTCTGAAATACTCTCAGTCCCTGCCCCTGACAGCTTTATTGCTCACTCCTTCCTCTCCTTCAAATATTTGTTCAAATAAAGCCTACTTAATATTGCACCCTATTTAATATTGCAAACTGCCTCCACCTCTAGAACTCCTGACACCCTTTGCCCTGCTTTTCCCTACATTTTCCCATTTCCATGTAATTTATCATCTCAAATCGATTGACATACTTTATTTTTTAGGGGTTACAGCTTATTGTCTTTCTTTCTCACTTCTTAGGGTACTAGTACCCTAAGTATGTTGACACAGAAAATGAGCCTGTCACTGGGATACAAACTTCAGAAAGGCAGATATTTTTGTTTATTTTGCTCTCTTCTGTATTCTAAGCACCTAGAACAGTGCTTGGCACATAGTAGGTACTCAATAAGTATTTGTATTTGAATGAAGACTTATTGTATTTATTTATGAAGTCTCTTAAAGTCTCTCTCCTGGCCTGTGTTTCTCTCATCCCTGCTCAATGTCTCTCCATTTTCTGGCACTTAATTTGAGCTTTGAGCATGCAAAGCACTTGGCCTTCACCTATGCTGACAGGCCATGTTATCCTTATGCCATTTTGTGCTTTATTCACTCTGGCCTTCACATATAGCTTGAACGAAGAGTTGTAAATAGCTAAAATTGACAGAATATGAAGTTTGTCATGGTCTTTCTGCCTGAAATCGACCAAATGATCGCCCTTTCTTTCTTCAGCAGGCAGAAGAAGTGGATTTGACTAAGCAAATTGGTAGGAGTAATTGGCATCCCTCGTCAAAGAGAGACCTCCCCACCCACAAATGTAGCCATTAAAGGTGTGATTATGTCTATTAATTCTGTAGATCTATTTTATTATTTATTAATTCTGTAGACTCAAAGGGTGAATTATGAAAGAACAAAAATCTCCTTCTCTGCAGAATAATCAAGATCCACTAATTTCAAGGGCAAATCTGGTTCCATGCTCTATATTCCTCAATCTGAGTTTATAAAATATTGGGTCTGAGGAAACAAAATGTATGTCTGTCTTTTGAAGATGTGCTTACTTTATGATAGACAAATAAAGAAACCAGCAGACCCATGTCTTTCACAGCTAGGAAAATAAAGAAAAAACTTAACTTGGAGGATCCATGCTCACCCTCCTTCCTTTATGGGAAATTAATTTTGTAGGAGAGATGAACAAATCTGAAGAAGTAATCAGGAGAAAATAATGCGAGAGAGGAATGACTGAAATAAACCAGATTACCAGATTAAACCTGATCATCCAGAAGGTAGCAAATGGGAAGAAGTAAGGGACCTATAGATTTCTCTAGTAATACAGGGGTGAGATTGGAGTTGGGGTTAGACAGTGTTAGACTGTGGAGGAGAATAATTTATATTGCCTTTTTAAATTAAAAGTAGTGGAAAGAGCCCTATCAGAAATTAGACGGCAGTGGGATAACACCATTCGTAGGATTTTCCAAAGTCCTGGAAATATCCATAGAACATGATCACAGGGCCACTGTATCAGCGAAATAAATGGCTGAAATAATTCTGGTGCCCCTTATGCTTTTATTCTTTGGTCAGAGGCCCCTTCTTATCTCCATTATGCAAATAACCGAAAAGTTTTATATTATAGTCTTTATGGCCCCATGAAACACATCAGCTGCATGTGCCATTCCTAGCCCACTGGAGGTCTATGCCTATGGATGACAAAACTGGCTTTATTTGAGATTTATGACCAATTGTTAGTTTCAAGTTAGAACCATTCCCCAATCATGGTTACTCTTGAATGACTTCAGGGCAGAAAACAAACCTGAGTTGGTAACTGACTAATACAGGAATATTCCTCTAATGAAGAACAAGGGTGTATGTGTGGAGGAGGCAGGAGCAGGGAACAAACTCTTCTGGTTAACTAAAACATTCTGGTCAATAGAGAGGTTTCTAAGCAGTTTACCACCATTCTTGTTCTCGAGTTACTGACACTTAGGATCTTACTTCTCCTGGAACACTATGAGGGAGAATTATTACCTCTTTTCTATATACAGAAAAACTGATGTTCAGAGAGACTAAATGACTTGCTGAAGGTAACATAACTAATAACTTAAATGAGACTCAAAGCCCATCTTTTGATTCCAAATCCAGTTGTTTTGCTGTTTCTAAATCAGCTATATTACTGCTCCTATAGGACATGTTTGCTCTAGAAGAAA
>NW_016809856.1:53819-57256 GCF_001698545.2 Rhinopithecus bieti | reverse complement strand
GTGAGATGGTATCTCGTTGCGGTTTTGATTTGCATTTCTCTAATAACCAGTGATGATGAGCATTTTTTCGTGTGTCTGTTGGCTGCATAAATGTCTTCTTTTGGGAAATGTCTGTTCATATCCTTTGCCCACTTTTGGATGGGGTTGTTTGTTTTTTTTTCTTGTAAGTTTGTTTAAGTTTTTTGTAGATTCTGGATATTAGCCCTTTGTCAGATGGGTAGATTGCAAAAATTTTCTCCCATTCTGTAGGTTGCCTATTCACTCTGATGGTAGTTTCTTTTGCTGTGCAGAAGTTATTTAGTTTAATTAGATCCCATTTGTCTACTTTGGCTTTTGTTGCCATTGCTTTTGGTGTTGTAGTCGTGCAGTCTTTGCCCATGCCTATGTCCTGAATGGCATTGCCTAAGTCTTCTTCTAGGGTGTTTATGGTTTTAGGTCTAACATTTAAGTCTCTAATCCATCTTGAATTAATTTTCTATGAGGTTTAAGGAAGGAATTTTTTACCTTAAGGCCTTCAACTAATTAGATGAGGTTCACTCACATTATTGAGGGTAATCTCTGTTAGTTAAAATCAACTGATTGTAGATGTTAACCACTTCTACAAAATACTTCCACAAAACACCTAAATTAGTGTTTAAGTAAATAACTGAGTACTATATCGTAGGTATGTTGACATAGAAAATGAACCTTCACACTGTTCAAGGTCATGCAGTTAAGCAGATGCTAGTCCTGGGACTTGAATCCATGTCCCTGTGATTCTAGAGTCTATCATATTTCTGGCATATCAACAAGAATGTCTAATCTGGAAGAAATTTTAATGATCATGTAGACCAATCTTACTATTATATGTAAGGGAATACTGAGGTTGGGTTGAGGGAAGAAGGGGTAAGTCACAGGAGCTTGCCCAAATCCACGTTCAGGTTCCCAGACCAATGTTCCTTACGTGATGACTGGGATTTTGCAGGGCCTCTTCTGAATCCCTGCTGTTATGACCCAGGACTGGGTAAGGCACTGGAGACAGTGTCATAGACTGAGCTGGATATGCGCTAAGAATAATTCAGGCCATATTCTGGAAATGTATTTTGTAAAAAGTCACCGAGCTTTTTTGTTGCCAATTTTCAACGTCTTCTAAAAGTTGATCACAGACACTTAATACCACTGAATTTTACCTTTTAAAATGGTTAAAAATGCTAAGTTTTATGTTATGTGTATTCTTATACAATTAAAAAATAGTTTTTAAAAACTTGATAATGGAGTGGGGACACAAAACTGGAATCAGAATCTGGTTATTTCATCAAGAGACTTTTGCATTGGGTGCCTAATATATTTGAGGAATTTTACATACAATGTGAGGTATGTACAACTGAGGTCTAGAAAAGTTAAACAACTTGTCCCAGATGACATAGTTAGGAGAGAGGAGAGCCAAGACTTGAACCCCAGTATCTTGACTCCCTTCCCAGCACTATTTCAGTAGAATCATAAAGATTAATAGTGATGATAATCATAAGCCATTATATATTGAGACTTTTTGTTCAAAGGCCTCTTGGGAAGGCTAAAGTCACCTTTTGTGATTTATTTATTTAGAATTAATTATGTATAATTAATTATAGCGTTTATTTATTTATTATTAATATTTCAACATAGATTTGGTTCCTCAGACCTATTAAGTTATTTGGCAAGACCCTGAAAAGATGGAACGTAGCAGGTAAGAGAAGAAAGAATGATGGAGGACAGGCCTGATAGCGCCACCTGGAGGAGATCTGCGAAATTGCAGCTATATACAACATTTTAGAGTTCACAGAGTGAAGGCTTTAGACTCACTCTAATAGCAAAAAGGAAAGCACACTGGTTTCCTATTCAAAAGGCCTAATTGCTAGTTGTCATTCTGTCTCTACTAACCAGGTGACTTTGGGTAAATTCTTCTTTCCCCAGAATTGTTTTCCTGTTAAAAGAAAAACAGAAATAGAACTAGTGATTCTTAACTTTTTGGATCATGGATCTTATTGAGAATTTGTTAAATTCCATGAACTGTCTACTTGGAAAAATGCACTTACGTGCCAAATGTTACTTCATAAACTCCACTACGCTATTGCATCACATCCGCAGACACCCACTTCCATACACACACAGGTTGAGAGCCTTGCACAACTGACATTCTGTGCCCTAAGTCCTAACCTGAGAATGAGTGTGGAGGGTGAGTGTACTGGCCTAAGGAAACTGGAGACTCTGTGCTTGGGAGTAAACCACCCTGATAATCAGCCCTGTTGCTTTATTCATTTAGAAACCTGGGCTTGTTTTCCAGACATGCCCATAGCTATACCTTTAATTAAACTCAGTTGCCTCCTTTAGAATGGAACAATGTCAGAAAATTCCTTTCATCATTTTGGGCAAGTAAAAAGATAAGCTAATAAGCTAATGGTACCGGGGGTTGCCTCCTTCCCACAGGTATTACTCAGTTGTTACAGTGGCTTTTTGTTTTCTGTTGTGTCTGATGGACACAAGTAAGGAAACAGAAGTGCTTCGCAGGGAACTGATAGAGGTGAATGGGTAAGAAATCTATTCTGCTTACTGACTGACAGTGACTCAGATGGTTTAACTGGGACTGTGGTAGATGGGAAGGTATGAATAGGGGCATGGGCTCATGAAGTCGCAGCAAAATAAGAAAGAGGTGCTTGAGTGGCAGTTCAGAGTCTTTTGATTGCTGATTGATTCAGATCTGCTCTATAACTTTCAATAGCTATTTTGACTTCTCTGGCATCCATTTCCACAGTAAGGCAATTAGTCTTAACTCTGTTATTGTTGGCTATATACCCATGGGTAAGGCTCCACCTTTCTCTGAGCCTCAGTGGCCGTCTTAGTTCAGTCAGAAAATTTGGGACTAACTAATCATTAAATACCTCTTCAGCTTTGACAATATAGCATATTAGAACTTGCTGAGTGCTCTGCCTTCTTCATTCTCACTTTGAGATCCAGGAGGTACAGAAATACAGTCTGGTATACAGTGGGCATCAATAAATGCTTCTTGAATGAGTGAAACAAAAGTAATTATTTTATGATTGAGCATTTACTATGCGTGAGGTTGGAGTTGCTATTTTCTTTTCTTTTTTCTTTGTTTTTTTTTTTTTTTTTTTTTTTTTTTTTTTTTTTTTTTTTTTTTTTTTTTTTTTGACAGAGTCTCACTCTGTTGCCCAGGCTGGAGTGCAGTGGTGTGATCTCAGCTTACTGCAACATCCACCTCCCACGTTCAAGCGATTCTCCTGGCTCAGCCTCCCGAGTAGCTGGGATTACATATGCATGCCACCGTGCCCGGCTAATTTTTTAAAAAATTTTGTATTTTTGGTAGAGATAGTGTTTTGCCATGTTGGCCAGGCTGGTCTCGAACTCCTGACATCAGGTTATCCACCTGCCTCGGCCTCCCAAAGTGCTGGGATTACAGG
>NW_016809856.1:48473-53714 GCF_001698545.2 Rhinopithecus bieti | reverse complement strand
TTTTTGACAGAGTCTCACTCTGTTGCCCAGACTGGAGTGCAGTGGTGTGATCTCAGCTTACTGCAACATCCACCTCCCACGTTCAAGCGATTCTCCTGGCTCAGCCTCCCGAGTAGCTGGGATTACATATGCATGCCACCGTGCCCGGCTAATTTTTTAAAAAATTTTGTATTTTGGTAGAGATAGTGTTTTGCCATGTTGGCCAGGCTGGTCTCGAACTCCTGACATCAGGTTATCCACCTGCCTCGGCCTCCCAAAGTGCTGGGATTACAGGTGTGAGCCACCATGCCCGGCCAGAAGCTGAAATTTTCATTGAGAGACCTGGAAAGCAAGGTCCCTGTCTGGTTCATTTTTATGTCCTTGAGGTCATTATCAATTTCATACAGCAAATACGGAGCTTGGACTCAAACCCGGGATGTCTGGCTCCAGAATTCATACTTTTAAATAGCAGCAATTGATTGCTGTTCACAAAGGGCTGCTACTCAGTAGGTACATCATAAATATATGCAGAATTAAATAGATTTGCTTTGGTAAGTAGGCTAAGGCATTATGTGCCCTGGTCATGTTAATGCTTCATTCGCTAAGGTAGTGAGTGGTTTTATGTCACTGGAAGCCTAAGCAAAAGAATGAGCCATATGTGTAGAAGAAATGAGTTTAACTCTCAGTTTTCAAGTGCACTAGCTTTTTTAGGCTTGGATAAGTACTTACTCTCTCTGACCTTACATTTCCTCATCTATCTAGTGGAGTAAGTAACTGAAACCTCAAGGGGTTTTGTTGCACATAGTGAAATGGCAAAATGAAAACACTGGGCTTGACACACCAGAAGCCTAATATAGAGCCATAGATTTTATTTTCTTCCCTGAGGATTCGAAAGGTAAGACTCTGAGAAAGTGGGAGTCAACCTGTGGGAAATGGAAAGGGGACAAAGGTGTAGTATGAAGCAAGAAAGCCAAGAAAACATGGGTTGTGGACCTGGGGATGAAGAAAGGAAGGGGAGTATTGGTTTCTAGTATTGCGTGCTCTGAGTTCCTCAGATTCAGAAGCTGGTCTTCAGCATGTTAAACAGCTCATTAATTTTATGATTTCTTCTCAAAGCTTTTTTTGTTCCATGGAGTATCAGGTAGCCAAATGATAAAAAAGGTTTCCTCTTGTCTGAAATATCTGTGTTGGCATCATATAAAGCCAGAGACTCCATAAGTTTCTAGCTGGGAGAAGTTACAATAAGCCAAAGGTCTCCCCCTTGGGCAGAGAAGGTTCAGTACCAGATCAGTTTTTGCTCACCATTACAGTGTCTGGCACACAGTGCCCACTAATTATTTATTGAATGAATCAAAGTATTACTTTTCTTTTCAGAAGGGGTGACTTGCCAGAGCAAAATTTATCTTTTTTTTGAACTGTTTTGGCTGGCATTGTATAGTTATAGCCATCAACTTTGCCCTCTAGGATCCAGCAACAGAAGGCAGACAGATTGCCAAAAGACAAAGAGGTACAGGAACAAGTATTGAGCAAACACACATATTAAAGGCCCTCTTCAAGCCAAGGAGTAAGTGTCTTTTTCTTAGTCTTCATGCTCTCACACTTTTTGTGCACTTAGTACAGACAGGCTGGAATTTCATAATCCAAATTCCTGGCAAATTTTCCACAAGTCTGCCTTCACAGTGATGTGCAAATTAATTTAGTGAAAATGTAGCCATTGATTCACAGACCCAAAGAACATAAGGTCTGTAAGGGCTTTTGACTTAAACCGCTTCATTTTGCTGAGCAAGAGAAAAGAAGATTGTTCAAGGTCACAGAGTCAGAGACTAAGCTGGGACTTCAACTTACAGCTTCAGAACCAGTGCAGTTTCTCTTCTATCTCATTGCTCATTGATATGTAAATCATTGATGTGGGGAATATATAATCAATACGTGTCCATATGTTAAGGCAGAACTACAGAGACCTTGATTTGCTACTACTTTACTAAGCAGGCTTGTTACATTTGCCATATTCTACTTTTATCTTGATAATATCCTGTAAAGGCAGACTTCTCCTTAATTTCTCTAGACCAGAAATGTCTAGTAGACCTTTCTGTGAGTTTTATACTTGCATTATCCAATATGATAATATTAGCCACAAAAAACAGTGTTTGTTCACTTTGTCAGTAACAAATGACTCTCCATGAGAACACAAGTTTTGATCAATAGGAGCTATGTTACTTCACACGAGTAAGGAGGACACTGTGAGTATTCTCTAAAGCAATGACTTCCTGAGGGAAAGTAACAGGATGGTTTTATGGGTGATGGAGGGAGGAGAGGGTGCATCATTGCAGGTAGAGGAGGGGTCCCAGTTGCACAGATGCAGTAACTCATTACACCAACACCTAGGTCACATGTTATGGTAATGAAACTGTAGCTTCACCCAGGGTAGAGGTTTTAGCATGGTAATGAGGAAAGTTCATTGTGATTCATCTGTAAGTTTTTGGGGTCTGTCAGAGCTGGTTTTAACCAACAAAGTGACTGCATTCCACACAAAACTTAGGAAGAAACAGGCTGCAGGGAAGGAGGCTGTAAAATAGGTTGATCATTCAAGTTGATTAAATCTCTGGAGACCCTCCCTGTCTACTTATACTAGCCACTAGCCACATGTGGTTTATGATCATTTGAACTGTGGCTAGAACTACTGAGGAAGTAAATTTTAAATTGCATTCAATTTTGGTTCATTTAAATTCAAACAGCTACATGTGGATGATAGTGCCTACCATATTGAACAGCACAGCTGTGAAATCTGAATGAGAATTCCTGCTTTTCTTTTCTTCTATGACTTATGAGAATGGAGGGGGCAGAATTCTGTCAGTGTAGAGTGGTAGAAAGAACTTCAAGATCAGACGTAATTGAGTTCAAATCCTGGCTATATTACTCAATAACTCCCTGCCCTTAAGCAAGTCCCTTTTTAACTTGGAAACTTAGTTTTCTCGTCTATGAAATGTGGAGAGTAGTTCCTAACCTCACAGTTTTGAGGCCAAACCATATGAGATTGTCTAGCACAAGGCCTGGCATGAGACAGTGCTTAGAGTCTGTGAATTCTACTTTTTTTAACTCACCTTTCATTGAAGGCCACTAGTAAGCCAGGGAAGGCAATACTAGTGGGTATAAGAGTGGTTTTGAAGATAAGCACTCCCCAGGAAAGAAAAAGGCCCATGGTTATAGGCAGGGTGGAGAAGTAGGGTTAGAAGTGGAGGCCCAGTCAACAAGGCAGGCTAGAGGAATGCCCTATAGCAAAGGGAAGCCAAGAGTTGAGGCAAGTGAAGAACCTAGGGTTAGGAGTCCAGACACATGAGTTCTAGATCCTGCTCTACCAGTCCCTGACCTTCTCTAAGCCTCAGTGTTATCATTCACAGAATGAGGTGGTAGTGTGTTGTGGTAGTTGGGGGGAAGTACTCACTAAACTGTAAAATCTCTAAATTTCTTTCATCCTTCCATGTAACCCAGCCTGTTGTATCTATCACATTAGCAGCGTCCTTGACCCTTAGGGCCCAGCCCTATCACCTGGCCCCAGAGTGGATGTTACCAGCCTCAGTTTCCTCCCCTAGGAGCAAATTCTCTTCTCCAATCTTCTTAAGGCTCAACCGTTAATATTCACAAAGCTCTTCCTCCAGTATCTTCTTGTAGAAATCCTCCTCACCCTGTCAGGCCTCCATAAAAGTGACCTCCTTCATAAAGCCCAATCTGATCTGCTAAACTAAACTGACAGCTTTATTTTTTAAGGAAGACAGTGGGCCACGGCAGGTGCAAACATTTAGAGTTGGAGAAAACAGAATTTTAGGTAAATTACTTCATTTCCCAAGGTCTCAGTCTTCTCAACAGTGAAACAAGGGTGGTAGCACTTATATTCCAGGGTTATTGTGAGTATTTAATTCATTTAATATGAGAAAATAAATGTGTCAGCAATTTGTAATCTGTGAAGGGCAGTACACACCGGAGAAATTAGCTAATAAAGTTTTATTCTACTTTTCTTATATCTCTAGGGAGAAATTACTTGTCTGCTGTGTTTTAGAGTCAGATATTGACCTGTCTGTCTGCTTCCCCAGATTGTGACCTCCTGAAGGGTTCAGACTGTATCTTTGTTGTGTCAGTATCTGCAGCCCCAAGGGTAGTATCTGGCACAGAGCAGATACAAAGTCAGCCTACAATAACACATTTAACCCATACAGAGCTGAACCTCAGAACGAACAACATTTTTTTTTTTTTCATTTTATAATTCAGTCCTAAATAAACCTTTTTTTCTGCACAGAAAGTACTGTTACTGCTCATTTTGTCTTGGCTGCCAGGGAGCTCAGGATACAGCAATTATGTTTGCCATGCTAGTCTGACTCACTCCCTCTTGGATCTTTATTTTCTCTCATTCATGATTCACCACATATTGCAGGTGCTTTTGTTTGTAAAATAGAGCAAAACATTTCTGGAACTGAATAGTAATTATGTCCGTGAGTACTTGGGTCAGACACCCCATATTCAAATTCTGGCTCTACTATTTTCTGGCTGTGTGACTTTGGACAAGTTATTTTATTTTTTTGATTGTCATTTTCTCCCATCATAAAATGGTGGTAAAAATTTCTAACTCTAAGTGATATAAAATGGAATGAGGGAAGACACAGCACAATATTCTCCTCTATTCTCCAGATTAGGACACTGACACCCTGAAAAGTTCTATCACAGTTAGTAATTGATTCAAGGCCAAGATTCTCTATGTCTTATTTCTTCTGTATATTGTCCTTCAGGCCGCTTGAGGAAGTAAGGTTGGAGGAAAAGAACAATAGACCCAGAGTTCTGTAACCTTCATTCCCAAGATAATTTGAACTGGAGATTTTGGGGATATCAGGCCAAAAAGCCTTCTGCAAACTGATGTAGTTGTTTTCAGCAACAGGGGAAATGAGGAGGGCTTATGGATCCCACGAACCATGTGGATAAAGAATATAAGGCTCCTTACCTTTACAATTCCTCTCCAGGTATATTACCTAATTTTAATGCTCAACACAGATTTTGAAGAATGCAGAGCAGATTCAAATCATATAGATGAGATCCACATTATATAAATGATACTGAAGCCCAGAAAGGGGAAAGCCCTGGTTTTAGGTTATGCAATGAGTCTCTGCCAGAGTCATGCTTTATTCCCCTATACTTTCCTCCCAGCCCAGCACTCTTTCCAGTACCCCCACAGCAAACTTTACAACAAATGACCTTAGAATGTTTTGTGAGAGGAAA
>NW_016809856.1:45994-47479 GCF_001698545.2 Rhinopithecus bieti | reverse complement strand
ATATATATAAATATATATATAATAAAATATATATATAGTGTCTACTATATACCAGGCACTGTGCTAAGTACTTAGGTTAGATGATAAACAGTGTTGCAGTGCAGAGTGACCAATGCCGTCTCAAAAAAAAGCATGGGGGTTATGATATCTCAACTGGGAGAGTGGCACGGGGAGTCACTAAAGGGACCCTAGAGAAATTGATCTTCTGGGCAATTGCTACCCTTCAGATACTTACAAGAGACTAGCCAAAGCTCCCCTTTCTTAACTAAAAAGCCAGATCACTCACCCATCCCCTCTGGCTCAAGAAAGCCCACAGCTACATAGTTTTCAGGCTTAGGCTAAGGTTGAGGGACTTTATGCCCACAGATAGGTCAAAGTATTCAGCCCCAGAAACCTCCCTCTCAATTCCCCTCTCGCAGGCAATATGTACAATTGGTCTATCTAGCTTGTGTTAAAAAACATTCTGCATAATGCCTAAATAGGAAAGAAAGACCTGGCATCTCACTGCAGTGCCTGTTTTGTTATCTCCATAGGGAGTACCTTCAGACAGCTCTTGCCCGGAAGTTTTGTCTGCAGCATTTTTCTATCCTTTCATTATATTCAGATTTATTATAAGGGCATAAGCAGTGTCTGAGAGTCTGCTCAGCACAGCAATGAGATTTTTTTTACATTCATAGCAGTTTTTTGGAACAAATATTATAACTCTCAGCAAGAATATGTGTCTGTGTATATATACATAGATATATGGGGAAGGGGAGAATTTTGTAAATGAATATATGCAAGAAATTGTGCGTGCTTGTAAGCACTTCTGTGTGTATGTATGTATATGTGTGTGTATGAACATGAGCTCGTTTAGATGTCTGCAAGACTTCTTGCAAATTTCCCAAAAGGATGCACTCCATAAAATCGTCTTTCCTTCAGCTTCATGGATAAAGAGATAGTGAGTGATTGTTGCTAGCTGAGATGATTGCCTTTATGGGAATTAATTTCTGACAACTGGATTAATAATAAAAAAGTGAAAATAATCACTCAATATAATTTAACCAGGTGCTGTGGCAAACCCTACAGATTACCTCGTTTCATTCTCAGAACAATCCTGTAAAGGAGGCACTATTTTACCCTCATTTTATGTATGAGAAAACTGAGAGCTAGAGAGATTGAGTCATTTGTTCAAGGTTACGCAGCTCAGAAGTGGCAAAGCTAGGATTCCAATGCAGGATTCTGATGACAGGATCCCACTTGTAAGCACTACAGTCGTCTACATTCAAACAAACCTATCGTCTCAAGTTCGGTGAAACTAGAATATCTTATTCAGGATGTCAAAGACCAGAATGTGGAGTTTAGAATTAATATGGAAAGCATTGGGAGCCACTGACATTTCTTGAACAGGGAAGTTCATAGAAAATGATGCTTTGGGAAAATGGATTTCTGAAGAAGGGAGGCAACACCTTTAAACCAAGCATTTTTGTCTTTACTGCACTGATT
>NW_016809856.1:42401-45438 GCF_001698545.2 Rhinopithecus bieti | reverse complement strand
GCCTTTTGACTTTTTTTTATTTTTTTATTTTTTATTTTTTTGCTGTCTTTTGCCAGAGAAAATATTTGCTTCATCTTGAAATGAAGGAGATCTTCTTAAACAAGACAGAAAAGGAAAGTGGCAAGAGATATAAGATAGGCATAAATCGAGTACATTGAAGAAAAAAAGCTAAGGCTTTTAAATGGGCCCTCTCCACACAGAGGAAAGGTTTAGATGTGGAAGCATGTTGAAGAAGGCCAGAATCCAGGGGAAGAAACAAAAGTATCAGATAAGCATTCAGGTAGCTCCAGTGAGAGTGGTTTGATCTGAAACTGAGGGTTTGTACCTATAATTAGCAAGAAATAAAAGAGAACTTGTCTGGGGAGCAGTGGTGATAATGACTCATTGTTTGAATGAGAGTAAAGGGCTAAACAATGACACACCCCAGGGAAACCCAAGTCTTCATCTAGTCAACTGAAGGGCTGACAGTGGTGGGAGAAGGGTAAAAGATAGAATCCAGACAATCAGGTGGTCCCGAGGACACAAACTGTCTAAAAAGATTGCATCTAAGGTGGAGGGTCTCTGAGAGTTTCTTCTAACTGTAATGAGAAGCTTTACAACCCTAAGTGCTTTGCGGAATCCATAAAATTCCTCTACTATCACTCTTCATCTCAAGCTCTTGGTCAGTTGCCCTCAATCCAGGTAATTTTTGTGATTATTTTGGCAGTAGCATGAGCAGAAGCGTTTGGACCCTTACAGTGAGATTGTGCAGTGAGTTCCTGTTACTTGCTAGCTATGTGACCTTAGGCAAGTAACTTTCTGCTCTCTGAGTTTCACTTTCCTTATGTGAAACAAACAAAAAAAAGGTTAATACTGACATCAAAGGTCATTCAGGAAGAATAAATCAGATAACAGATGCATATGAAAAGGCTTCAGGGAATGTAAAGGCCAATAAAAATATAAGTTCTTACTATGACGCCAACTTAGGCAGATAAATAACCTCAAGTAAGACAGGCATGCCAAGAGTAGTTTTCCCTTACTGTTGGCATCTGAAAAGCATTTTGGGCAAGAGGGGAGAGGTTATGTGTATGTGACTAGATGGGCTCAGAGAAGATCCTGAAGCTCCCAGAACCCACCTGCTACTACAACTATGGCCCTCCATTCATGCAACTCATGAGGTGAATGGCACAGAGTTTGATGAGACATAATGAGGTGATGTCTAGTATTTACTCAGTACAATCAGACAGTTTTTAATTCAGGTCAGAAAGCCAAGCAGAAAATGTGTCATCTTATCATCACCAAAACTGAGGAAGAGCCCAAACTCTGGAATTCCAGGAAGTACCAATAGATACTATTGAAAGAGTCTGAACTCTGAGGGGAAGATGGACAGGCAAGTTTATGTACAGCAAAGTCACATAAATATGCAATTTCAGAACTGGCTGAGAGTGGGGGACTGAGTGGCCTAGGTATGGGGTTTAATAAAGGGATTATTAATCCTATCTTTATATCAACTCTGGAACCAGATATCCTGGGTAGGTACCCTGGCTCTGCTGCTTACTATCTGTAAAATGTCAAGCAAATCAATTAATCTCTTTGAGCATCAGTAAAAGTATTTATATCACAGGGTTCTTTTGATGATTAAATGAGTTAATATTTGTAAAGTGTTTACAATATTGGCTGGTGCATAGTAAATATCACATAAGTGCTATTTTAAAATAGTAATTAAAAACAATTTTCTTAGTAGAGCATGTAAGATTTTCTTCTTAATCAGTTCCTATCTCTCCAGCTTCATTTCCTTCTGCCTTCTTTTAAAATTGCATTCCTCAAGAATGGACTAAGTAGAACACTGCCCAATCATACTAGGTGATTGTATGTCTGTGTGCCTTAGTCTTGGCCTGGAATGTTCTATCACGTTTATTCACAAAATTATTCCCTTTTCTAAAGCTATCTCAGGCTTCATCTCCTCCAGAAGGCCTTTCCTGACTACTGCCTCCATGCTTCTCCACCCGCTTGAACTAGGTATTGCAATTCTGTGGACCTTGCACACACTTCTGTAGAGGTGGCTTAAACTTTGTACTTCAATTATTTGTTTATGGTACTATTTGCTGCAGTTAGACCATGAGATCTTGAATTCAGAGGTCATAATCTTATTCACCAATTTCTTCCCCACCCCAAGCTCATAGCTTGGCACACAGTAGGAGCTGCAAGAATGTTGGCTGGCAAGATTTAAATGCAAAGCATTTTAATAACTACTAAACTTGTGCCATCTTTGCAACAATTCAGTGTAATAGATACTACAATTAGCCTCATTTTATGGATGAGGAACCTGAGATTGAAAGAGGTTAAAGGTGTATTAAGGTCTCACCCAGCTAATGAGTAAAGGGAGCTGGGACTTAATCCCAGGCCTTCTTATTCTAAACACAGTGCTTTTCCATGGCAAATGTTTTGTTGTATGCTTTTCTTACTAATAATAATGGTTAACATTTATTGAGCACTTTCTTTTCTCCAGGCACTGAGCTAAATATCTAACACAGATTATCTCATTTGATCCTCTCAACAATCCTGCAAGACTTACCCCATTATGGTACCTATTTATGGAAGAGGAAATTGAAGCATAGAGAGGTGGAGCAATTTGCTCAAACTCACCCAGAATTTCAACCCAGTATAACTTTACAAAAAGAGCTTTTAGCTATAATCCTCTACAGATTCTCAACTGAGACTAACAGAATAGTTACTTCCTCAAGAATGTTACTACTAGAAAATGGGTTTTTGAACCTAGGTGTTGGTGCCACTGAGGATCTCCCTTTTCCATCACAACATGTAGCTGTATCAGTGGTCAAAAAATGAAGCACTCTGTTTGTGGTGGGTACTTCTGGGGAGTTGAGAGTTTAGCTGCTCAACTTTTGTACTGGCAATGTGGCTTGTAATGGTGTGGATTTTTGAGAGAGTGTAAAAGGGAAATACATGCTAAAGTTTATATCCTGTCTTCTTTTCTCAGGGATTTGCAGTGAGCACATGTTACCTACCCAGATGAGACAAAAAAAAAAAAAAAAAAAAA
>NW_016809856.1:35863-41872 GCF_001698545.2 Rhinopithecus bieti | reverse complement strand
AAGTATTTATTTAACAGGAAAGGATGAAGGAGTTCATCATTTTGATTTTATTTACTTGCTACAGTCATTGGAAGTTGCCCATCTTTGAGTCTGCAGTGATAAATAAGATATATTATCTGATCTCCTGGATTTATGAGCAAGGATGTGCAACTGCAATTGCCTCCGGGTGTCTAAGAACAATGCATAAACATAGGAAGGGAGCAAAGCAAAGAGCAGGATTTAGGAGTTTCCTGGTGGGGAAGTGGGTAATTGCTGAGTAGGCAAAGGGACCCACTTTGGTAGAAGTGTGTGCTGGAGTTCACACATCAAAGCCAGTCAAGCATGGCGGTTCAAGGGGCATCACTTAAACATTAAATACACTGTCATAATCCTAGGTGTTCAAGGCTCCATTTGACAAGTTGATCTATCTTAGTCTGAGACAGCAGAATACATCAAAATAAACAGGCCATAGAAGTATTACAATCCTGGGCTTTTTAGCATGCTAGGGAGATAGATGCATGCTTCTTGGCCTGAGAGCATAGGCCATACAGGAAGGCTTTCTAGGGTGCCTAATTTACAGATTGGAAAACTGAGACTATGGTAGAATTCTGACTAGAAACCTTTAACTCAGTTCCTACCACTTTTTCTTAGCTAGTTTTATTTATGAATAATCTCTGTAGTTGACTGCAGAGAGAATTTAGATATTTGGGAAGGTTCCTAGCACTGCTGTGGCTAGACAGTGCACAGAGAAGAATAGGAAGTGGCTCTTAGCATCAGTGTTTCCTAATAGACCAGAGGTACACGAAGAATAATGTATTTGCAATCAGAAGCCCCAGGTCTCAGTCCCATCTTGTCATTACCTAGGTGACCTTGGGCATACCCCATTTCCTTTCTGAATCTTAATTATGCTATCTGTAAAACGAGGCTAATAAAACCTGTCAATGGGCAGAGGGATTGCCTGAGATATGAAAAATCTCTAGAGAGATGGTGGGATCTGCAGACCCCTCCTTGCAGCTTTCCCCCGTTTATCAGCCAACAAAGACTTTAGCTTTTGCCTTTAAATGGCTTTCATTTTTTGTCCAAAAACCTTTATTGAAAGTTTAATATATGTAGAATATCACTTTAGGTGCTTTGAGAGATGGAGAGATGGGCTTTAACCAGGCCAAAAAGCATTTGGATAGATAACCAGCCAACAACAAGAAAAGACAAATAAGTAATTATTAGACCTATAATCAGTGAGCTGAAGGCCAATGGTGAAGGGGTATCTGACTTCAAAGCAAGCTTTAAATGAACTCCACTTTAACCACTGTTTAAATCCCCTCAGTTAGTGCTGCCTCCCTTCAGCCATCCCTTTTACACCCTACACATAACGTACATGATCAGAAGATACTTGCTTGACATTCCAGGATATCTCCATTTTGGCTCCAATGATATTTTCTCTTATTAGTCCCCAGAATCAATGGCCCATGCTCCTTAGGCCTTGGTTCCTTATATATCCTCCCTCCTCAGTAATTTCTCCCATTCCCAACATCATCCTTACTCCTTTCTCTGCATCTGTACTTATCTCTATTTATTTGCCTGTAGTAATCCTACTTTATCATCGTTTGGGTCCCAGCTACAATTCCACCTCTTCTTCCTCCAGGTCTATCTCCTTAGAGCTCCTAAAATTAGAACCACATAGTTTTGCTCTGAACTATTAAAAGCCGAAGTGATTCCAGGCTATTTGTCCTGCCTTCTTTATCTGAACATCAGCTCCTTGGAGGCAGGAATTAAGTCACTATTCCTTCATGTATCATAATTATTTTTTTTTCTTTTTGTCTCAAAAGTCAAGACTTGTTGTTTGGCACTAATTTGGGTGCAACTCAAACATATGTCCTTTGGTTACCAACATATTGACATTTCCGGAATGTTGAAACAATTTCAGTGGTTTATGGTAGGAGTTTTTCAACCTGTTTTTTAAAATAGAACCTTTTACTGCAAGTGAAATTCAACAGGGACTCATAGTATAGAAAACAGATGAAAGTAGATCTATTTTGGGTAAAATGGAAGGCTATCCTTTCTTGGTAATTCCTAGGCTATCTCTGTAGAATACTCTTGGATTCCATGAGTCACAGTTTTGTAACAACGCTCTCAAAAGACCAATAGGCCAGAATATGTTTAAATTAAGATACATACTTGGTGACTATTGACTTGACTGGCAAACGTCGTAACTCAGAGACCCGGGAAAACTGATGGGGGCTGTAGGTTCATGGCTTAGGCAACTCGTTTAAAGATTTCCTCATAATAGCGGATAAGAGTTATAATAACCACCCACACAAAAAAGTAAAACAAAAAATGCTTCCAAGGCCTTAGGTGTCTGGTGAGGGACCTCTTCTGCCTAGGGAAGGGCAGAACCCCAGGACTGGCCTTCAGTAACTTTCCAGTACTCTAGTTAATCCTCTTCACTGCCAAAGATAACAAATCCCCTTGTCTGAGAATCAGCTTCTCTCAGGGTTCATTTCTCACTCTTCAAAACTATTTTCAATAGTCATCTTACTGTATTTTTCTTTGTGTCTGGCATCTAAAGAGTCAGATGTTTTCTCTGTGGAAATCCAGCATTTATAAAGAAAATATGAGCACATATTTTAGTATCCATGTAAGACAACCTTTGGCCCTTTTGGGGAACTTACACAGGGCAACATCTATTTGGATGGTAAGATAGCCTGCATGATTTTTATTTTCTGAAAGCGTCTCAATTTGTCATACGTCTCAGTTCCAACAAACAAGATCTGGACCACCTTTGGGATGACCTGCAGGTTATAAACTATGCTTTCTACACTTGGATTCCACAGAAAGGTGCCAAGATGTACTTGTGCTGTAAGTGTAGTCCTGTGTGTTCCAAGTTTTAACAGAAATAACTAGGTAATTAGCACTCTTAAGTGTTTTGCCTGTATTAACTCATTTAATTTTTAAAACAACCTTATGAGATAGGTGCTATTATAATACAATTTTTACATGAGATTGAGACACATAGAAGTCAAGGAACTTGCCCAAGATCAGATATCTAGACAGTAACAAAACTAGGATCTTAACCTAGTCATTCTCTGAATCCAGAGCCCAACTTATTATCTACACATTGTACTCTCATATCAGTTTCTTATAGATGAAGAAACTGAAGCCTTGAGAAGCAAAACAATTTGTCCACATTAGTGAGGTGCTTCTCCACCCAAAAAGAAACTATTTTAATCCCCTCTTTGATTCTCTCTTGCCTTCCAGGGTATGAGCCAACAGGAGTTGCTAGATGGTGGAAAGTTTTCTTTCTTTCTTTGTTATTAAGTGTCTCTGTAATCCTGTGGAGGAAGATTCTTCCTTCCTCTGGATCTGCTTCCCCAGTGGCAATATGATGATTTAGGACTACAACTTATACTTTTTTCAGTCCAAGTCAGAGTACAAATTATTTGTAGACTTTTGATTTACTTTAAAAAGTTCATCTGTATTTTTTGTGTTCCACTCCATAACAAATATATCTTCATTTTAATATAATTCTTACAAAACTTCTAGTAAAGTCAACTATCTTGAGGAGGGGGCCCTTATAGTCCATGTAACTACAGTACACTTGGGAGGACCCCTGAGGAATACTCATTTCAATTTCAGGGCCTCTGAAGTAAAGGATGTCTCCAAAGTTCCTCTCTGCTTTGACATTTTACAATCTAAGTCATTACCTTCAATGCAGAAGACCCAATGTCCTCCCCTAGTTACTGCTTAACCCCATGGTATCGTGTAAAGGAAAAGAGAGCAAGGATAGAAGGGAAAACCAACTGAATATATCCTTTGAACTCTCCACGGCTCTGTACTCATTGGTATAAAAAAAATTCAAGGATTGGCTTAGTGAAAAGTCAGTTCCCACTCTATTACAAACAAATTGTGTAACCTTTGAATCATCTGTTACTCCTAAAATCACCTTGTCCAACCATCTCCTTGAATGGATGAGGAAACTGAGGCACAAAGACAGGATGGCCTTTGTCTGAGGTCACAGGAAGTGGCAAGGTTTGGACTAGAATCACTGCACTCTGTTACATCTAGAGAATTTGGCATACCAATTATACCAGTCATATTAAGCTCCCAGGCCTCAGTTTCCTAATTCCTAAAATGTGAAGAGAAGTCATCGGTCTGTCTCTGAGTTCTTATGCTGATGTGATGAGGCAATTAATTCAAGGAGTTTTTGGATTGATTACTTCTTGTGAAAGCCTCAGAAAGGAGAGGTGGAGATCTCTTAAGACAGATTTTCTCTTGCTACTGGTTGGTTTGGGCTATTGGGTATGTTTATAATTAAGTTAAAACTTTGTCTATTTTATTTAACAAATACTTATATAGTCTTTATTTTATGACAAGCATTGCTCCAAGTGTTTTACAAATATTAACTCAGGTAATCCTCCTGATAACCTTATGAGGAGAGTTATAGTATCATCTCCTTTTTACAGATGAAAGAATGGAGATGCAGAGAGGTAACATAGTTAGAATCATACAGCTATTAAATGGCAGAGAATAAATTTGAACTCAAGTCATCTGCCTCAAAAGTTTATGCTGCTAACGGCTAGATATGATGTAGTCAGGTGCAACTGGTTGTGTGCAGGGTGGTGTCANCAGCCTGGAGAGAACTCAATTAGAGCAAATGATCTTTTACTTTTAGAGCCCCTAGATGCCTCAACAAAAGTAGAGATCCAGGAAAGTTCACTTTGCTGTTGTTCATTTATATTAATAAAATAATTACTGTCTGTTATTTAAATATTATTTGGTTATTACAAGTATTAAAAATTTATTGCTTTTCATTCTGTTATTTTACTGTCTATTTGGGAACAGAGTGTGATTAAGCAAGCATGATTGAACTTTTTTGTTTTTTTTTCCTTCATACTATAAATGTTAATTTGAGAGGTAACTTAGGACACTGTCACCATTTGCCCACATGAACCCTGGGCTCATCACTTAACCTCGGTGACACTGACTAACCAACCAGCCAGAAAGCAGCCCCTCTTGGTCCCTCAAACACAAGGCTTGTCTTTTTACAAAAGTGCAGTGTTGAGGAGCTGAAACTGACTTCTTATGTCTACCAGCTGCCACTCATTGAGACGAAGAAACAGGTCATAGGATGGAATTGCCCATCAGCTCCCAGCAAGTGGCAAATACAGGAGTATACCTAGCATAATGGAAATCTTGTGAGGTGAGGCACTGGATTTTATTTATTTGCAATAGTCTCCTCACGGGAGCGGAGCAAGATGGCCGAATAGGAACAGCTCCAGTCTCCAGCTCCCAGCACGAGTGACACAGAAGACAGGTGAATTCTGCATTTTCAACTGAGGTACTGAGTTCATCTCACTAGGGAGTGCCGGACAATCGGTGCTGGTCAGCTGCTGCAGCCCGACCAGGGAGAACTGAAGCAGGGCGAGTCATCACCTCACCTGGGAAGCACAAGGGTGAAGGGAATCCCTTTTCCCAGCCAGGGAAACTGAGATACACAACACCTGGAAAATTGGGTAACTCCCACCCCAATACTGTGCTTTACCAAGGGTCTTAGCAAACGGCCACTCTAGGAGATTATATCCCACACCTGGCCAGGAGGGTCCCACACCCACAGAGACTCCCTCGTTGCTAGCACAGCAGCCTGCGATCTAACTGCAAGGCAGCAGCGAGGCTGGAGGAGGGGCGCCCACCATTGCTGAGGCTTAAGTAGGTAAACAAAGCCACTGGGAAGCTCGAAATGGGAGGAGCTCACAGCAGCTCAAGGAAGCCTGCCTGTCTCTGTAGACTCCACCTCTGGGGACAGGGCACAGCTAAACAACAACAACAACAACAACAACAACAACAACAAGCAGAAACCTCTGCAGACAAAAATGACTCTGTCTGACAGCTTTGAAGAGAGCAATGGATCTTCCAACACGGAGGTTGAGATCTCAGAAGGGACAGAGAGCCTGCTCAAGGGGGTCCCTGACCCCTGAGTAGCCTAACTGGGAGACATCCCGCACTAGGGGCAGACTGACACCCCACACCTCACAC
>NW_016809856.1:11511-31124 GCF_001698545.2 Rhinopithecus bieti | reverse complement strand
AAAAAAAAAAAAAAAAATACCAAATTCTTCTACCTACCACAAGCTCCAGCTCCTTCTTGCCCCAAATAGGTTACTGTACCCAACATGGTGGGTGGCAAAAATGATTTGGGAGTGAAGACGAGGGAGAGAGGTGTGGCAATTGAGGCAGTCAAGCCAGTATTGTGTAAGTGATTTTGTGTTTCTGATATTGTTAGTTATCTATTGCTATACAACAAATTATTCAAAACTTAGCACCTTTAAAAGAAGGTACATTTATTTTTCACAATTTCTGTGGGTCAGGAAACCAGACATGACTTAGTTGGGTGTCTCTTGGTCAGCATCTCTCATTGGCTATAATCAAAGTGTCATCTGTGATTGCAGTCATCACAACACTTGATTGGGGTGTAATCAGTTTCTAAGCTTACTCAAGTGGCCATTGGCATGATTTAGTTCTTTGTGGGCAGTTGGATTGAGGGCCCCAGTTCCTCGCTAGCTGTTTAAACAGAGGCCTCTATCAGTTTCTTGCCATGTGGGCTTCTTTATAGGGCAGCTCACAAAATAACAGCTTGCTTCATCAGAGCAAGCAAGTGAAATTGCAAGAGAGAGTGAGCAGGGTATCAGTTAACTGTCTTTCATAACCTAATCTCAGAGTGACACCCTATCACTTTTGCCGTATTTTATTTTTTAGAAGCAAGTCACTAGGTTCAGTCTATACTCAAAGGGACAGAATTACACAGGGTTATGAATACCAGGAGTTGGTGATGAATGTACGCCCTCTTAGAAGCTGTCTACCACATTGGATATTCCCAGCTGAAGTCCCTTAGCCTTGTATAACGTAAGCACACCACGTGCCTAGAGGCAGCAAATGGCAGTGATCAGAACGTTGGAGAGTTTCGTTGTAATCTCTGCTCCACAACTTACTGCATGGTCTTTGGTGACTTAATCTCTATTACCTTCACTGCCCTCACAAACAAAATAAAGGTATGATACCTATCCTACAGAGTTGTGAGAATGCAATGAGATTTTGGATTCAAAAGAGCTAACAATCTAGCAAGGAAGAAAGATACAATAATAATGGCAGTGGCGACTATGGCAGTGATAACTCATTTTTCACCAGGCCAGGAGGTATTACATGTATAGAAACTTTTACAGTTGCTTTCTAGAGATATTATTCCACTTTTCTTATTTAAATAATGGCTATATCAGACTGGAGAGGGAGAAGGAAAATAAACCGGCTGGTGCCTGAAATTCCATTATTAGTGTATATATTTTTTGTTTGTTTAAGGCAGCATTGCAGGTGGAAGTCCAGGAAGTATATCTGGTTTGCAGGGATATTTTCTTTAGCTTACTGAGTGTTTTAAAGGAATTTTAAAATTGAGAGATTCTGATAGAAACTGTGATTTTCAGCCTCTCTGGAAAAATTGGGCAATCTGGCAACCTTGAACTCTCATTCTGCATAGTAGCAATGGCTGGAGCTGAGTAGGCATTAGATAAGTCATATGCTCACCATAGCTCCTGCCTCTCACAACACATAAGTATATGTTCTCTTATCCAGCCTGCTGTCATCACTAACCTTACTCACCTGGTCCCTATAGCCATCTGAGTTTGTATCCCCTTGTCTAATACTTCACTCCCCACTATCTCCCCAGGAAAAAGCAGCATATCTCGGAACCTTTCCTATGGACAGCAACTGATGCAGAGTGGGGAGGGGGAACAAGATAGATGACATGTAGGGGACAGGCGAAAAGACACAAAGAAGAGAGCATGAGAGACGGCCTTTATAATTCTGTCATCCACAGCCTATTGTGTCATTTACTAGAGGACAAGCCAGGAGGGTTTAAATGGCATGCCTTGTGAATTTGGTGTGATTTTGATAATGTTGGATTTCTAAAAGTAGTGACATTATTTTTCCCTTTCTTTATGTTAACTGCCTATTCAGGAACAGGGTGTTTTTAAAACCTGTACAAAATCAGGTTGTGGATTCGTAAGGCATTCCTCCTTCCATAGAAAATTATCTCTTCTCTGCTGAATCTTTCACTACTGAAGACTGAGATTAACACCTTGCTCTTTTCTAGGTCCTTGTTTCTCTTAGTCATAAATTTAGAGACTTGGGCAAAGTCAGAGATTCTTAAGCTGAGAGTTCATAGCTGGGATATTCAGAGGCAAGAGAATCCCATTACATCTTACGCACAGTTACATGCATTCTTTTGCAGACAGAGTCCATATCTTTAATCAGTCTCGAAGGGACCCAGACTCCTTACAATGTAGTAAATGACACATTCATGGATTCATTCCACATTTAGTAAACATCCTCTATTCACTCATTCATTCAAAATGTAATTGATGAGCACCTACTGTGTACAGGATTCTGTCTTAACCACTGGGGATATGTTTGTTGCAGAAATTAGAAAATAATCCCTGGTGTTTATATTTTAGTGAGGAAGGCAGAAACAAGGAGAATAAGTAGACTACATATTTTGTTAGAGAGTGGTAAGTGCTAAGCAGGAGAAAAATAAAGCGGAGCAGACAGGTAGATGTAATTTTAGATAGGATGGCCAAGGAAGACCAGAAGTCATTGAGAGCAAGCCATGTGAATATATGCGGGAAGAAGGAATGGCAAGTGCAAAGGTCATACTGTATCTGGATTATCGAAGGAATGGTAAAGAAGCCAGAATGACTGGAGTGAGTGAGCAAGGCAAAGAGTAGCAGGAGATGTGGCCAGGGAGGTGGTGGGGGAAATCGTGAAAGGTCTTGTGGACCATTGTAATGAGTTCTCAGTGCCATTGTCTCTGCTGCTCTTTAAACCACCCCTCGCCTTCTGGCAGTCACTTTTGATACCTCCTCAAGCTTTCTTAGCTCTCTCTCCCAGGACCCTGATTCAGTCACTGCCTTCTCAAGGTGAGATTAGTGATGCTGTTGCTGCTTTTTTCTCCTGTCATTTTCTTAGACCTTCTGCTCATCTTGGTTTTCTTAGAAACTCCTAAGAGTTTCTACAAAGCAAGGCCCACATTATGTACTGTTGAAATCCCAACCTCTGGCCCAGTGTTAACAAAATGTATGACTGAGAAGAAGCGTTCAACTAAAGCTTGTTAAAGGAACTGAATTTGCTACCTTGAATTTGTCTCTCTGGACTTTGCAAGTACCAGCCCATCCTTCTCCTAAGCTACCACCAATTAAACTCCTATGATATTACAAGCATGGTGCTAAGTGATCTCATTTAGCCTTCACCACAACTGCTTTTACAGATGAGATGAGAAAACTGAGGCCCAGAGAATGGGGAAAGATTTGTCTAACATCACACAGTAAGTCAATGACAGGGTGATAGGTGTTGTTTATGCTGTGGGCCACATTAGTGGGGATGGATTTCACTCTCCTGCTGGACTAGCATTAATTCCCATGCCTAGTAGCACACCTCAACAAGATGGCTTTCAGATGTGAGGGGTGGAGCCTAGGGCCATTGCAGAGACTTAAGAGAAATTTACTGCTTCAAAAACAGAAGGCAATCCCCTCTAGAGGCAGACACTCTTGGGACTGAATACCATCTCTGTCACTGATTACCATGTGAACTTGAGCAAGTCACTTCTACTTCTCCATTTTCATCTCTGTGAATTAGGATTATGATACCTACTTGGATAGGGGGTAGTGAAGGACTGGCCAGTGGATTGTGAGGATTAAGTAAGATATATGTATACAAAATCATTTAATACCATATCTGGCACACAGTTTAGGTACTCAAAGAATGATAGTTTTCTTACATATCAACCTTTGATTGGCCCAACTTCATTCCTGCTGGAGTTGATGGCTCCTGATATTTTCATGAACATTTTCAACATTTTGCTCAATCTTTCTGGCTTGTGCACAAGAAGTGGGATAGTCTTGGTGACACCAGCCAAGCTCCAAACTTCCTCACAGCCTCATATTATCTCTTGCACCACAAAACTTTGACAACTAGGCACAGCTGACAAAACTACCATTGCTTTTTTTTTATTTTATTTTTTTTCCTCAACTCCATGTTCTATGTTCCTGAAGATAGGGCCCTTTTAAGAGCTCCTGAAAGGCTCTTTAGGCTCCTTTTTACCTATTCTCATCATTGATGGACTGTGAATTTGGATTGGTGATGATGGTCATCATTAATTCAATTATTTATATTTATGTAAAATTTTATACTTGACTGAACACTTTTCCATACTTTATCTATTTTCACCTTTTTGATAGGCCTGGGATAGGCAGGGAGAATTATTTCCATTTTGCAGATGGGGTAACTAAGACTCAACTGAAGCCTATTTCATCTCTTTATTTCCTCACCAACACCAATGTCTTGATAGCATGTATATACCCAGAGCTCTAAAGAGAGAGAAATCTGGGCCAAAGGAGTGGTAGGTTTGAGGAGGCCCCAAGTCCCCCTTCATAATCTCCATCAGCCTTCCAAAGACACCACAAATACATGTAAATTGTACATATAATCCATGTACTTGTCCAGGTAAATGCTGCTTAAAGATAAACCTCTTAGTTCCACTTCTTCTTGCCTTCCATAAGCCCCTTTAATAGAGATTCTGGAAACACTACTGTTAGGAAATAATGGATAAGACTCAAAATTTACCCTCTTTTCCCCTCTTTCACTGTAGCTGGCACCCTGACACTATACACTGACTCTGACATTGTTCCTGGCAGAAAGACAGCTTCTAAGCAAACTCAGAGCAACAGCTGCAGAGGAACTCAGACAGGAAATTCTGGGCCTGCCCAGGGCAGGGGGGAGGCTCTGGTTGTGAGCAGAATACATTAGAGCCCTAGGAGGATAAAGGCCCTGCTCTCAGTCAGAACAATATTTCCGGGGAGTTGCCATGGAGGCTACCTATGTACATCCCATACCCAGGTGCCAATTATGCTAGGGGTGAGGCCCTGGCAGGCATATAATCATGGGAAAGCAGTTGCTATGAAGCAGAGGGCTGCAGGTTAGACTTAGAATGGCGTTTCAAAGCATTTAATGCTCAGTTTTCAGGGTTAGGGAGACTCAGCCTCGAAAAGTAATACAGAAGAGACCCCTTTCCCTTTTTATACTTCATTCCTCTTCCCACTCTTAACTGCAGTGACATTCCTAGAATATATGACGTGTTTAATTGTCAGACATCACCTAGAAGACTTTGTCAAGCTCTGAGTCCCACACTTTAATGGAGACCCAGAAAATTAGGAACTCATACAAAGGGGAATAAACATTCTGAAGAGTGAGATCCCAAAAACCCGTGAGGAACAATTGAAGGAAATGAGGCTGTTTGGCTGGAGGAAGAGAAGACTAATGGGGATATGGCATCTGGAAGGTATCTGAAGTATTTCTTATCAGGTAAAGAGAACAACTAGGTCTGGGGAACCGCAGGAGACAGAACAAAGACCTGTGGATAGACTCCACAGGGAACAAAAATGTCACTCAATACAAATAATAATTTTATCTCAGAGCAGTCCATGGATGAAACGGGTCATGTTCATAGGCAAAAATATCCCCATCATTCTCAAGTGTTCTGAGAGTATCTCCCCCATCAAGTGTTTGACAAAGGGATTGAAACATGCCTGTTCAGGTATGAAATGCTGTGGTTCTGTTAACTATGATCATATAGCTGCTAAGAGATTGATTAAGGGCTTAAAATCTATGCATCTTGATTACTGATGTTGCACTTTTGATCTCTAATCTTACCTTTTGATGAGGGTGGGCACACAGTTCAGCCCCAAGCTCTGGAAAAAGTAGAGATCCTGCCAAAGGAAGATTTCATCCCCATTTTCCCAAACCTCATTTTCTCAACTCAGAAACATTTTCTATCATCATCTCCATCATGATGCTGCTGCCCTAGGACTCCTAAAACAATGCTCAAAGAAATAAGCTCGTAGGAGACTGAATTTTCAATGTTTCGCTTGGACCCTCTGCTTGCTTTCTTTTTAGCCCATCTGATTTCTTTTCAACAGTAGCTACTACAAAGTATATGTGTCTGTGGGTTGTAGTACAGTTGTGGGAAGCAATAATTTCCCTAGTGTAAGCCGGCATGTAGGAAAGCTGGGCATCTACACTGCTCCTCAGTAGACATGCCTCACATGCGCCCATTACTTGAGGAGCTTCGGTTTCACTTATTTTACTCAACAATTAATTTTCCTGATTTGGACTGGAAAGAAAATAGGAGGGGACAAAAGAGAAAACAATCTAGAAAGGACTGAAGAGGAGGGGTGGTGGGGGCACTAAAACCACTGCTATGTAACCAGCCAACAGTGATACTACATGTTTATGGGCTTTGGTTGCTATGGAGACAGTTACGTAACTCCAACTGGTGGTGAAATTTCATACTGCTTGTGGTGGTGAGCGATATTTCAGTCACTTAGGGGTACTTATAAAGAGAACAAATAAAGTAGCTGAGGGGCCCTTTGTCTTGCTGGCTACAACCCGAACTAAGTTTCAGCCCTGCACGCCAGTCATTTTCCAGTTTTCTGTGTGTAGCAAAATGTTCCCAATTATTCTCTGAGTAGAACTAGGTACTTACTCCTCTCCTCAGCCCAGAATGGCTAGGTGCAAGGCTCAAAGCAAAAAGAAAGAATAAATAAATAAAAAGGCCCTGTTTTGAGGTGGAAGGCCTGAGTGGAAAATTTCAGCTTGGAAAGCTCGTTTTTTGGGAAAATTATGAGTTGAGGGGAGGACATTTATTTTTCACTAGCACAGAGTCGAAAAGCTTGGTATGTTCTCTGTGTTCAATCTCTCTCTCTCTCTTGCTCACTCTTGCGCGCTCTCTCTCTGTCTCTCTTTTTCTCCTCTCTTTGTTTCTCACATACACACATACACACACACTTGAATTCGCACTCAATATCATTCTTTCTTCTAAACACTTATATTCACTTGCATGCTCATGTAGATTTATGTTCATACATGTTCTATGAAAAACGTACACATTTGATTCCACATATAATTCACACAAAAATACACATGTGCTTGAACACATAATTTACTCATAATGTGTACTTTGGCTTGTTCACATACAACTCACTCATATATTCTCAAACACACATGCACTCTTACACACTTACATAGTAGGCTGAACCTTGTGAAACTGCCATTGTTATAGTTTTGTTTACACACAGGGGCATGCTGAAAGTCTCTCACCCGTACACATTATATCACTCACTCTTGCATATATCACTCACTCAGTATGGAGGCACTCTGGACCCAGAATTTTACAGTATGTAAGCTGCTGGTTTTCCATCCATGATCTCACTGGGTCCTCAGAAGCCACCTTGGGAGTGGATGCAGGAATAAGGCTATTATTTCCATTACATAGGTGAACTAAAGGACAGAGTGTAAAGAATGGCCTGAGTTCACATATCAAGTACTAAGCAGAGACTGGAACCCAGATCTTTATTTTGATGCCAAATTCAGTGCTATCGCCCCTGTGGCACCTGCCAGTCATGGGAAAAGTGGAGACATTTTGGTGAAAATACTCTGCATGACGAATTGAGAATGTAAACTTTGTCTCTGGTGAGCCATATAGGAGGTCAAGGAGAGGCTTTAGATGGTGTCTCTGACCCCTTTCCTGTCTCATCTAGCACTCAGGTAGAGGTCATTCCATTTAGCCAGATCAGCATTTCCCTCTGCTTCTCTAATTCTCCTCTGCTTCCCACTCTGCCTTGCTTGTCTGGTCAGTGAGAAATGCCAGTCTCTATGACATATCTTTCATTATTGCTTATAGAGTGACAACATCTTGCCTGCATGGTGTACACAGGAGCAGGAGACTGATCAGCTTCCCGGAAGCTGAAGCAACTCATCTATGCTGCCTATATTCTGGATAAATTGATAAGGAAAGAGTATTTCAGGGTCAATTGTGTTCTCAAGACAAAGATAACCAAAAGGTTTCTGGAGCAGTATAATTCTAGAGTCAAAGTTGCCTGGAAATTTCTAATCTTAGAATTTTCTGAGAGCCAAAGGTTTTAGGTTGAATGCTAGAGCTGAAAGTCTCTGGAGTTTGAGATTTGGATCTAAAATGTCAGAATAGAGATGAGAGAACTACAATGTATTTTGTTGTAGAGGAATGGTGGTGCAAGGAGCTGCATTAATTAGCCAAACTGAGCTAGCTAGCTTCTTTTTGCTTCTTCAGATCTGCTGTTCATCCTCCTCCAACCTGCTCTCTGACTCAGGAGGCTGACTTGTATTTTAACAGGTTCCAGTGTCCTCTGGCTTCCAGTTTGGTTTGCTCATGGAAAGCCCTGGCAGGAAATAGGAGGATGGGAGGAGAGTAAAGTCAGGGTCTTTACTCTCCCAGCTCCCTCCCTGTGGTTTCACCTTGAGCTCGCTGCTCCTCTCAACCAAAGATTACAGTGTCTCTCAAGGCAGCTTCCTCCACAGGAATCTTGCTTTCCAAATTTCAGTAACTGCCTCTTCCCAGCCCACCAGGCTTAAGAATGGTGACAAAGCCCACTGTGAGTACTTCACCATGCCTCGTGGTTCTTTTACACACCATTCACAACTCTGTAATTAGTCTCTTTATTAAACCCTTCTTTAATTCTCCTAATTTGCATGTGCTATTTCCTTGTGGGACTGAAGTATAAGGGAAATCTGTGGGAAGCAGATTTGTTATTGCCCCTCTGAGTTCTAGATCTAAGTTAGGGTAAAGAGGAACCTGGTTTGATTTTCCTGTGTTGGCCAAGGTGCCTTAAAATGCCCTACCCTTGTTATCCTCGGGACCTTCTCATGGTGACCCTTTGGCAATACTCAATACGTTTAGCTGATTGCCTTTTTAAGTCACAAGCTCATTTGTTTTAAGGGCTTTGCCTCACCTATTGTGAAAACGTGTCCTTTCTATTATTTCAGCTTGCTTTCTACTTAATGTCTCTAATAAACAGGGTCTATGGCCTGTTCATATATTTTGACTATGAGCTCTGGAAAGGGCCCAGAAAAAAATAATTGACGAAACTACACAGGGCTGTTTAAGGGAGGTAAGATGCTAAGGGGTTCAAACATGGGTCAGGGAACAAAGACAAAGGAAAGCCTTTCTGCTGCAACTGTCAGCATTTTCATCCAAGTTGCCTGAGCCTGCCCATGAAGTTAATTAGTTTTTCCCTTCTAGTGTCAGAAAGGCAGAAACAGGTCCAGAGAAGGAGAGATATTTACTTGACAAAGGTTGCACAGCAAGTCAGGGCTGGAATCAGATGAGGACTTGAGAACCTTTGGTTCCTGCTGCAGGCTACACCATTTCTACTTAGAGCTCATGCCCCTCAACTCCTTCCTTTCATTCTTATCCTTAAAGATAGGGGTGAGGGAGGAGGACCACTTTCTTGACTTCACTCATCTCCTAGAAATCCACCAATGTCCTTGGGTTATTTTTTTTTTTTTTTTTTTTTTCTGTGAAAGACTGAAGAGGGCAGTCTTAGACACCCTTAGCCTGGGCCTCTTTCTTCTTTCTTATTCCCAAGCACCCAATTTTCCATACCACTGTTCATTATAATAACATCCTATTTGGATAGGAACTTCAGGGCTATTTAGATCAGAAGTTTCCAAATTTCGTTCTCCCACGGTGCTTTAGGGCTACCATGGGGTTGGTTGTGCCTGTGAGTATAATAATCAAGTAGGGCTCCAGGCTAGAATCCCCTCCTCTTAACAGCTACTATACCTGCCATCCCTTCAACCCTCTGTTTTTCTGTTTGTTTGTTTTTTTGTTTTGTTTGTTTGTTTTCTGGTTTTGTATATTGGGCATTTTTTTAAAAGGAATTGTTGCCTAAAAGAAACCTAAATAAGTGGTTTTTATTTACTCCAACTCCTTTGTTTTACAGGAAACTGAGGCCCAGAGAAGGAAAATAATTTGTTCACAGTCAGACAGTAAATCAGTCAGTATCAGGTTCAGTCAGGTCAGGGCTAATCAAGATTCTCTCTACATGACCCTAATTAAACTATCATTTCACATCAACCTCACAGCCTTCCCTGCAAGCAGCTTTTGGATGAATAGTGACAGGAACCAACACATTATGCCCTAGAGCCTTAGACGATATGGCTGTGAAAAGGGAGCTACTATCTTGGTGCTCATGGTGCCTGCAGGGAGAGGCCCATCCTGGGTAGCTGCTTGGCATGCTTAGGGTTGAACTGCACAAGGTTGCCACCTCTGGCCTGGCAGCCTTCCTTTCTGCATCCACAGTTCTCAGTCTATCATGGAGGCTTCCATCCAATCAAATACATTTTCTACTTGGAATGCAAGCTTCAGCCATCCTAGCCACCACATGGTGACAGTTAGGTAGGGGTAAGAAGGATGTGTGTGTGGTTGGGGGTGGATACTGTCTTCTAGGCCACAGAAATACTTGGCTATTGAAGTAGCAAAGTGGTAGCAGAAGCTGTGTTTGGGGCAAAGTATATTTGGGGAATTATTATAGGTCACTGTGCACTGCCAGAGAATTACAAAATATCGCTCTCTTCTCAGGCATAAATCATTAGACAAAATGATGAGCTGGGAGGGTTACAGCAGTGGGCAATAGGAATCCCTTGCATCCTGTTTTAGCATGTAAACTGCCCTGGCCTTCTCCCAATGGGGTCTCATGTCCATGTCCTGTACCTCCTTTTCTCTCCCCTGGGTATTCCAGAAAGAAGACTCTGGGGCAGTAAATCATTTATGACTCATCTCTGAAGTGTGCTTGCATGCTGTAGAATGAGGACATTCTCAACTGTCAGAGTTGATTTTTCTGAAGCATCATTGGGCACTTGCCCAACAAAACAATCAGGATAGAACTAGGGAAAATATTGCTGGATACTGTCAGAGGTAAATTAGTGAGAGAATAAAGTCCAAACTTTCATCAATTTCTTGCCCATTCTACCCTGGAGCACTACTGCTGGGTAAGGGATAACCTAGGGCTAGCTATAAAGCTTTGCCTGCTCTCTGAAATGTGGATTCTGATTCTAAGGGTGTAAAAAGTGAGGTCAAGACAAGCAAATACACTACTCTTTGTATATCAGGTTCAGCTCTCCTCAAGGATAGGAGAGGAAATTGTGAACTGACTGGTGGAAGCAATTGTGACCTGGATAAGCAGTAATCTACCCTGAGAAAGGGCACACAAAGACATGGGTAATGAAGGCACTTGTCAGACAAACAGGAAGACTTTGGCCAGCTCACCAAGGAATTAAATTAAACTTACAGTAGACACTAACTTACATATAAAATAGCACACATTGCTACATATTAGGAAAGTAGGAAAGAAGTTTGGAAATGCAAAGAGATAATCTCAGGTGGCTGATAAAACAATTTTAATGAACTTCCTACAAACATGGAAATTGTAGACTTTGTGTGGATTGTTAGGTGTGAGTAGAAGTTGTTTATAGTCTTCAGAAGGGTGAAAACTCAGGATAAAAAAAGATGGCACTGGACTCAAGCTATACCCCCTTTACCAGCTTCCAAGTCCTAAGTGGCTTACAATGTCCAGCCTGCTGTTGGCATTCAGCAAAGGAGATTTATTATTATGCTCATTGGATGAGACAGGCAGGAGTCATGAGTCTTGGCAGGAAAACAAGGCCAAAAGATTTGCTTTAACTAAAAGTCGTATAACTTGAAAGGTTTATTGCTGAACTGATTATGTAATGTAGCTTCGAAAGAGCACTATTTAAGATAAAGATTTGAAGCCCTCAGGCAGGTTGGAAAGAGAGTTGGGAAAAGGCCTGAATGCATTAATAGGCCATTTAAGAACTGCCTGCCTCCTAAACCTATTTTCAGACTGTGAAGCAGGAAGGCAGTGAGGCATGGTAAAGGGCACTAATTTGAAGTCAGAAGACCTGGGCTGTGTCAACGACTCATTGTGATCTTGGGAAAGTCCTTTCCATTCTCTAGACATCAGGGTCCCATCCACATTGGGTAAAGGGATGGGGGTGGAGAGCAGGAATTAGACTTGATAGTCACTAAAGACCCTTTCAGATTTGACATCTTAGGCTTAATTATAACCCCACCTTCCACACCCAGGTGTTGGGTTTCCCACAACCTCCAGGGTGCACCAAAGGACCTAACTGGACCAAACCTCAGGTGAGCAATCCTCTCTTGGTCCCTTCTCTCTTAGTCATATCCAGTTTTTCTTGGCCTACTCCAATAGTTTTCTACTCTGGCAGTCCATTAGACTCACACAGGAAACTTTAAAAATGCCAAGACTCAGGATCCACGTCCAGAGATTCTGACTTAAAAGCTCCCCTGGTAATTCCAATGGGCAGCCAGAGTAAAAACCACTGCCTTAGACCAACTTTCTGGCAGACTCTATGTAGATTGCTCTAATTTCCTCTTTTTTTTTTTTTTTTTTTTTTTTTTTTTTTTTTTTTTTTTTTGCCTCATTTGTTATTGTCTTCAGATTTGCTCAGTGGCCGTTTGACCACTCACAAACCATACACTTCTAATGCATTTTTGACCCATGAGTTTATTATTTTAACACTCATCAGCTCTTGAAACTGTTTTCTTTGTTTCTATTTTTTTATTATACTTTATGTTCTAGGGTACATCTGCACAATGTGCACGTTTGTTATACATGTGCCGTGTTGGTTTACATGTGCCATGTTGGTTTGCTGCACCCAACTAGCTCGTCATTTACATTAGGTATTTCTCCTAATGCTATCCCTCCCCCAGACCCCCACCCCACAACATGCCCCCCGGGGTGTGATGTTCCCCGCCCTGTGTCCAAGTGTTCTCATTGTTCAATTCCTACCTATGAGTGAGAACATGCGTTGTTTGGTTTTCTGTCCCTGTGATAGTTTGCTCAGAATGATGGTTTCCAGCTGCATCCATGTCCCTGCTAAGGACTTGAACTCATCCTTTTTTATGGCTGCATAGTATTCTATGGTGTATATGTGCCACATTTTCTTAATTAAGAAACTGTTTTCTAATCACCCAAACCAGCTTCAGATCCATTTTTAGAACTTTTATCTCTAGGCATTTAGGTAATTGGTGTTAAATTGATTTGTATGGTTGACTTTTAAACAACATGGGAGTTAGGGACACCAACCCTCTGTGCAGTCAAAAATTCACGTGTAAGTTTTTTTTTTTTTTTTTTCCTTTTTTTGAGATGAAATCTCGCTTGGTCACCCAGACTGGAGTGCGGTGATGCAATCTCTGCTCACTTCAGCCTCCGTCTCCCAGGTTCAATTGATTCTTGTGCCACGGCCTCCTGAGTAGCTGGGACTACAGGCGCGTGCGCTACCATGTCTGGCTAATGTTTTGTATTTTTAGCAGAGACGGGGTATTGCCATGTTGCCCAGGCTGGTCTCAAACTCCTGAACTCAGACAATCTGCCCACTTCAGACTTCCAAAGTGCTAGGATTACAGGCGTGAGCCACTACACCCAACCTCAAAAATCCATGCACAACTTTTGACTTCCAAACAACTTAACCACTAATATCCTACTGTTGACTGGAAGCCTTTCAGATAACATAAACCGTAGCTTAAAACATATTTTGTATGTTATATGTATTATATTCTGTATTCTTACAGTAAAGTAATCTAGTTAAAAGAAAATATTATTAAGAAAGTTATAAGGAAGAGGGAATATATTTACTATTTGTTAAGTGGAAGTGGATACTCGTAAATGTTTTCATCCTTGTTTTCACCTTACGTAGGCTGAGGAGGAGGAGAAAAAGGAGGCGTTGGTCTTTCTGTGTCAGGGATGGCAGAGGAGGACGGAGTAGAGGAGGTGGAAGAGGAAGCAAAAGAGGCAGGCACACACCATGTATCTTTATTGAAAAACATTTGTATTTAAGTGAACCTGTGCAGTTCAAGTGTGTGTTGTTCAAGGGTCAACGGCTGTTGTTTATTCTTGGCTTTGCAATGATAATAAAATACCTCATTCATGCATAACATATTAATTCAGATTTTGTGCTATTTGGTGAGGGGTTGAACTTATGTTCATCTCCAAGTATCTTCATTTATTCAATTATTCAGTCATTCTTTCGTCTTTTTTTTTTTTTTTTTTTTTTTTCCATTAGACACCATAATTTATTTAAACAGTCTTCTATTGATGGACATGGATTGTTTGGCAATCTTTTTTTTTTTTTTTTTTTTTATTTTTTTTTATTTTTATTTTTTTATTTTTTATTATACTTTAAGTTCTAGGGTACATGTGCATAACGTGCAGGTTTGTTACATATGTATACTAAAAAATATAGTTTATGTACTATACAATTTACCCATTTAAAATGTACCGTTAAACAATTTTGGTGTATTCACAGATATGTACAACCATCACCACAGCCAAATTTAGAACATTTGCATCATGTCAAAAAGAAACCACATACCCTTTAACTATTGTCTACCTATCCACTGCATCCCACTTCACATCTCTAATCAATCGTTAATCTACTCTCTGTCTCCATAGAGTTCTTGATTATAGCATTCCACATGAATGGAATCGTATAACATGTACTCTTTTTTGACTGACTTATTTCACTTAGCATAATATTTTCAAGGTTTGTTCATGTTGAAGCATGGATCAGTATTTCATTTCTTTTTGTGGTCGAATAATATTCCATAGTATGGATATAGTACCTTTTCTTATCTGTTGAGCTGATGGACATTTGAGTTGTTTCTACGATTCAACTATCATGAATAATGCTGCGGTAGCATTTGTGCACAAGTTTCTGTTTGGGTACACATTTTTATTTCTTTTGGCTATGTACCTAGGAGTGGAATTACTGAGTCATATGATAACTTTATCTTTAATTATTTGAGAAGCTGTCAGACTGTTTTCCAAGGTGGCTGCACCATTTTGCATTCCTACCAGCAGTGTATAAAAGTTCTAATTTCTCCATATCCTTGCTGACACTTGTTTGTTATCTGAGTTTTTCATTCTATACATCCTAGTAGGCAGGAAGTGATATCTCATTGTGGTTTTGATTTGCATTTCCCAGGTGACTAACAATGTTTACTATCTTTTCATGTGTTTATTGGTCATTTATATATCTGTAGAGAAATGTCTACTCAGATAATTTGCCCATTTTAATTGGCATATTTGTCCTTTTATTGTTGATTTGTAAGAGTTCTTTATACATTCTAAATACATGTCACTTATCAGATATGTGGTTCAAAATTGTTTTTCATCCTTTGCTTTGTCTTTCCACTTTCTTAGTGATGTCCTTTGAAACACAAAACCTTAAATTTTGATAAAGCCCAGTTTAACCACTTGGCAAATCCTTTGCCAAATCCAAAGTCATGAAGATTTACTCCTATGTTTTCTTCTAAGAGTTTTATAGATTTGGCTCTTACATTTAGGCCTTTGATCCATTTTGTGCTCCAACCTAATTCTTTTGCATGTGACTCTCCATTTGTTCCAACACCATTTGTTGAGAAGATTATTCCTTCTCCATTAAGTGGTCTTGGCAGTCTTGTCAAAAATCAGTTGACCATAGATGTATCAATTTATTCCTTTTCTCTCAATTCTGTAATATTTCATTGATCTATATGCCTATCTTTCTACTACTACCATACTGTCTTGATTACGGTTGTTTTGTAGTAAGCTGAGAAATTGGGAAGTGTGAGTCCTCCTACTTCCTTCTTCGCTTTAAAATTGTTTTGGCTATCTTGAGTTTATACAATTCCATATGAATTTTAGAACCACCTTGTCAATTTCTAAACATTACTCAGTTGGGATTCCGATAGGAAATATGTTGAAATTGTAGATAACTGTAAGGAATATTTCCATTTTAACAATGTTAAGTCTTCTGAGAAATGAATGTAGGATGCTTTTTCAATATTTAGATCTTCTTTAAATTTTTTCAGTGTTTTGTAATTTTGAAAGTATAAGTTTTGTTGAATTTTGTCAAATTCATTTCCTGTGTCTACTGATATGATAATGTAGTTTCTGTTTTTTATTCTATTGATATGATTATTACATTACTTAATCGTCAGATACTAAAGCAACCTCACACCCTTGGAATTAATCCAACTTGGTTTATGGTATTTATTTCTTTTTTATGTTGCCAACTGTATTGGGTTCTACCTTGTCAAAGATTTTGAGTCTATATTCAACAAGAGATATTGGTCTGTAGTGTTTTGTTTTGTTTTTGTTTCTTCCTTGTGTTGTCCTAGGTTGCTTATGGTATCACTGTAATACTGGTCTCATAGAATGAGTTGGGAAGTGACCCCTCATTTTCCATTTTTGCAAGAACTTCTGAAGATTGCTATTAGTTCTTCTTTGAATGTTAATAGAATTCAGAGGTGAAGCAATCTGGGCCTTAGCTTTTTTGTGTGAGTAGTTCTTTTGATTACTGTTTCAATTTCTTCAGATGTATATGCCTATTCAGATTGTCTGTTTCTTCTTGTGTCAGTTTGCAGAAAGTAGCTTGTGTGTTTTTAGGAATTTGCCCATTTCATCTAAGTTATCTAATTTGTTTACAGGTAGTTGTTTATAGTGTTCTTTTATAATACTTTTGTTTTAATATTGGTAATAAAGTTCATTTTATATCTGATTCTAGCAATTTGAACCTTTTATGCTTTTGCTTGATCAAAGTAGCTAAAGGTTTGTCAGTTTTATGGATCCTCTTAAATAACTAGATTTTGATTTAATTATTTTTCTCTAATGTTTTCTATTCTCTATTTCATTTATTTCCACTTTAATAATTATTCTTCATTTTTTTGCTTGCTTTAGGTTTAGTTTTCTCTTCTTTTACAAATGTCTAAAAATAGAAGTTTAGATTATTCATTTGAGATCTTTATTTTTTCTTAATTTAGGATTTGCAGCCATAAATTCCTCCATAAGCCCTGCTTTGGCGATGTCCCATAAGTTTTAATAGGTAGTACCTTCATTTTCATATATCTAAAAGTATTTTCTGATTTTAATTTTCATTTATTCTTTAACCTACTTGTTTATGAATGTGTTGTTTAATTTCTACATAAATTTCCCCAAGTTTTCCCATTAAAAAATTAATCCCATTCTATTTTGATCAAAGAACATACTTTGTATTATTTTATGCATTTACACTTATTGAAGTTTGTTTAATGACTTGCCATATGGTTTATCCTGGAGAATGTTCCATGTGCACATAAGAAGAATGCATATTTTGCTGTTGTTGGGTGGGTTGTTCCAGAGATGTTTGTTAGGTCTACTTGTTTTGTAGCATTTTTCAAGTCTTCTGTTTCCTTGTTGACCTTACATCTAGATGTTTCATCTATTATTAAAAGTAGGATATTGAAGTCTTCAAACATTCTTATTATATTACCTTCCCCTACCTTCATTTTTATGTTTTTGCTTCATGTATTTTGGTGCTCTGTTATAAAGTGCATGTAAGTTTATAATCGTTACATGTTCTTGATGGGCTAAAACTTTTATTATAAAATGTCATTCTTTATCTCTAGTAACAGTTTTTGTTGTTATTTTAAAGTTAATTTTGCCTGATATCAGTATAACTGCTTCAGTTTTCCAGTGGTTGCTATTTGCATGATACATATTTTTCCACTGTTTTGGTTTTAGTCTATTTGTGTCTTGAAATCTAAAGTGTGTCTCACATAAAACATATATTTGGAACTTTTTTTTTTTGATACAGTCTGAAAATCTTTGCTTTTTTGTTTCAATTTGTCTAATATTCACATTTATTGTTATTATGTTTATAATTATGTCTGACATTTTACTTTTTATTTTCTATATGCCTCCTGTTTCTTTTTTATTGCTAATTTTTTTATTTCTTCTTTATTGCTTTCTAGCACTTTAATTTCACTAATAATTTTGCACTACATTTTCAGGTTTACTTTTACTGGTTGCTCTAGAGTTTACTATATAGAGTGGTTCTCCCTTATCCACAGTTTCTCTTTCTGCAGTTTCAGTTACCTGTGGTCAACCACTGTCCAAAAATAGATAGGTGAAGCAAAATAAGATACTTTGAGAAAGAAAGAGAACACATTCACATAACTTTCGTTATGGTGTATTGTTATAATTATTCTATTTTATTATTAGTTATTGTTAATTTCTTACTTTGATTTATAAATTAAATTTTATCTTTGGTATGTATAGGAAAACATTTATAGTATATATAGGGTTTGGTAATATATTCAGTTTCAAGTATGCACTGGGGGTCCTGAAACATATTCCCCACAGATAAGGGGAAACTACTCTACGTCTTAACTTAGCAGAATCAGCTTCAGATTTATACTTTCCTAGTGCTGTTAATATGTACAAATATTACTCCTGTATAGCTCTATTACATTTTACCCTTTCGTGGTATTATTATTGTACATATTGCATCTATTAATGTTATGAATTCAACAGTATATTTTTAAAATTATCACTTTATCATCACTTTTTGTTTTCTTAGCTCATTACAGCTGTGCTTTTATTTACCTCCTTTGTGCTGTTATAGGCAAATATATTATATACATATATTACATTTATATTTTATAGGCCCAACAATATATTGTATGCATATTATTTTGTATAATTGCTTTTAAATTCAACAAAACAAAAAAGAAGAAAACAGTATACATTTATAGCGTCTTTTACAATGATGTAATTACCTTTACCTGTGCTCTTTGTTTGTTCATGTGAATTTAAATTATCATCTGGAATCACTTGCTTTCAGCCTTAGGAATTTTCTTTAGTGTTTCTTATAAGGTAAGCCTACTAGCAACAAATTCTCTCAGCTTTTCTTTATGTGGGGCAGTCTTTTATATTATTATTATAACTTTGCAGGATATGAAATATTTGATTGACAGGTTTTTTCTTCAAGTGCTTTGAACATGTTATCTCATGGCCTTCATTGTTTCTGTTGAGAAGTCAGCTTTTAATCTTTTGGGGTTCCTTCGAAAGTGATGTGACCTTTTCTCCTGCTTCTTCCAAGATTTTTTTTTTCATCTTTGACTTCCAGCACTGTGCTGCTATATCTACTTGAGAGTTTCTGAATTTATCCTACTTGGAGTTTCTTGAGCTTCCTGAATGGGTAGGTTATTGTTTTCAATAAATCTGAAAATAATTCAGCTATTATAGCTTCAAACATTTGTGATTTCTTCTTTATCTCTTTCTTCCTTTTCTGTTACCCCATTATATTTCTTAACCACTTAGGGGAGATTTACTTAACAGCAAATTTATATACAATTTAAATAAATTGATTAGTTAATTCAAATTCACTTATTTCTGGTTATTAAGAGCTAACCCATAAAATCCACGTTTGGCAGCTCTTCACTCAGCTCTTTAACTTTTCCATATATACAAGCATAAATGTTATAGCAAAGGAGATCATTATTCAAAATAATGATTTTGAAATCAATCAGAACCTTTGGGGACACTTAACCTGACAATAATAATTGTCCTAGAGAATCCAAGATATATGGTTTCTACAGGTATGGCAAATTTGAGCTCTGGCCCAAGAGTCAGAAGACCTAAGTTATAGTGCCAGTTCAACTGTAAACTGACTTGTGAAATCTTGAGCTAGTCCCTCTTCTGCAAGTCTCTGTGGCTTTATCTTTATAATGGTCCACTGACCAATAGTTGTTTACAGAGGTCTATCAAGTAGTCCACAGGTAGTGTGATGGTTTCAGAGGAAAAGCAATGAAAAAATTCGTGTACATAACTTGTATAAATTTAAATTTTAACTGTTATTTTTTAGAGAAATTTCATTTTTTCTTAATGTAGATTACATTCTTAAAAGTAAAAGTTGCTAATGTGATGTAAAAAGGGTGGTA
>NW_016809856.1:5055-9375 GCF_001698545.2 Rhinopithecus bieti | reverse complement strand
CAGCTGTGCTTTTATTTACCTCCTTTGTGCTGTTATAGGCAAATATATTATATACATATATTACATTTATATTTTATAGGCCCAACAATATATTGTATGCATATTATTTTGTATAATTGCTTTTTAAATTCAACAAAACAAAAAAGAAGAAAACAGTATACATTTATAGCGTCTTTTACAATGATGTAATTACCTTTACCTGTGCTCTTTGTTTGTTCATGTGAATTTAAATTATCATCTGGAATCACTTGCTTTCAGCCTTAGGAATTTTCTTTAGTGTTTCTTATAAGGTAAGCCTACTAGCAACAAATTCTCTCAGCTTTTCTTTATGTGGGGCAGTCTTTTATATTATTATTATAACTTTGCAGGATATGAAATATTTGATTGACAGGTTTTTTCTTCAAGTGCTTTGAACATGTTATCTCATGGCCTTCATTGTTTCTGTTGAGAAGTCAGCTTTTAATCTTTTGGGGGTTCCTTCGAAAGTGATGTGACCTTTTTCTCCTGCTTCTTCCAAGATTTTTTTTTTCATCTTTGACTTCCAGCACTGTGCTGCTATATCTACTTGAGAGTTTCTGAATTTATCCTACTTGGAGTTTCTTGAGCTTCCTGAATGGGTAGGTTATTGTTTTTCAATAAATCTGAAAATAATTCAGCTATTATAGCTTCAAACATTTGTGATTTCTTCTTTATCTCTTTCTTCCTTTTCTGTTACCCCCATTATATTTCTTAACCACTTAGGGGAGATTTACTTAACAGCAAATTTATATACAATTTAAATAAATTGATTAGTTAATTCAAATTCACTTATTTCTGGTTATTAAGAGCTAACCCATAAAATCCACGTTTGGCAGCTCTTCACTCAGCTCTTTAACTTTTCCATATATACAAGCATAAATGTTATAGCAAAGGAGATCATTATTCAAAAATAATGATTTTTGAAATCAATCAGAACCTTTGGGGACACTTAACCTGACAATAATAATTGTCCTAGAGAATCCAAGATATATGGTTTCTACAGGTATGGCAAATTTGAGCTCTGGCCCAAGAGTCAGAAGACCTAAGTTATAGTGCCAGTTCAACTGTAAACTGACTTGTGAAATCTTGAGCTAGTCCCTCTTCTGCAAGTCTCTGTGGCTTTATCTTTATAATGGTCCACTGACCAATAGTTGTTTACAGAGGTCTATCAAGTAGTCCACAGGTAGTGTGATGGTTTCAGAGGAAAAAGCAATGAAAAAATTCGTGTACATAACTTGTATAAATTTAAATTTTAACTGTTATTTTTTAGAGAAATTTCATTTTTTCTTAATGTAGATTACATTCTTAAAAGTAAAAAGTTGCTAATGTGATGTAAAAAGGGTGGTAATGGCTAGCTTACATTTTTTTCTCTGAAACATTTTTAGATTGTCTGATTATTATTGCTTGTCCCAATTATCTCTTGTTGCATAACAAACTACCCCAATACTTAGTGGCTTAAAGCAAAAACTATTTTATTATATAGCTCATAATTTGGGAGGTCAAGAATTTGGGCAGGGCTCAGCTGAAAAATTGTTTCACACTGTATAGACTGGAGTAACCTGGTGTTATTCAGCTGACATCTGGGTTAGTCTGGAGATTCCAAATGCTTCATTGACACGCCTGAAGTGTTAGTGAGAACAACTACAAAGATGAGCTTAAATAACACACTCTTCCTTTCCATGGTGTTTTGTGGCCTTTCTGAATAATCTCTGTAGCAGAATAGTTAAACCTCTCACATGGTGTTATAGGTTGAATTGCGTTCCCATAAAAGTTACATTGAAGTCCTAATCCCAGGAACCTCAAAATGTGACCTCATTTGAAAATAGGATTGTTGCAGATGTTTAAGATAGTTAAGATAAATTCATACTGGAGTAGTGTGGGCCCTATTCTAATATGACTATCCTTATATAAAAAGGAGAAGAGACTCAGAAACAGAGACACACCAGCAAAACTCCATGGATAAAGGAGACAAACATTGGAGTGATGTATCTGCAAGCCAAGAAATGCTAAGAACTACTGACAACACTAGAAGCTAAGAGAAACTCATGGAGTAGATTCCACCCTAGGACTTTAAGAGGGAAAGCATGGTCCTGTCAGCACCTCAATTTAGGATTTCTAGCCTCCAGAATTGTGAGAGAATAACTTTATGTTTTATTAAAGTCAAACAGTTTGTACTACTTTGTTATAGTAGCCCTAGGAAACTACTACATCTGGCATCTCAGCGTTCCAAGACCAAGTGATCTAAGAGACAGTAAGTGGAATCTGACAGTCCCTTAAGGACTGGGACTGGATACTGGAATAGTGACATTCCAAAATATATTCAACTGGTCAGTAGCTACAGAGCTTTTTTTCCTAGATTCAAGGAGAGAAGACATAGACCCAGTCTCCTCATAGGAGGTATATTTTTAAAATTGCAGATATTTCAACCTACCATAGAGTTTGTTGTTTAAACTTACATTTGTTTGCTCTTATCTTTCCGTTTCATGATAACCACAATTCACAAAAGTGTCTGTCATATCAGACAAGTGGTACTCTCACAGTGCAATCAGAAAACAACTAAATTCTTTTTCAGCTCTGTCAAAAGGAACCTATTGTGTCAAGGTAGTTCTTTAGTTGGTATTGCAATAAGTATTGAGCAGGTGTCATAGTTTATCTGCTGACCCTTAGATTATAAAAAGTCTTGCTCACTTTCAGTTACAAGAATAGTCTCATTTGATAATTAATATGCCCATTCCAGTATAATAATAAAAATTCTGACTTTATTCAAAATTAACATTCTCCCTTCACCCAGATCTTGTGTGCTTTAGGCTGGCTGCTTATAGTAGTAAAAGAGAGCCATGACTATCATCTCTGGGTTTTCATCATGTCCTTATAGCCCATCTCTTCCCTCACTAAATTACCTCCAGTTTCTCCAGGGTTGGGAGATAAGGTAGACAGGAAAGAAAAATAAAAAGAAGAATGCTACACAAGGCTTTGCAGGTGCTGCATTGTACATCTTGCCCTATCATTCATGATTATCCTGGTATGGGGCAGGAAAGACCCAACTGAAAGAACCAACTTCATTGACACAGGCTTAATCTGGCATTTATTTTCTTTTTCAGAGCAAATATTTAAGAATGACTCTCTTGGATTGCACCCACTACCCTTCCTCACCTCAGGCCTCTAAGAATATTCTTTTCCTTCAATTCAAGTCTAGTGAGAAGTGATTCAAGGAGGACATATAGAGTGCCTTAATATTTGGTCACTGGGATTTGAAGAATACAGTGGACATTTGAGAGGCTTGTTCCAAAAGTCTGTGATGACAGAGTAAAAGAGTGGGTATATTAAGCAATTGCTACTACACCAGCCAGCAGATCAGAGGTAAAGCTATTAAAAATTTGAGTCAGGGGGACAGAGCAAGATGGCCGAATAAGAACAGCTCCAGTCTCCAACTCCCAGCGCGAATGATACAGAAGACCGGTGATTTCTGCATTTTCAACTGAGGTACTGGGGTCATCTCACTAGGGAGTGCCGGACAATCGGTGCTGGTCAGCTGCTGCAGCCCGACCAGCGAGAGCTGAAGCAGGGTGAGGCATCACCTCACCTGGGAAGGGCAAGTGGGGAGGGAATCCCTTTTCCTAGCCAGGGGAACTGAGACACACAACACCTGGAAAATCAGGTAACTCCCACACCAATACTGTGCTTTAAGCAAATGGGCACACCAGGAGGTTGTATCCCACACCTGGCCGGGAGGGTCCCATGCCCACGGAGCCTCCCTCATTGCTAGAACAGCAGTCTGCGATCGAACCTCAAGGAAGCAGCGAGGCTGGGGGAGGGGCGCCCACCATTGCTGAGGCTTAAGTAGGTAAACAAAGCGGCTGGGAAGCTTGAACTGGGTGGAGCTCACAGCAGCTCAAGGAAGCCTGCCTGTCTCTGTAGACTCCACCTCCGGGGACAGGGCACAGCTAAACAACAACAACAACAACAAAAGCAGCAGAAACCACTGCAGACGCAAATGACTCTGTCTGACAGCTTAGAAGAGAGCAGTGGATCTCCCAGCACGGAGGGTGAGATCGGAGAAGGGACAGACTGCCTGCTTAAGTGGGTCCCTGAACCCTGAGGAGCCTAACTGGGAGATATCCCCCACTAGGGGCAGACTGACACCCCACACCTCACACGGTGGAGTACACTGCTGAGAGGAAGCTTGCAAAGTAAGATTCAGACAGGTACACTCGCTGTTCAGCAATATTCTATCTTCTGCAGCCTCTGCTGCTGATACCCAGGCAAACAGGGTCTGGAGTGGACCTCAAGCAATCTCCAACA
>NW_016809856.1:0-1641 GCF_001698545.2 Rhinopithecus bieti | reverse complement strand
ATGCAAAAATTCTCAATAAAATACTGGCAAACCGGATTCAGCAGCACATCAAAAAGCGTATCCACAATGATCAAGTGGGCTTCATCCCTGGGATGCAAGTCTGGTTCAACATTGGCAAATCAATAAATGTAATCCAGCATATAAACAGAAGCAAAGACAAGAACTACACGATTATCTCAATGGATGCATAAAAGGCCTTTGACAAAATTCAACAGCCCCTCATGCTAAAAACGCTCAATAAATTCGACATTGATGGAACATACCTCAAAATAATAAGAGCTATTTATGACAAACCCACAGCCAATATCATACTGAATGGGCAAAAACTGGAAAAACTCCCTTTGAAAACTGGCACAAGACAGGGATGCCCTCTCTCACCACTCCTATTCCACATAGTGTTGGAAGTTCTGGCTAGGGCAATCAGGAAAGAGTTACATCAGGGCCTATCATGGGGAGGGGGTAGGGGGGTGGGATTACATTGGGAGTTATACCTGATGTAAATGATGAGTTGATGGGTGCTGACGAGTTGATGGGTGCAGCACACCAACATGGCACAAGTATACATATGTAATAAACCTGCACGTTATGCACATGTACCCTAGAACTTAAAGTATAATAATAATATAAAAAAAGAAAAAAAATTTGAGTCAATGAGTGAAATTTGAACACTGTATGGAAATTTGATTGTATTAAGGAAATTTTGTCAATTTTTTTGTAATAATGGAATTTTGGTTGTGTTGCTTTTAATTCCTTCCTTTTAGTGACACATACTGAAAAATTTACAAGTTAATCAGATTTCTAAAATAAATAAATAAATATATGAACAATTTATGGACCAAATACAGAACCCATGATAGAAATGTTGGCCTGAAGTTATTCATAAAGTAATCCTTTTGCGAGAATTTTGCTGGAGAAAAAATCAAGAGGAGAAAGAAGCTGAAGATGTATCGCTGAATGAGAGAAGTTTGAAAGTGCCGGACAAGCCAGATACACCACTGCATGAGAAGTCCATCAAAGTGCCTATGAGAGAAAAATGGTTGTAAAAGCATGGTCAAAGAAAATCAATAAAAGACTGATAGATGGATCAAGTTGTCAAATAAGACCTTTCTTACCACTTCTCCCTTCTGCCAACAGAGAAAAAGCAAATCAATATTTCAAAATATTTCACTAAAATGCAAAATTGCATAGTAGATATAATAATGGTCCTTCAAAGATGCCTACTCTCTAATCTCTGGAATCTGTGACTGGATTATGTTAAATGGTGAGGGAGGGGTTAAAGTTGTGGATGAAATTAAACTTATTAATCAATTGACATTGAGATATTGAAAGTGTCCTGGATTATCTCAGAGGGCCCATTGTAATAATAAGGGTACTTATAAGCAGAAGAGGGAGGCAGAAAGGAGAGAACTAGAGAGATGGCAGCTTAAGAAGGACTAGGTCTGATGTTGTTGGCTGTGAAGATGGAGAAAGAGGACCATGAGACAACAAATGTTGGCAGCCTCTAGAACATGGAGTGGGTAGGAAAAATGATTCTTGCCTAGAGGCTACAGGTTACAAATATACATATGTAACAAACCTGCACGTTATGCACATGTACCCTAGAACTTAAAGTATAATAAAATAAATAAATAAACACTTATT
>NW_016809855.1:14925-17377 GCF_001698545.2 Rhinopithecus bieti | reverse complement strand
ATTTAAAGCAGGAAATAGGTTTTAGTAGTATAAATGGCCAATGAGTTGCTTTCTTTTTTTAAAATTTATTTATTTATTTATTTATTTTTTGAGACGGAGTCTCGCTTTGTCACCCAGGCTGGAGTGCAGTGGTGCGATCTCCGCTCACTGCAAGCTCCGCCTCCTGGGTTCATGCCATTCTCCCGCCTCAGCCTCCCGAGTAGCTGGGACTACAGGCCTGTTTCTAAATTACTATGAATGTTTTCACCTAAAATATGAATAACGCTAAGATGGAGAAATGGAGTTGTACATATTTAAGTCATCATGTAACTGTATATATTTTGGTAAAATAGAATAGCTGAGAATGTTTTATTCTTCAGATAAAATCCCCGAGGAGATGAGGAGACATACATCATTGAATAACACCACAGTGTGGCTCCATTAGAAAAGCAGTATACATTTCCTGACGTAGAAACGACCAAATTAAAACATTCCAAGTGGAATTATTATTTTCCTAAGCCTGCAAGTTTATTTGTTGTCCCTGTTTCCTTGTGTGAGTTAGTTAGAAGCATCCGTAGGCGACAGTGGAGAATGGAGATTGCTAAGCGATTTTCCATACTTCCTCAAACGCAAGGGTGAGCACTTTAAAATTCAACACCCAGCACCCTTCAGTGCCTGTATACACTGCAGAGATGGATTACTTGGTATTGCCTTACATAAGTAACTAGAGTCATAAGATTTGTATTTCTGTCTCTGGATTCATGAGCCATAAATCTTGAGCATGTTAAAAATGCTAGTGCAGGGAGTTCGTGAGAGGCAGTGTCCTGGTCAGCTTTCTCCATCAGGCGTGCATATGCAATAGCTCACAGAGGTATTCCAGGAGTGCCACGAGTCACATGATACCATTTTCCTACCATGGTAGCTCAGTGCAACACCAGCAGGCTCCTGTCCCCAGCTTCACGTTAAACACTCTGCAAACACTTCAGTGCGAATCCAAGCATGTGTGTGATTGACTTATCCATTTTAGCAAAATATCTGTTTTCAATCACTCATAACTTTGGTGAAAAACAAAACCAAACCATATGCTCTTGTGGAAAAAATACATTATGGTTGTCAATGTTTATGCTATTAATATAAATTATATCAGTTTGCCTGGCTTGGAATTATAAGAACATCTAGAAAATGCTTTAGTTTTTTAAAATGGAAATTTTCCTTCAGTAGCAATTCAAAATGACAAGAAAAAAAAGATTCATTCTAGACTTGGGAGGTAATATCTAGATAAAAAATACCTCTTAATGAAAGATAACAGTAAACAAAAACAAAACAAACAGAAAACAAATTTTGATTTATTGTATCAACACTTCCAAATTGTTTCAAGAGTCTCACTCATGACTTCTATAAAACCTTGGTGATATTTTACCTCAAACAAATCTCTTCTCTTTTGGACTTCAATTTACAGAAGCATACATATATATTAGGATATATATGTATATCCTACAAAGTTGGATTCTGGCCAGGCACGGTGACTCATGCCTGTAATTCCAGCACTTTGGGAGGCAGAGGCGGGTAGGTCACTTGAGTTCAGGAGTTCGTGACCAGCCTGGGCAATATGGTGAAACCCCGTCTCTACTAAAAATACAAAGATTAGCCAGTGTGATGGTGTGTACCTGTAGTCTGTAGTTCCAGCTACTCAGGGGGCTGAGATGGGAGGATGGCTTGAGCCCAGGAGGTCAAGGTTGCAGTGAGCCTCAAAAAATAAATTAATTAAATAAATTAATTAAATAAACAAAGTCAGATTGTTGAGTCAACCTCTAAAGCTGCAACTGTACATGTAAAGAAAAAAACAAAACCTGTCAGTTGCTAAATTATTTTTGGAATGACCACTGTGCAAAGCCATCTTGTTCAGTTTTGCACTCTTATTTCTAATCCCATGAATGTGCCCTATCATACAATTTTTTTTGAAATAATATCTGATGCATTTTTTTTCTTCTTTATTTTCTGCAAATCCTCACCATTAAAATCAGCATTTGGGCAGAAGAAGAGTATTGCCCCAGAAATGGACAGACTCAACAGATCCTAGCAAGATCAGAGTCAAATCTGTGGCTTTGAGTAGCAAAGTAGGACTTCTTTTTCAGCTCATAGCGGAAATATTGGTCTTGTAAGCAAGGCTTTTTTAAAATAAGAAATTAGTACTTGAGAAAGTGTTCTTTTTATTCCAAATTCTGCATTTAAATATCAAGAGGCAAAGCCCGGAGAGCTCAAAACATTAAGGTTATGTCTTTAACTCTCAAATGAGAGAAATGTGCAATGAGATAAACACCTCCCAAGCAAAGGAGATGGGAGTTGCAACAGAAAGGAGCAGCGGGGAAGGGATGTCACTGCACCGTCTGTGCTGGTGGGGTGTGAAAGTGCGTTCTTTCCCAGGAGGCAGATGGAGCAATAAAATACAATTTAGGCTTTTTTTTTTTTTTTT
>NW_016809855.1:6304-11262 GCF_001698545.2 Rhinopithecus bieti | reverse complement strand
AAAAAAAAAAAAAAAAAAAAAAAAGGACTCACTGCCCGGAATTATTTAGGCTATGATTAGTTGCTTATAGTCAAGAGTCAGGAAACTTGTTAGTTCCATACATTCAACTATCAAGTAAATAAATTAGGAAGTTAAAATTTTGACTAGAAGAAACACCCTCTATTCACTCCTTCCGTAGTTGTGCTTTCCAGGAGCATTCACACAATGGCATATCAGTGCCAATAAGTGTAGCATAAATTTAAAGAAGCAGTGATATTTTGGGGACACCTACATTTTGGAAACCCTTTGGTTACTGTGAGGAATTAGTCAATCACACTGTTAAACATTTTCTTTCCTCAAAATTGGATGAGTTTACTGTGACATATATAATTTATCACCCCAATAAATATACCCAGGTGAATAAAGGAGATATATCTTGGTGAGGCAAACTTGTGTAGGAATTAGCAGACCTAGATTCCACTTGAGCAGAGTATATAAATCAATTTTAGTCAATCTGTTAACTGCTATGTAGCCTTGTTCTCTTTTTGTGAATTAAGACACACATACTTCTACATCCACAGAACTGTGCTAGCCAGAAGGTAATGGAATGGCACCCACAAAGTGTGAAAAAGGGGGAAAAACAACTGTTAGTTTATAGTTCTACAGACAGTGAAGGTATCATTTTAAATGAGGGGAAATGAAGGTTTTTTAAGATGCACAAAAGCTGAGGGCATTTTCTCCATCAGACCTGCACTTCAAGAAATGCTAAACAAAGTTCTTCAGGTAGGATGGGAATGGTACCAGATGGAACACTGAAGCCATACAAACAGTGACAGACACAGTGTGAAATATGTGAGAGGGTATAAAAGACTTATTTGCTCACTTTAAAGTTTCTTTAAAAGATAATTAACAATTTAAAGCAAAATTTAATAATTACAAGTTTACCATATACATCAAAGTGAAATGTGTTTTAAAAATAGCACAATGGTCAGGGAGGGTAGGGATATGGCTGTGAGTATCTTGCACCACACATGAAGTGGTATATTATTATTTGAAGATGTTAAAGATTTATTATAAACACTGTAATTTTTTTTTTTTTTTTTTTTTTTTTTTGAGATGGAGTTTTGCTCTTGCTGCCCAGGCTGGAGTGCAGTGATGCAATCTCAGCTCACCACAAGCTCCACCTCACGGGTTCAAGCAATTCTCCTGCCTCAGCCTCCTGAGTAGCTGGGATTACAGGCATGCGCCACCATGCCCGGCTAATTTTATATTTTTGATAGAGACGGGGATACTCCACGTTGGTCAGGCCTCAAACTCCTGATCTCAGGTGATCCACAAGTCTCAGCCTCCCAAAGTGCGCAGGCGTGAGCCTCTGCACCTGGCCATAGACACTATAATATTTTTAATTAAAAGAAGGTATGTCAAATAATTCTATGGTGGAGAGAAACGGGATTCCACAAAATTAATATTTATTTTGTACATATACACACAAACTTTTACCTTTACTTCTCTGAAATCACTATTTTCGTTCTAATATTAGGTTGGTGCAAAAGTCATTGCGGTTTTGGCCATCATTTTCAATGGCAAAGACCGCAATTACTTTTGCTCCACCCTAATACAAATTGTGATGATGAATTTAATAGGTGACTTTGACTGGGCTAAGGGATGCCCAGATAGTTGGAAAAACATTTATTTCTGGGTGTCTCTGTAATGGTATTTCCAGAGGGATTAGCATTTGGATTAGAGGGATTTTTTTGGGAGTGAGGGTGAGGGGTACTGATTTGCATAAGTCCACAGCAACCACCTAATATGTGAATGCTGCTTGCTTTCCAAAGTGACTGCCTGAGGTACCTTCCACATAGGAAACCAAGGGTATGATGCTCCCAGGCCGTGGGGTGGATTCAGAGATAATACCATCAACACTGATGCCTCAACACAATGCCTGCACATTCCTAGACAGAGATTTAAGTGGTGTAGTAGACAAGGGATCAAGAAGGATGCCAGAATTAAGGGATGGAATTTGGAAAAACCAAGAGAATTGCAGAAAACCAGATCCAGGGCTCTAATAATCTATATGAGAGCCTCTGTAGACTTTTCTCTAGGATGGGTCAATGACTTACCATTTAAGAGCACAGAGATGGCGGGGTGCGGTGGCTCACGCCTATAATCCCAGCACTTTGGGAGGCCGAGACGGGCAGATCATGAGGTCAGGAGTTTGAGACCAGCCTTACCAACAAGGTGAAATTTTAGCTGGGCGTGGTGGCACATGCCTGTAATCCCAGCTACTAAGGAGGCTGAGGCAGGAGAATTGTTTGAACCCAGGAGGCGGAGGTTGCTATGAGCTGAGGTTGCACCACGGCACTCCAGCCTGGGCAACAGACCGAGACTCTGTCTCAAAAAAAAAAAGCACAGAGAGTGGACCCTCTGTTACTTTTGATGTCCAGCCTGCAATATTAATGCTCCAGAATAATAAAAGTTTTGAAAGGGATATCCTGATAAAAACCAGGAACCAAGTTATTTCAAAAGTAAGTTAATGAATCAAAAATCATAAATGAAATATTGATCCTGAAAATGTGACCAAATTTGGTGCCTCATGAAATGGAAATTCTGAGGCAAGAAAAAAGTGTAGTCCTTGCTCTTAACGCATTTAAAAAACAAACTAGTAGAAGATATACAAATTATTATTATACAGGAGGAGCACAGTAACTATTTAGTGACATATATAAGCTTCATTTGTTATTGTCCATTCCAATTTTTTTTTTTTTAAACTGAGTCTCACTCTGTTGCCCAGGCTAGAGTGAGGTGGCGCAATCTTGGCTCACGGCAAGCTCCACCTCCCAGGTTCAAGCGATTCTCCTGCTAAAGGCACGAGCCACCACACCCAGTTAATTTTTGTATTTCTAGTAGAGACAGGGTTTCACCATGTTGGCCAGGCTGGTCTCGAACTCCTGACCTCAAGTGATCCACCCTCCTCGGCCTCCCAAAGTGCTGGGATTACAGGCGTGAGCCACTGTGCCTGGCCTGTCCATTCCAATTTAAATGATTAAAAAATGAGATCTCTATTGTACGGAGTGTGAGTCCAGAAATTTTCTTGGAGAAAGTGGGTCTTCAGTTGGGCTTCAGATGATGGAGTTTAGTAGAAAATAACTAGAGGGAAGAACATCATGCTGGCAATTGTGTGGTAAGGATGTAGAGCTAGGTACGCACAGAACATATTTCTAAGAGAGAGAGAGAGAAGGAAGGCTGGCCTTTTGGGGTAGAGAAACCTATTTGAATAATTTTACTACTTTAACCACAGATTTTAAAACTGAATATATTCCCCTCATGCTTTCATTTGTTTTTACATTTGCATTGAAATATCATACACCTCACCTCATTTTCACCTTGGATTTCAAATGAATATAGTCATAAATGAAATATTTTAGTAAGTGAGGAAATCGTCACACAAAAAAACATGCACTGCTAATTGTAAATTTCAGCAATAAAAATTGGTTTATACTCACCTACCCTAAATAAGCTCTAGATGCTGGAACATAAGGTATGGTCCTCACCCTTAAATAGGCTATTATCCCTCTAGAAGTGTAAAAATCCACATGTACGTGTGATTATATCAGGATCCAGTGTCTGGTGATAGTGGTAAGATAGTTCAGAGAAGGAGACACCACTTCATGCTGTGGGGATTATCACAGGTAGCAATGGAATGGATGAATTTCGAAAGTTGGGTAGAGTTGCTGCAGATGGTTGTGGTGGGTGGGAGATATCAGTGAAATGAGTCAGAAGGAAATGAAGATGAGAAGGTGAGAACACACGCTTGTCTTTCTTTTCATAACCTGTTTGCTATTAAGCCTTTTTCAGAGTGTTGGTAAGGCCAATAGTTACAAAGATCATGACACAAATTAGTGAAGGTGACTCAAGGTGAAAGGCTTAACTTTCCTGATATGCATTAGGGAGCACCAGAAGATAGGGTATCCTTTAAACTAAAGCAAGATTGGAGTCAAACGGGGCCAGGAGAAGAGAAAACTCTGTGACCCTGTGGCCTGGCCCAGGTAGCAGTGTGGTAAAACTTGCCATTGGAATGATTGGTGATTGTTAATGTTTTTCATGCCCTTCAATTGGAATCACTGAGGGGATCTTGTTCTGAAAACTGTCAGAAGCTGTTGTGGGAAGTCTTGGACCCCAAACGGAGGGACTGGCTGAAGCCGTGGCAGAAGAATATAAATTGTGAAAATTTCGTGGACATTTATTAGTTCCCCAAATTAATACTTTTATAATTTATTACATCTGTCTTTACTGCAGTCTCTGAACATAAATTGTGAAGATTTCATGGATGCTTATCATTTCCCCAATCAACACCCTTGTGATTTCCTATGCCTGTCTTTACTTTAATCTCTTAATCCCATCATCTTCATAAGCTGAGGAGGATGTATGTCACCTCAGGACCCTGTGATGATTGCGTTAACTGCACAAATTGTTTGTAGAGCGTGTGTGCTTAAACAATATGAAATCTGGGCACCTTGAAAAAAGAACAGGATAACAACAATGTTCAGGGAACAAGGGAGATAACCTTAAACTCAGACTGCGGGTGAGCTGGGCGGAACAGAGCCATATTTCTCTTCTTTCAAAACAAATAAGAGAACTATCGCTGAATTCTTTTTCTGAGCAAGGAATATCCCTGAGAAAGAGAATGGCCCCTGAGGGTAGGCCTCTGAAATGGCCGCTTTGGGGGTGGCTATCTTTTACAATTGAAGACCAAGGGATGAAATAAGCCCCGTCTCCTGTAGCGCTCCCAGGCTTATTAGGATGAGGAAATTCCCGCCTAATAAATTTTGGTCAGACCGATTGTCTGTTCTCAAACCTTGTCACCTGATAAGATGTTATCAATGACAATGCGTGCCCAAAACTTCATTAGCAATTTTAATTTCGCCCCATCCTGTGATCCTGTGATCTCGCCCTGCCTCCATTTGCTTTGTGATTTTTTT
>NW_016809855.1:0-4603 GCF_001698545.2 Rhinopithecus bieti | reverse complement strand
CTTTTCATCTGAGGCCAAAAGTTGGGCAGGCAACTAGAATCTGCTCTTGCTAAAGACCCAAATAAGCATGCCTGTGATCTTAGGTCCAGCAACCACAGAGAAAAGATAGTTCATCAACAGCATCACAGATCTTTACAGCTGGTTCATCCATGCCTGTTACTGTAAATGTAGCAGGATTATAAAACTCAATTTGTAATTCCTGCTGCTCTAGACGAAGCCTTTGTATCCATCCTCAAGGCGTAGTGACTTGATAGTGCCCAGGAATGGAAAAGAATAAAACACTACACCTTATTCTATCGGGAAGAGACACCAACCCGAGATGTTACTAAGAGCTCTAAATAGGAAACAGTTTATTTTTTTTACATTTCTATTTTATTTTAGATTCAGGGAGTACATGTACAGGTTTGTTATAAGGATATTTTGCTTGATGCTGAAGTTTGGGCTTCTACTGATCCAATCACCCAGATAGTCGACACAGTACCCAAAAGGAAGGTTTTCAGCCCGTAGCCCATTCCTTCTCTCCCCGTTTTGAAGTCCTCAGTGTCTATTGTTCCCATCTTTATGTCCATGTGGATCCAGGGTTTAGTTCCCACGTATAAATGAGAAAATGTGATATTTGATTTTCTGTTCTGTGCTAATTTCTTTAGGACAATGGCCAGCTGCATCCATGTTGCTGCAAAGGACAGGATTTCATTTTTTTTTTTTTTATGACAGCACAGTATTCTGTGGTGTATATGGATTTCTTTCTTTTTTTGTTGCTGCACAGTACCTCATGGTGTATATGCACCAAATTTTAAGAAATCCAATCCACCACTGAGGGGCACCTGGGTTGATTCTGAGTCATGATGTTTGGGACCAGAAGTAGGAAGAGGGGTAGGGGTAATTGTCATGCTACACGCCTACAATGAGTAATAGGATTCAGTGAAGTTGATATCAAGCAGTGCTTATTAGTAGGAGAAGAATTTATGCATCTGGGCAGAGCAAGGCCTCTAGCAGCACTGCCCCCCCGCCACCTGCCAATTTTGTAAATGGAACAAAAGAACCTCTGTGTCTACCAATACCTCTGTTTTCTTTTCCTTCCTAGAGGAGTTCTCTCTCATTCCAATTATCCTTTAGAGCCACATCAAAGAGCAAAACTAGAACCAAGAATGAAAACTGGAACTCCCATTTGACCCAGAAATCCCATTAATCGGTACGATACCCAAAGGAAACCCAATTTCTAAGGGCAAGAGTTTTCGATTGACAACCTATGTGACAATTCCTTTTGATGAGCCTTTTATTGGAGTAAAAAAAAAATACTTCCCGCTCCCCGCCAAAAAATAATGATTTCCAATCAAGATAGCTCAGCATGTTGAACCCCTTCCATTTTAAACAGGCAGCAATGCAGGTAAATGCTATGGAGAAAATTTAGATGCAGATAGGATAAAGCCAGGGGTCTGCTAACAGGTCTCATCTTTCACCAAGAGTTTTCTTCTGCTGATATAACCACGACTTCATCTTCCTTACCTAGGTGGGAGAATTGAAATTAGATTTACCCATATAAATCCAGAGGAAAGCAAGCTGATAGAAGCAGGTTTCTTATGCTGCTTGGAGTTTAGCTTATTTTAAGCATGTAGGCTTAGGGTTGAGACACATAACCAGGAACTAAAATATCTGCCTCCCTGGCTTCGTGACAAGAGGATCAGCCATCTTCCTACTCTCACCATGGGCAGGGAATACTGAGCCTTGATGCCTGATGTCCCTTTGGACTGAAGACTCTGGAACATGGCGAAGGGAGTTAAGGGACCTAAAGAGTGGAAGATTTAATGTGTGAAAATATATTTCCTTCTTTAAGCGAAGCTGAAAATACAAATTCACAAGCATGTAGAGAAATATAACAATATGAAGGACAGCCAATAAAACCAGAGACCAGTGATTGCAGGATAAGTATAGTCCACAGGAAACTAAAACAAATTAGAAATGCAACTAAGATTTTAAAATAACTATTGTTGGCTGGGTGCAGTGGCTCACACCTGTAATCCCAGCGCTTTGGGAGGCTGAGGCAGATGGATCACTTGAGCTCCCCAGTTGGAGACCAGCCTGGGCAAGATGGCAAAACCCCATCTCTACAAAAAATACAAAATTATCCCGTCATGGTGGTATGTGCCTGTACTCTGAGCTGCTCGGGAGTCTGAGGTGGGAGGATGGCTTGAGCCTGGAAGGTTGAGGTTTTAGTGGGCCGAGATCGTGCCACTGCACTTAAGCCTGAACGACAGAGCCAGAACCTGTCTCAAAAAAATAACCATTATGTCCAAATGGACGTATGAAAATAGTACACTATTAAAAGGACGAGAAGCCTGGCACAGTGGCTTCTGCCTGTTATCCCAGCATTTTGAGAAGCTGGGGCATGAGGATTGCTTGAGGCCAGGAGTTTGAGACCAGCCTAGATAACATAGGAGACTCTGTCCCTAAATAAAGAAAAGTAAATCAGCCAGATACGGTGGTGCATACCTATAGTCCCAGCTACTTGGGAGGTTGAGGTGGGAGGATCACTTGAGCTCAGGGGTTCAAGGCAGTGAGACATGAGACATGATCATGTCACTGCACTCCAGCCTGGGTGACAGAGGAGTGAGACCCTGTGTCTAAAAGCAGGAAAAAAGAAAAGTAATTGGGGGGCCAGGCATAGAATAAAGATGGATTTTAAGAAGACACCATTGGAAATATTGAATATAAACAATATATTCTTTATATCTATAATAATTTTTTAAAAAACCATACAAATACTAAACTGGGCAAATCCAAATACAGAATTTGTGACCAGGATAGAAGTGTGCAAAATTACTCAGAGCCTAGCACAGAGGTAGAATAAAACAAAAAAATATGAAAGAGGAGTTAAGCAATCTGGAGAACAGACTGAAAACTACCACATACATTTAGTTAAAGTTCCAGAAGAAAATAAACATTTTAGAAAATGATAACTGATTACTATATTGAAATTAAGAAAAGCAAAATCAGTCCAGTCAAAACTGCAATCAAATATCAAGCAGGACAAATAAACAACTAAATCCTAGACAATCGTGGTGAAACTGCACAATGTCAAGCATAAAGATCAAATGACAGAATGTACCAGGTAAAAGCAGTTTACCTGAAATGAATTGCAATTACAGTGCAGCAGATTTCTAATTTGCAAAATAATGCCAGAAGGTAATGGAAATGGAAAATACATAACTGTCTCCTCTCAGAAATTGTTAGAACAAATAGGTTTTAAAAAATCACGAAGGGCATAGAAGATTTGAACAACGTGCTCAAACAACTTAATTGATGACTTAATTGAATACTCTAGCCCAGGGGTCCTCAACCCCAGGCTGTGGACTGGTCCTGGTCTGTGGCCTGTTAGGCACTGGGCACAGCAGGAAGCGAGCAGCCTGCAAGCAAGCATTACCACCTGAGCTCCACCTCTTGTCAGATGGGTGGTGCCATTAGATTCTCATAGGAGCACAAACCCTATTGTGAACTATGCACACGAGAGATCTAGGTTGCACACTCCTTATGATAATTTAACTAATACCTGATGATCTGAGGTGGAACAGTTTCATCCTGAAACAATTTCCCACCCCACCCAACCTCACCCCTGTCTGTGGAAAATTGTCTTCCATGAAAGTGGTTCCTGGTGCCAAAATGTTGGGGTCCACCGCTCCACCTAAGAGTAGAATAGATATTTTTTCCCAAAGAACAAATAAAATATTTATCAAGAGATGCTATGTTCTCAGTAAAAAAAAGTCTCAATTATTTTAAAAGGATTGAAAATATACACAATATATCCACTGATTTTAAAAAATTAGAAATAAATAGCAGAAAGTATCTCGGAAATCCCAATATAAGCAACATGTTGATAACAAAAAAGACAAAAAAGAAATGACAAGGGATATTAGAAAATATTTAAAACTGGATGATAAAAGACTCAATCCATCAAAATGGGTGCGGGGCAGCTGAAGCACGCTTAGAGGAAAACTTATAGCGCTAGTGGCTCAGATTAGAAAATAAGAAAGGTCCAAAATCAACAATTGGAGATTGCACTCAAGAAGCTAGAAAATAATGACAAATTAAAACCAAATAAAGTGAAAGAGAGTAAATAATTAAGACAATATTAAAACCATAGAAATAGAAAAGAACAAATAATGGAAAATCAACCAAACCAAATGTGGTCCATTGAAAAGATTAATAAAATTGATAAACCCTTTAGCTAGACTGATCCAATGTGGGTGAGGGGAGGAAGGAAGAGGACAGGAAGGAGGGGAGAGAGAGATTGAGTGATTTATGGTGTCAAGAAAAGAATGGAAGACATATCTAAAGTTATTACATGATATTAAGGGCATGGTATAAGAAATTCATGCCAATAAAATTAAACACTTAACTACAATGGACATCAGCAAATTACCAAAACAGATGTTACCAAACCAGAAAAGCCCTGAAATTGAATTTGTAATTAGAACCTTCTTCCAAAGAAAATTTAAGACCAAATAACCTCATTGATGTATTCTAAGAAATATCGAGAAGAAATAACATGAAACTTATACAAACTCTTTCAGAAAATAAAAGAGGAAACACTATATATTTTAATAAA
>NW_016809854.1:5606-8424 GCF_001698545.2 Rhinopithecus bieti | reverse complement strand
AGGTTGCTCACTTCAGTAGAGGGCAATTTTCATCAGCCAGGTCTGTCAAGTCCATTTTATTTCACAAATTTGGACAGCCATATCTGTGTGTTTTCTAGCAGCCTTAAGAAAATGGTACTCTTTTGATTGGTAGTACTGGGTTTTATTTTGGGATGTTCTCTCTTTTATCAAGAGTGAGGAAAATATCTTGACAGTATTCAACACTTTTGAAAGCACATGATATTTACACAAAGGATAAGACCAGAATAAAACTGAAAGCATTTGATAGACATTACTTCATGAATCTTAGAACTATCTTTGAAACAAAGTGAGGAACAAAGGACAAATATTTACGGAAGGTCTGCTATGTGCCAGGAACTGGACTGGGTAATTCGTATAAATCATCTCCTTTAATCTTCACAAAACCCCTATGATATGGGTCTTCTTTTTTCCAAATATATATATATTTTATTTCAATAGCTTTTAGGGCACGAGTAGCTTTTGGTTATGTAGATTAATTGGATAGTGGTAAAGTCTGAGATTTTAGTGCACCTGTCACCAAGAAGTGTATTTTGTATGCACCCTATAGTTTTTTTCATTCCTCACCCTTCTCCCACCCTCCCCCATTTGAATCCAAGGTCTATTACATCACTCTGTATGCCTTTGCATACCCGGATATGTGTATTCTTATCTCCATTTTAAAGATAAGAAAACTGAACCAGGTGAGATCAGTAATTGGCCTAGAGTGACACAGAGGGTAAATGAAAGGGAATCAGGATTCAAATCCAGCTCGATGTTTCTAAACTCATGCTCCAAGGGGCTTACAATGAAGAAAACATTAAAAATAACTTCAATAACACAGGCATTGATTAAGTAAATTATAGTATATTCGGCTGGGTGTGGTGGCTCACGCCTGTAATCCCGGCACTTGGGGAGGCTGAGGCAGGCGGATCACCTGTGACCAGGAGTTTGAAACTAGCCTGGCCAACATGGTGAAACCCCGTCTCTATTAAAAATATAAAAATGATCTGGGCATGGTGGCACATGCCTGTAATCCCAGCTACTTGGGAGGCTGAGGCATGAGAATCACTTGAACCCAAAAGGCAGAGGTTGCAGTGAGCTGCAATTGTGCTACTGCACTTCCAGCCTGGGCAACACAGCAAGGCTCTGTCATAAATAAATAAGTAAATTAATTAATTATATAGAATGTATTATATGGTCCCTCAGAAGAGAGATGTAATTTTATGTCTATATTTGCATTTAAAAAGTTGTTACTGCTGGGTGGTGAAGTATACTTCTTTTGTTCTTTATTTACGGTTGGTCTACAGTGAGCCTGTATTACCTGGATGGAATGATAAATGAGTAGATAGTTGGATGACAAGGCAGATAGACTGACAGACACATAAATAGATAGATGTAGAATATATTAAAAGATATAGATAAAATTTAAAGAGTCAGTGTTTCAGGAAAAGAAGTAAGATTTTTAGCACATTTGACATTTGAAAACCTCTATACACTTTAGGAATATCTAATCATCTGTAACATACCTGCAGAGTTCAGAAAAAATCTATATATCTGTATCTATATCGATATTTATCTATACATTTATAGATATATTTTATCATATACCATCTGCCCATACATATAAAAGTATATAAATGTATATGTAGAGGATGATACACTATATATACATTTACAGATGGACAATGAAAGTATATATATAATAGAATAAATGTAGTAAATGGTAATAATCAGGGAATCTGGGTAAAGGGTACATAGATGTTCCTTGTGCTATTTGTTCAACTTCTCAAAGTTTGAATTATCTCAAAATAAAAAGTTTATAAATCTAATAGATATTTTGTGTAGTTGTTTTTCGTTTTTTTGAGATAGAGTTTTACTCTGTCACTCAGACTAGAGTGCATTGGCATGATCTTGGCTCAATGCAACCTCTGCCTCTTGGGTTCAAGTGATTCTCCTGTCTCAGCCTCCTGAGTAGCTGGGATTACAGGCGCCTGCCACCACACCTGGCTAATTTTTGTATTTTCAGTAGAAATAGGTTTTCGCTACACTGGCCAGGCTGGTCTTGAACTCCTGACCTCAAGCGATCCACCCACCTCGGCCTCCCAAAGTGGTGGGATTACAGGCAAGAGCCACTGTGTCCAGCTATTTTATATTTTACCTATTTTTGTTACAAGATACTAAGTTTAAGAGACCCTCTTCCACCATTTGCTCTCCTTCTTGACATTTGAAACAAGAATCCCAAAATCAGTTTGTGAATTTGGCCTTTACAGTGCTTGTCATAGAGTAACTTGGGATTTATTGAATTATGTCTTTCCCAGAGCATAGAAACATATATAGGAAGCCTCCCACTTTGTTTGACTATGCCAGCACAATCTTAACAACAGAATTTGACAAATCTAGTACACAAAACAATCACAAACCAATATGAATCATAAATATAGACACAAATGTGTGAAACAAAATGCTAGCTTCTTCAATTCTGGTAATGTCTTAAAAAAATACAAACCATTAATAGGCAGGATTTATTTCAAAATTATAAGTTTAGTTCAGCATGGGTAAATCAAGATAAGGTAAAAGACATACTCTATCTGAGTGTCTTGATAAATGGCAAAGAGGCTTTTTCCTTGGGCAGCACCCTTTTGCAAACTAGGAACAACAGAACGCACACAAAAATAGCTACTAAAACAAACAAACAAACAAAAAGTGTATGTTTTCAGGGGAAATACTGGAGGCATTACCACCCAAGCAAGGAATAAGAAACTTACAGCCATTATCATTGCTATTATTCAACACTGTTCTGGTATTTTTTTTTTTTTTT
>NW_016809854.1:0-1506 GCF_001698545.2 Rhinopithecus bieti | reverse complement strand
AAAAAAAAAAAAAAAAAAAAGTGAATGGATAAAAGTTTGGTGGTATTATCATTACTGGCTTTTGCAGGATCATCCCTAACATCTGTGGGGTATGGGACAGGAATACAAATAGAATGTGTGGTCAATTATTTGCAAAGATAACTGTGACTCTTTCTTCTATCCTGCTTGTCCTTCTGCAAAGTGACCTTGCTGCTCTTCCCATCAAGTGGTAGAGTCTATTTCCCCTGCCTTGAATTTGGACTGACCTTGTCACTTGCTTTGACCAACAGAATTGGCAGAAGTAACTTTCTGTGAGTTTCAAAGCTAAGCCTTAAGAGGCCTTGCACCTTCCATATTAACTCCCTTTGAATGGAGCCCTTTAGCTGCCCTTTGAAGCAGCCTCCTGGAGGACAAGAGGCTACATAGAGAAGAACCAAGCCAGCACAACTGCCAGACGTTGACTGCGGCCATCATTCACCTTCCAGTCCAGGCGCCCCTCTAGCTGAATGCAGCTGCACAAATGAGCCTAGGCAAAAATCAGCAGAGAAACCATCCACCAAACCCACAGAATCATGAGAAATAGCAAATGATTTTTGTTCCAGCACTCTATGCTTTGGGTGGTTTGCCTCACAGTGAAGGCTAATGGAAACAGAAGTCCATATGTCATCTATCTAAACATTTAAAAATTATATTTACAATATACTTTCAAATTCTTGAGCTCCTTGATATTCAGTGTAGCTCTCAGAGAAATAAAGCCCCAGAAGAGACCCACACAGATCCTGGAAGGAAGCTTGGGGCCATCGGGCAGGGAATTCTGGGGTGTAGAAGGAAAGGGCTGCCTACTTGGCTCCACAGACGCCTTGATTGGAGGAGAGGCATGGCCAGAGGAGGGCCAAAGTAGGGTGTTCTAAATGAGGGACCCAGGTCTAGCGGTAGAACTGAGTATGTGTGTAAGTTAACAGAAAGACACAATAGACTGATCTACCATTTTTTTTCCTCTTTCATAAGCCCATACACAATTACATATAGAAGACAGCCCATAGGTAGATGTGTGCATAAATACGTAACCATGAGCTTTAAAAGAAAACCCTTCATTACAAAATGAGAAGTTTCCAAAATTCCCAATATTGAACTCCAACGCCCTTCCAACTGCCATACAATTGCTGGCTACCACTCTAGCACAAAGATATGTACCAACTGACTTTTTAAAAACTAGCCAATATTTTAATGACATTGGAAAGATGACATTCTGGGCAATTTTCATACTTTAAATAATGCCAGAATATATTTTTGTTTGAAGTAATGAAAACCCAATGAGATTTCAGCTAAATATGAATGAACTGCCCCAAAAAAGTATAATCTGTGTAAATTTAGATACATATCTTACAGTTTGGTTACATGTGTGGTTCCTTCAGGTTTAAAAATAAGGCTAGATATTTCTCCAGCCTAGATTTTCTACAAAAATTTCAAACAGCCTTTTGTCTTCAATGAAGTGAATAATATAAAAAATTCTAATTTCTATAGGCC
>NW_016809853.1:12734-14758 GCF_001698545.2 Rhinopithecus bieti | reverse complement strand
TGATAAAGGAAATATCCTCCATTAAAACGTGAAAGAAGCTTTCTGAGAAACTTCTTTGTGATATATGAATTCATCTCACAGTGTTACAACTCAGTCTTCATGAAGCCGTTTGCTAACACTACTTTTGGGGAATCTGCGAAGTGATATTTGGGAGCACATTGAGGTCTATGGTGCAAAAGGGAATATCCTCAGATTATAACTAGAAAGAAGATTTCTGAGAAATTGCTTTCTGATGTGTGAATTCATCACACAGAGATTCAACTTTCCGTCCTTGTAGCAGTTTACTAACACTGTTTTGGGGAATCTACAAAGTGATATTTGAGAGTGCCTTGAGGCTTATGGTGAAAAGGGTATATCCACAGATAAAACTGGAAAGAAGCCTTCTGAGAAACTGCATTGTGATGTGTGAATGCAACTCACAGAATTACACTTTTCTCTTCATTTGAACTGTTTGTAACATAGTTTTCCTGAAATCTGCAATGGGATACTTCTTAGCACAATGAAGCTTACAGTGGAAAAGGAAATATCCTCAGATAAAACGTGAAAGAAGCTTTCTGAGAAATTTCTTTGTGATATGTGACTTCATGTCACAGAGTTATACCACTATGTCCTGAAGCCGTTTGCTAGCACTGTTTTGTGGATTCTGAGAACTGATATTTCGGATGGGCTTGAAGAGTATAAGGACAAAGGAAATATCCTCAGAAAATCCGAAATGACACTTTCTGAGAAAGTGTTTCGTGATGTGAATTCATTTCCCAGTGTTACACTGCTCTTTCATGGAGGAGTTTGCTAGCACTGATTTTATGGAATCCCAGAAGTGACGTCATAGATTTCATTGAATTCCATGGTGAATAATGAAATATCCTGAGGCAAAACTGCAGAGAAGCCTTCTCAGAAACGACTTTGTTGTGGGAGAATTCAGCTCATTGAGTTACACCATTGTTTACCTTGAGATGCTTGCTAACACTCTTTTGGCAGAATCTACAATGAGACACATGGGATGCTTTGAGACCACAAATATCCTCAGCTCAAAAAAGAAAGAAGCTTTCTGAGAAACTGCTTTGTGATGTGTGAATTCAACTCACTGAGCTACACCTGTTTTCATGGAGCCGTTTGCTAGCGCTGTTTTGTAGAATCTGAGAACTGATATTTCAGATCGCTTTGAAGATTATACGGCCAAAGGAAATATCCTCAGATAAAACGAGAAAGAAGCATTCTGAGAAACTACATTGTGATGTATGAATTCATCTCACAGAGTTTCACTTTGTCTACATGAAGCTGATTGGTAACACTGTTCTCCAGGAAACTGCAAAGTGATATTTGGGAGTGCATTGACGGATAGGGTGAAAAGAAATATCCTCATATAAAACTGGAAAGAAACGTTCTGAGAAACTTCATTGTGACGTGTGAATGCAATTCAGAGAGTTACACTTTTCATTGCTCAGTGTACTAACACAGTTTTCCTGAAATCTGCAATGGGATAAGTCTTAGTGCAAAGAAGTTTACGGTGACAAAGGAAATATCCTCAGATAAAATTAGAAAGAACCTTTCCGAGAAACTGCTTTGTGATGTGTGAATTCATCTCACAGAGTTTCACCTTTTCTTCATAAAGCTGTAGACTAAGACTCTTCCTGTGGAAACCAGAAACTGATATTTGTAAGGGCATAGACGGCTATGGTGAAAAGGAAATATCGTCAGATAAAACTGAAAAGAAGCGTTCTGAGAAACTGCATTGTGACATATAAATGCAACTCACAGAGTTACACTTTTCTTTTCATTGATCAGTTTGCTGACACTGCTTTTTTGAAATCTGCAATGGGATATTTCTTAGTGCAAAGAATCTTACGGTGATAAAGGAAATATCCTCAGATAAAAAGTAGAAAGAAGCTTTCTGAGAAACTGCTTTGTGATGAGTGAATTCATCTCACAAAGTTACAACTTGGTCTTCATGAAGCGGTTTGTTAACACTACTTTTGGGGAGTCTGCAAAGCGATATTTGAGAGTGCATTGAGGCCTAAGGTGAA
>NW_016809853.1:4980-9761 GCF_001698545.2 Rhinopithecus bieti | reverse complement strand
AACCCCAATTAAAAAAAAAAAAAAAAAAAAAAAAAAACAAAAAACAAACAAACAAACAAACAAGAAAAAAGAAGCTATCTGAGAAACTTCTTTGTGATACGTGAATTCATCTCACAGAGTTACAACTCAGTATTCATGAAGCAGTTTGCTAACACTACTTTCGGGGAATCTGCAAAGCGATATTTGGGAGCTCATTGAGGGCTATGGTGAGAAAGGAAATATCATCAGATAAAAACCGGAAAGAAGCTTTCTGAAAAACTGCATTGTGACATGTGAAGGCAACTCACAGAGTTACACTTTTCTTTTCATTGATCAGATGCTAACAATGTTTTCTTGAAATCTGCAACGGGATATTTCTTAGTGCAATGAAGGTTATGGTGACAAAGGAAATATCCTCAGATAAAAACTAGAAAGAAGCTGTCTGAGAAACTGCTTTGTGATGTGTGAATTCATCTCACAGAGTTACACTTTTGTTTCATGGAGCAGTCTGTTACCATTGTCTTTAGGGAGTCTGATAAGGGAAACTTTGGAACGCATTGAGGCCTATCCTGATAAAGGAAAATATCCTCAATTAAAAACGTGAAAGAAGCTTTCTCAGAAACTTCTTTGTGATATGTGGATTGATCTTACAGAGTTACACTTTCATTTCAAAAAGCAGTGTATTACTACCACCTTGGGAAATCTGAGAAGGGATACTTTGGATTGCAATGAGGCCTATCCTGATACAGGAAATATCCTCAATTAAAAACGTGAAAGAAACTTTCTCAGAAACTTCTTAGTGATATATGAATTCATCTCACAGAGTTACAACTCAGTTTTCATGAAGCAGTTTGCTAACACCACTTTCGGGGTATCTGCAAAGTGATATTTGGGATCGCATTAGGGCTATGGTTAAATAGGAAATATCGTCAGATAAAAACTGGAAAGAAGCATTCTGAGAAACTGCATTATGGCATGTGAATGCAAATCACAGAGTTACAGTTTTCTTTGCATTGATCAGTCTTCTAACACCGTTTCCTTGAAATCTGCAAAGGGATATTTCTAAGTGCAATGCAGCTTAAGGTGACAAAGGAAAAATTATCTAATAAAAACTAGAAAGAAGCTTTCTGAGAAACTGCTATATTATGTGAGAATTCACCTCACAGAGTTACACTTTCATTCAAGGAGCAGTCTATTACCACTGTCTTTGGGGAATCTGAGTACTGAGACCTTGGATCGCATTGAACCCTATCCTGATAAAGGAAATATCCTCAATTAAAAACCTGAAGGAAGCGTTCTGAGAAACTGCTTTTTAACTGTAAATTTATCTCACAGTGTTACAACTCAGTCTTCATGATGCAGTTTGCTAACACTACTTTCGGGGAATCAGCATAGTGATATTTGGGAGCACATTGAAGGCTATTTATAAAAAGGAAATATCGTCAGATAAAAACTGGAAAGAAGCGTTCTGAGAAACTGCAATGTGACAAGTGAATGCAACTCACAGAGTTACAATTTTCTTTGCATTGATCAGTTTGCTAACACTGTTTTCTTGAAATCTGCAACGGGATATTAGTTAGTGTGATGAAGATTATGGTGACAAAGGAAATACCCTCAGATAAATTTAGAAAGAAGCTTTCTGAGAAACTGCTTTATGATGTGTGAATTCAACTTATGGGATTACACTTTCATTTCATGGACAAGTCTATTACCATTGTCTAAGGGGAATCTGAGAAGGGATTCTTTGGTTCACATTGAGGCCTACCCTGATAAAGGAAATATCCTCAATTAAAAATGTGAAGGAAGCTTTCTGAAAAACTTCTATGTGATATGTTAATCCATCTCACAGAGTTACAACTCAGTCTTCATGAAGCAGTTTGCTAACACTACTTTTGGGGAATCTGCAAAGCGATATTTGGGAGCGCATTGAGGGCAATGGTGAAAAAGGAAATATCGTCAGATTAAAACTGGAAAGAAGCATTCTGAGAAATTGCATTCTGACATGTGAATGCAACTCACCGAGTTACACTTTTGATTTCATTGATCAGTTTGCTAGTACTGTTCTCTTGATAACTGAAACGTGATATTTCTTAGTTCATTGAAGTGTATGGTGACAAATTAAATATCGTCAGATAAAAACTAGGATGAAGCTTTCTGAGATACTGCTTTGTGATGTGTGAATTCATCTCACAGAGTTACACTTTCGTTTCATGGAGTAGTCTATTACCTTTCTTTTGGGAATCTGAGAAGGGATACTTTGGATTGCATTGAGGCCTATCCTGATAAAGGTGATATCCTCAATAAAAAACGTGAAAAAATCTTTCTGAGAAACTTCTTTATGATATGTGAATTCATCTCACAGAGTTACAACTCAGTCTTCATGAAGCAGTTTGCTAACACTACCTTCGGGGAATCTGCAAAGTGATATTTGTGAGCACATTGAGGGCTATGGTGAAAAAGGAAATATCGTCAGATAAAAACTGGAAAGAAGCATTCTGAGAAACTGCAGTGTCACATGTGAATGCAGCTCACAGAGTTACACGTTTCTTTCCATAGATCAGTTTGCTAACACTGTTTTCTTGAAATCTGCAATAGGTTATTTCTCAGTGCAATGAAGCTTATTTTGACAAAGGAATTATCTTCAAATAAAAAGTAGAAAGAAGCTTTCTGATAAACTGCTTTGTGATGTGTGAATTCATCTCACAGAGTAACAATTTCGTTTCATATAGGAGTCTATTACCACTGTCTTTGGGGAATCTGAGAAGTGATACTTTGGATCGAATTGAGGCCTATCCTGATAAAGGAAATATCCTCACTTGCAAACGTGACAGAAGCTTTCTCAGAAACTTCTTCGTGATACGCGAATTCATCTCACAGAGTTACAACTCATTCTTCATGAGGCAGTTTGCTAACACTACATTCGAGGAATCTGCAAAGCGATATTTGGGAGCGCATTGAGGGCTATGGTGAAAAAGGAAATATCGTCAGATAAAAACTGGAAAGAAGCGTTCTGAGAAACTACATTGTGATATGTGATAGCAGCTCACAGAGTTCCACTTTTCTTTTCATTGATCAGTTTGCTAACACTGTTTTCTTGAAATCTGCAACGGGATAATGCTTAGTGCAATGAAGATTACAGTGACAAAGGAAATAGCCTGAGATAAAAACTAGAAAAAAGCTTTCTAAGAAACTGCTTTGTGATGTAAATATCCTCAATTAGGAACATAAATGAAGGTTTTTGAGAAATTTCTTTGTGATATGTGAATTCACCTCACAGAGTTACAACTCAGTCTTCATGAAGCAGTATGCTAACACTACTTTCGGGGAATCTGCAATGCGATATTTAGGAGCGCATTGAGGGCTGTGGTGAAAAAGGAAATATCGTCAGATAAAAACTGGAAAGAAGCATTCTGAGAAACTGCGTTGTGACATCTGAATGCAATTCACACAGTTACACTTTTCTTTTCGTAGATCAGTTTACTAACACTGTTTTATTGAAATTTGCAATGGGATATTTATTAGTGCAATGAAGCTTATGGTGACAAAGGAAATATCCTCAGATAAAAATTAGAAAGAAGCTTTCTGAGAAACAGCTTTCTGATGTGTGAATTCATCTCACACAGTTACACTTTCGTTTCATAAAGCAGTCTATTGCCTCTGTCTTCAGAGAATCTGTGAAGGGAAACTTTGGATCGCAATGAGGCCTTCCTGATAAAGGAAATATTCTCAATTAAAAAACGTGAAAGAAGCTTTCTGAGAAACTTCTTTGTGATATGTGATATATGAATTCATCTCAAAGAGTTACAACTCAGTCTTCATGAAGCAGTTTGATAACACTGCTTTCGGGGAATCTGCAAAGCGATATATCGGAGGGCATTGAGGGCTGTATTGAAAAAGGAAATATTGTCAGATAAAAGCTGGAAAGAAGCGTTCTGAGAAACTGCATTGTGACATATGAATACTACTCAGAGAGTTACACTTTATTTTTCGTTGATCAGTTTGCTAACACTGTTTTCTTGAAATCTGCAATGGGATATTTCTTACTGCAATGAAGCTTATGGTGACAAAGGAAATATCCTCAGATAAAAACTAGAAGGAACCTTTCTCAGAAACTGCTTTGTGATGTGTGAATTCACCTCACAGAGTTACAGTTTTTTTCAGTGAACAGTCTCTTACCATTGTCTTTGTGGAATCTGAGAAGGGATACTTTGGATCGCATTGAGGCATATCCTGATAAAGGAAATATCCTCAATTAAAAACGTGAAGGATGCTTTCTGAGAAACTCCTCTGAGATATGTGAATTCATCTCACAGAGTTACAATTCAGTCTTCATGAAGCAGTTTGCTAACAATATTTTCGGGGAATCTGCAAAGTGATCTTTGGGAGTGCATTGAGGGCTATGGTGAAAAGGGAATATGTCAGATAAAAACTGGAAAGAAGCGTTCTGAGAAGCTGCATTGTGACATGTGAATGCAAGTCAAGAGTTACACTTTTGTTTTCATTGATCAGTTTGCTAACACTGTTTTCTTGAAATCTGCAATGGGATATTTGCTAGTACAATGAAGCTTACGGTGACAAAGGAAATATTCTCAGATAAAAATTAGAAGGAAGCTTTCTGAGAAACTGCTTTGTGATGTGTGAATTCATCTCACAGAGCTACACTTTCCTTTCATGGAGCAGTCATTGTCTTTGGGGAATCTGAGAAGGGATATTTTGGATCGCATTGAGGCCTACCCTGATAAAGGAAGTATCCTCAATTAAAAACGTGAAAGAAGCTTTTTGAGAAATTTCTTTGTGATATG
>NW_016809853.1:0-4111 GCF_001698545.2 Rhinopithecus bieti | reverse complement strand
TTGGGAGCGCATTGAGGGCTATGGTGAAAAAGGAAATATCGTCAGATAAAAACTGGAAAGAAGTGTTCTGAGAAACTGCATTGTGACATGTGAATGCAACTCACAGAGTTACATTTTTCTTTTCATTTTTCAGTTTGCTAACACTGTTTTCTTGAAATCTGTAACGGATATTTCTTAGTGCAATGACGTTTACTCTGACAAAGGAAATATCGTCAGATAAAAACTGGATAGAAGCATTCTGAGAAACTGCATTGTGACATGTGAATGCAACTCACAGAGTTACACTTTTGTTTTCATTGATCAGTTTGTTATCACTGTTTTCTTGAATCTGCAACGGGATATTTCTTACTGCAATGAAGCTTTCGGTCACAAAGGAAATATCCTCAGATAAAAACTAGAAAGAAGCTTTCTGAGAAACTGCTTTGTGCTGTGTGAATTCATCTCACAGAGTTACAGTTTCTTTTCAGTGAGCAGTCTATTACCACTGTCTTTGTGGAATGTGAGAAGGGATAATTTGGATCGCATTGAGGCCTATCCTGATAAAGGAAATATCCTCAAATAAAAACGTGAAGGAAGCTTTCTGAGAAACTCCTTTGTGATATGTGAATTCATCTCACAGAGTTGCAACTCAATCTTCATGAAGCAGTTTGCTAACAATATTTTTGGGGAATCTGCAAAGCAATATTTGGTAGCGCATTGAGGGTTATGGTGAAAAAGGAAATATCGTCTAGATAAAAACTGTACAGAAGCGTTCTGAGAAACTGTCTTGTGACATGTGAATAAAACTCACAGAGTTACACTTTTCATTGATTAGTTTGCTAAGACTGTTTTCTTGAAATCTGCAATGGGATATTTCTTAGTGCAATGAAGCTTACAATGACAAAGGAAATATCCTCGGATAAAAACTAGAAAGAAGTTTTCTGAGAAACTGCTTTGTGATGTGTGAATTCATCTGAGAGAGTTCCACTTTTGTTTCATGGAGGAGTCTATTATAACTATCTTTGGGGAATCCAAGAATGGGCACTTTGAATTGCATTGAAGCCTATCCTGATAACGGAAATAACCTCAACTAAAAACGTGAAACAAGCTTTCTGAGAAACCTCTTTGTGATACGTGAATTCATCTCACAGAGTTACAACTCAGTCTTCATGAAGCAGTTTCCTAACACTACTTTCGGAGAATCTGCAAAGCGATATTTGGGAGCGCATTGAGGGCTATGGTGAAAAGGGAAGCTCGTCAGGTAAAACTGGATAGAAGCATTCTGAGAAACTGCATTGTGACAAGTGAATGCATCTCACAGAGTTACACTTCTCTTTTCATTGGTCAATTTGGTAACACTGTTTTCTTGAAATCTGCAATGGGATATTTTCCAGTGCAATGAAGTTTATGGTGACAAAGGAAATATCCTCAGATAAAAACTAGAAAGAAGGTTTCTGAGAAACTGCTTTGTGATGTGTGAATTCATCTTACAGAGATACACTTTCGTTTCATGAAGCAGTCTATTACAACTATCTTTGAGGAATCTGAGAAGGGATACAGTTGTTCACATTGAGGCCAATCCTTATAAAGGAAATACCCTCAATTAAAAACGGGAAAGAAGCTTTCTGAGAAACTTCTTTGTGATGTGTGAATTCATCTCACAAAGTTACAACTCGGTCTTCATGAAGCAGTTTGCTAACACTACTTTCTGGCAATCTGCAAAGCGATATTTGGGAGTGCATTGAGGATTATGGTGAAAAGGAAATATCGTCAGATAAAACTGGATACAAGCGTTCTGAGAAACTGCATTGTGACATGTGAATGCAACGGACAGAGTTACACTTTTGTTTTCATTGATCAGTTTGTTATCACTGTTTTCTTGATATCTGTAACGGGATATTTCTTAGTGCAATGAAGCTTATGGTGACAAAGGAAATATCCTCGGAAAAAACTAGAAAGAAGCTTTCTGAGAAATGGCTTTGTGATGTGTGAATTTATCTCACAGAGTAACAGTTTCTTTTCAGTGAGCAGTCTATTACCACTGCCTTTGTGGATCGCATTGAAGCCTATCCTGACAAAGGAAGTATCCTGAATTAAAAACATGAAGAAAGCTTTCTGAGAAACTCCTTTATGATATGTGAATTCATCTCACAGAGCTACAACTCAGTCTTCATGAAGCAGTTTGCTAACAATATTTTCGGGGATCTGCAAAGCGATATTTGGGAGTTCATTGAGGGTTATGGTAAAAAAAGGGGTTATCGTCAGATAAAAACTGTAAAGAAGCGTTCAGAGAAACTGCATTGTGACATGTGAAAAAAACTCACAGAGTTACACTTTTCGTTGATCAGTTTGCTAAGAGTGTATTCTTGAAATCTGCAATTGGATATTTCTTAGTGCATTGAAGCTTACAGTGAGAAAGGAAATATCCTCAGATAAAAACTAGAAAGAAGCTTTCTGAGAAACTGCTTTGTGTAACGTAAATTCATCTCACAGAGTTACACTTTCGTATCATGGAGCAGTCTATTACAACTATCTTTGGGGAATCTGAGAATGGATACTTTGAATTACATTGAGGTCAATCCTGATAAAGGAAATATTCTCAACTAAAAACGTGAAAGAAGCTTTCTGAGAAACTTCTTTGCGATGTGTGAATTCATCTCACAGAGTTACAACTCAGTCTTCATGAAGCAGTTTGCTAACATTACTTTCTGGGAATCTGCAAAGCGATATTTGGGAGAGCATTGAGGGCTATGGTGAAAAAGGAAATATCATCAGATAAAAAGTGGAAAGAAGCGTTCTGAGACACTGCATTGTGACCTGTGAAAGCAACTCATAGAGTTACACTTTTCTTTTCATTGATTAGTTTGCTAACACTGTTTTCTTGTAATCTTCAACTTGATAATTCTTAGAGCAATGAAGCTTACAGTGACAAAGGAAATATCCTCAGATAAAACTAGAAAAAAAGCTTTCTGAGGAACTACTTTGTGATGTGTGAATTCATCTCACGGAGTTACACTTTCCTATCACGGAGCAGTCTATTACAACTATCTTTGGGGAATCTGAGAAGGGATACTTTGGATCACATTGAGGCCTTTCCTGATAAAGGAAATAGCCTCAACTAAAAACGTGAAAGAAGCTTTCTGAGAAACTTCTTTGTGATAAGTGAATTCATGTCACAAAATTACAACTCAGTCTTCTGGATGCAGTTTGCTAACACTACTTTCTGGGAATCTGCAAAGCGATATTTGGGAGCGCATTGAAGGCTATGGTGAAAAAGGAAATATCGTCAGATAAAAACTGGAAAGAAGCGTTCTGAGAAATTGTATTCTGACAGGTGAATGCAACTCACAGAGTTACACTTTTCTTTTCATTGGTCAGTTTGCTAACACTGTTTTCTTGAAATCTGCAATGAGGTAATTCTTAGTGCAATGAAGCTTACGGTGACAAAGGAAATATATTCAGATAAAAACTAAAAAGAAGTTTTCAGAGAAACTGCTTTGTGATGTGTGAATTCATCTCACAGTGTTACACTTTCATTTCATGGAGCAGTATATTACAACTCTCTTTGGGGCATCTGAGAAGGGATACTTTAAATCGCATTGAGGCCTAACCTGATAAAGAAAATATCCTCAACTAAAACGTAAAAGAAGTCTTCTGAGAAACTTCTTTGTGTTATATGAATTCTTCTCACAGAGTTACAATTCAGTCTTCATGAAGCAGTTTGCTAACAGTACTTTCAGAGAATCTGCAAAGGGATATTTAGGGGCGCATTGAGGGCTATGGTGAAAAAGGAAATATCGTCAGATAAAAATTGGAAAGAAATGTTCTGAGAGTCTGCATTGTGACATGTGAATGCAACTCACAGGGTTATACTTTTGTTTTCATTGATCAGTTTGTTAACATTGTTTTCTTGAAATCTACAACGGGATGTTTCTAAGTGCAATGAAGCTTACAATGACAAAGGAAATATCCTCAGTTAAAACCTAGAAAGAAGCTTTCTGAGAAACTGCTTTGTGATGTGTGAATTCATCTCACAGAGTTACACTTTCCTTTCATGGAGCAGTCTATTACCATTTTCTTTAGGAAATCTCAGAAGGGAAATGTTGGATCTCATTGAGGCCTATCCTGATAA
>NW_016809852.1:3589-7283 GCF_001698545.2 Rhinopithecus bieti | reverse complement strand
CCCAGATTTACACGATTCTTTTCGTGGATCAGTTTGGCAGCACTGTTTTTGGGGAATCTTAGAAGGGATATTGTGCATCACATTGAATCCAATGGTGACAAAGTAAATATAATCAGATAAAAATCAAAAAGAAACTTTCTGATGAACTGTATTGTGACGTGTGAACACATCTCACAGACTTACACTGATCTTTTCATTGAGTAGTTTGCTCACAGTGTTTTCGTGGAATCTGCACAGGGATATTTGGGAGTGCATTGAGGCCTATGGTGAAAAAGGAATTATCCTCAGATAAAAACTAGAAAGAAGCTTTGTGAGAAACTGCTTTGTGATGTGTGAATTCATCTCACAGGGTTACACTCTTCTTTTCAGTGAGCAGTTTCCTAACAATGTTTCCTTGGAATCTGCAATGGGATATTTCGGAGTGCTTGAAGCTTAGGGTAACAAACAACATATCATCATATATAAACTAGAGAGAAGCTTTCTGAGAAACTGCTTTGTGATGTGTTAATTCACCTCCCAGGTTTACATGATTCTTTTCATGGATCAGTTTCCTAGCACTGTTTTTGGGGAATCTTAGAAGGCTTATTTTGGATCACATTGAACCAATGGTGACAAAGAAAGTATAATCAGATGAAAACCAAAAAGAAACTTTCCAGTGAACTGATTTGTGACATGTGAACTCATCACACAGACTTACAGTGAACTTTTCATTGAGCAGTTTGCTCACACAGTTCTCATGGAATCTGCAAAGGGATATTTGGGAGGGCATTGAGGCCTATAGTGAAGAAGGAAATATCCTCATATAAAAATGAGAAAGAAGCTTTTGTGAAACTTCTTTGTGATGTGTGAATCCATCTCAAAGTGTCACACAATTCTTTTCATGGAGCAGTTTGGCAGCACTGTGTTTGGGGAATCTGAGAAGAGATGTTTTGTATCACATTGAAGCCTATGGTGACAAAGAAAATATTCTCAGATAAAAACTAGAAAGAAGCTTTCTGAGAAACTGCTCTGTAATTGGTGAATTCAGCTCACAGATCTACACCTTTCTTTTCATGGAGCAGTTTGCTAACACTGTTTTCGTGGAATCTGCAAAAGGATATTTATGAGTGCACTGAGTCCTATGGTGAAGAAGGAATTATCATGAGATAAAAACTAGAAAGAAGCTTTGTGAGAAACTACTTTGTGGTGTGTGAATTCATCTCACAGGGTACACTATTCTTTTCAGTGAGCAGATTCCTAACACCATTTCCTTGGAATCTGCAATGGGATACTCTGCAGAGTATTGAAGCTTAGGGTGACAAATGACATATCATCATATAAAAACTGGAAAGAAGCTTTCTGAAAAACTGCTTTGTGATGTGTGAATTTCATCTCACAGAATTACACTATTCGTTTCAATGAGCAGATTGATAACACTGTTTTCATGGAATCTGCTGTAGGATATTTGTGAGGGTTTTGAAGCCTATGTTGAAAAGGACATATTCTCAGATAAAACTAAAAGAAGCTTTCTGAGAAACTGCTTTGTGATTTGTGAATTCATCTCACAGAGTTACACAATCCTTTTCATGGAGCAGTTTGGTAGCACCGTTTTTGGGGAATCTGAGAAGGGATATTTTGGACCGCATTCGAGTCTATGGCGAGAAAGGAAATATCCTCACATAAAAACTAGAAACAAGATTTCTGAGAAACTTCTTTGTGATGTGTAAATTCATCTCAAATGTTACACCTTTGTTTTCAGGGAGCAGTACCCTAACACTCTTTTGGTGGAATCTGCAATGGGATATTTGGGATCGCATTGAGTCCTTTGGTAAAAAAGGAAATATCCTCAGATAAAAACTAGAAAGAAACTTTCTGAGAAACTGCTTTGTGATGTGTAAATTCATCTCACATGTTACAGTGTTCTCTTTGTGGAGGAGTTTGCTAACACTGCTTTCTTGGAATCTGCAATGGGATATTTCAGAGTACATTGAATCTTATGCTGAAAGAGAAATACCCTAATAAAGAAACTAGAAAGATGCTGTCTGAGAAACTGAATTGTGATGTGTTAATTCAACTCACAGAGTTATGCAATTCGTTTCATGTGTCAGTTCGGTAGCACTTTTTATCAGGAATCTGAGAAGGGATATTTTGGATCGCATTCAAGCCTAGCATGAAAAAGGAAATATCCTCAGATAAAAACTAGAAAGAAACTGTCTGAGAAAGTTCTTTGTGATATGTGAATTCATCTCACATAGTTACACCTTTATTTTCATGGAGCAGTTTTCTAACACTGTTTTTGTGTAATCTGCAAAGGGATATTTGGGAGTGCCTTGATGCATATAGTGAAAAGGGAAATATCCACATATAAAAACGAGAAAGAAATTTTCTGAGAAACTACTTTGTGATGTGTGAATTCATCTCACAGAGTTACACTGTTCTTTTCATTGAGCAATTTGATAATACTGTTTTCGTGGAATCTGCCATATCATCTTTGGGAGCACATTGAAGCCTATGGTGACAAAGGAAATAGCCTCAGATACAAATTAGAAAGAAGTTTCTGAGAAATTTATTTGTGGTAAGTAAATTCATCACACAGAGTTACACATTCATTTTCTTTGAGCAGTTTGGTAGCACTGACTTTACGGACTCAGCAAAGGGATACTCAGGAGCTTCCTAGAGGCCTATGTTGAAAAGGAAATAACTTAAAATAAAACTGGAGAGAAGCCTTTTGAGAAATGGTTTTGTGTTGTGTGTATTCATCTCACAGAGTTTAACCTTTTGTTCATTGAGCAGTTCAGCACCACAGTTTTGTGCAGCCAGAGCTGAAAAGGAAACATCCTCTGATTTAAACTAGAAAGAATCTTTCTGAGTAACTGCTTTGTAATGGGTGAATTCACCTCACAGAGTTACACCTTTCTTTTCATTGAGCAATTTGTTAACATTATTTTTGTGGAATCTGCAAAGGGACATTCAGGAACGCATAGAGTCCAATGGAGAAAAAGAAAATATCTTCAGGTACAAACTCGAGAGAAGCTTTCTAAGGAACTCATTTGTGAAGGGTGCATTCGTCTCATAGAGTTAAACGTTTCTGTTGAGGGAGCACTTTGCCCTCAGTATTTTGTGGTATCTGAGAAGGGATAATTGGGAGTGCATTGAAGCCTATGATGGAAAAGAAAATATCCTCATATAAAAACTAGAAACAACCCTTCTGAGAAACAGTTTTCTGATGTGTTTATTCATCTCACAGAGTTACATGATATTTTCAATGGAGCAGTTTGGTAGCACTGTTTAAGGGGAATCTGAGAAGAGATATTTTCGACCGCATTGAAGCCTATGGTGACAAAGGAAACATCCTCAGATAAAAACTAGAAAGAAGCTTTATGAGAAGCCTCTTTGTGATGTCTGTATTCATCTCACAGAGTAACACCTTTCTTTTGATGGAGCAGTTTGCTAACACTGTTTTCATGGAATCTGCAAAGGGCTATTTGTGAGTGCTTTGAGACCTATAGCGAAAAAGGAAATAGCCTCAGATAAAAACTATAAAGAAACTTTCTGAGAAATTTCTTTGTGATGTATGAATTCATGTCACATAATTACATGCAGCAGTTTGCTAACACTGTTTTCATTTTATCTGCATAGGGATATTTGGGAGTGCATTGAGACCTATAATGAAAAAATTAGGAAGAATATTTCTGAGAAGCCTGTTCGTGATGTG
>NW_016809852.1:0-1931 GCF_001698545.2 Rhinopithecus bieti | reverse complement strand
AGTGATATTTTGAATCGCTTTGAAGCCAATAATGACAAAGGAAATATCCTCAGGCAAAAACAAGAAAGAAGCATTCTGAGAAACCACTTTGAGAAGTATTAATTCATCTCAGAGAGTTACATGATTCTTTTCAAGGATCAGTTTTGTAGCACAAGTTTTGGAGAATCTGAGAAGAGTTATTTTCTATTGCAATTAAGTCTATGGTGACAAAGGAAATATCCTCAGAGAACAACTAGAAAGAAGCTTTCTGAGATATTTCTGTGTGATGTGTGAATTCATCTCACAGAGTTACACCTTTCCTTTCCTGGGGCATTTTGCTAACATGGGTTTCATGGAATCTGCAAAGGGATATTTGGCAGCGCACTGAGGCTTATACTGAAAAGGAAATATATCTTCAGAAAAAAACTGGAAAGAAGCATTCTGAGAAACTGCTTTGTGATGTGGGAATTCATCTTACAGAATTGTACCATTCTTTTCATTGAGCAGTCTGATAACACTGTTTTCGTGGGTTCTGCAGAAAGATTGGGAAGCACATTGAAGCCTACAGTGACAATGGAAATATCCTCAGAAAATACCAAAATAAGCTTTCTGTGAAATTTTTTTGTAATGTGTGAGTTCATCTCACAGTGTTACACCATTCCTTTCATTGAGAAGTTTGCTAACACTTTTCTCCTGCAATCTACAGTGTTATATTCGGGAGTACATTGAGATCTATGATGAAAAGGAAATCTCCTGAGAGAAAACTAGAAAGAAGCTCTCTGAGAAAAGCTGTCTGGTGGGTGAATTCATCTCACAGAGTTACACTGTTTTTTTCATTGAGCAGTTTGCTAACACTGTTTAGTTGTAATTTGCAATGGGATCTTTTGGAGCACATTGAAGCTTATGGAGACAAAGAAAATATCCTCAGACAAAAAGTAGAAAGAAACTTTCTGAGAAACTGCTTCGTGATTTGGGAATTCATCTCACAGAGTTATGGGTATCTTTTCATGAGCAGTTTGGTAGCACTGTTTTTATGGAATCTTCAATTGGATATTTTGGAGCACATTGAGGCATGGGGTGACAAAGGAAATATCCTCAGACAAAAACTAGATAGAAGATTTCTGAGAAAGTGCTTTGTGATTTATGAATTCATGTCACAGAGTTACACCTTTCTTTTTCAATGAGAAGTTTGGTAGCTCTCTATTTGGTTAATCTGAGAAGGAATATTTTGTATCACATTGAAGCCTATGGTGACAAAGGAAACACCCTCAGATAAAAACTAGAAAAAAATTTTGTGAGAAACTTCTTTGTGATCTGTGAATTCACCTCACAGAATTACACATTTCTTTTCATGTAACATTTAGCTAACAGTGTTTTTGTGGAATCGGCAAAGGGATATATGGTAGCACATTGTGGCCTATGGTGAAAAGGCAATATCCTCAGATAAAACTGGAAAGAATCTTTCTGAAAACTGCTTTGTGATGTGCAAATTCATCTCACTGTGTTACACTGGTCTTTCCATTGACCTCTTTGCTAACACTGTTTTCACGGAATCTGCAATGGGATGATTCGGAGCATATTGAAACTTATGGTGACAAAGGAAATGTCCTCAGAAAATACTAGAAAGAAGCTTTCTGAAAACTACTTTGTGATGGGTGAATTCATCTCACAGAGTTACACCTTTCTTTTCTTTGAGCAGTTTGGTAGCACTGTTTTATGAAATGTGCAAAGGGATATTCGGGATGACATAGGGTCCAATGGTGAAAAGGAAATATCTTCAGGTAAAACTTGAGAGAAGCTTTGTGAGAAACTCCTTTGTGAAGTGTGCATTCATCTCATAGAGTTAAACTTTTCTGTTGTGGGACCACTTTGGCATCACTGTTTTATGGTGTCTGAGAAGGGATATTTGGGAGCCCATTGAAGCCTACGGTGGAAAAGGAAATATCTGCATA
>NW_016809851.1:28912-35168 GCF_001698545.2 Rhinopithecus bieti | reverse complement strand
TATAATAATAAAAAAAACAAAAAAGTAAATAAAATAAAATAAAATAATAATAATTTAAAAAGATGTGTTTCTCCTATCTCCAGATTTTTGTGGATTTTATTACGAAGCACAATGTTGAACTCTATCAAATGCTGTTTCAGCATCAATTAAAATCATCATACGGTTTTTAGCCTTCATTTTGTTGATGCGATGTATCACATTGGTTGATTTCCATATGTTGAGCCATCCATACATCCGTATGATAAATCCTACTTGATCATGATCATAATCTTTTTAATGTATTGTTGAATTTGCTTTGCTATTACTTTGTTTAGGAGTTTTGCATCTATATTCATCAGTTATGCTATCCTATAGTTTTTTTGTTTGTTTTTGGTGTGTCTTTGTCTCGTTTTGGTATAAGGGTAATACTACTCTTGTAGAATGAGTTTGAAAGTATTTCCTCCTATATTTTGGGGAATAGTTGGTGTAGGATTGGTGTTAGTTCTTCTTTAAATATTTGTTAGAATTCACGACATGGAGCAAAATGTTAGAAGAGAAATCTCCACTGATTGACCCCCAACAAGGACACCAAGTTAACAAATATCTACACAGAAGAAAACACTTTCAGAAGAACAAAAAATTGGGTGAGCACTCATAGTATCTGGATTTAACTTCTCATCACTGTAAGAGATACTGAAGAGATTTAAATAAACAGTACAGAATCACCAATGCCATCCCTTTGCCACCCCCAGCAGCAGCTTGGTGCAGAGAGCTTCTGTGGGTACTGGGGGAGGAAGAACACAGCACTTGTGAGACATTGGACTCAGTGCTGTCCTGTTAGAGCAGAAAAGTAAAACTGGACCAAACTCATCTGACACCTGCTGATGGAGGGAACATTTAAACCAGCCAGAGAAGAAGGGTTAATTTCAGTGGTCTGAACTTGAGTGCTTGGAAACCTTACCACCAAGGGCCACAGCACTCTGTGTCTCCAAGTAAACTTGAAATATGGTCTAGGTCATAAGGACTGCAACTTCTAGGTGAGTCCTAGTACTGAACTAGGACAGTGAACTTGGGTTGGGGTGGGGGGTTGTTGGAACGCAACATACTGAGACATCAGCTGGGGCAGCCAAGGGAGTGCTAGCATCACTCCTCCCTCAACCCCAGGCCACAACAGACCTTTTCTTCCACTTGAGAGAAGGAGATGGAAGAGTACTGAAGATTTTGTCTTGCATGTAGGATACCAGCTCAGTCACAGCAGGATATGGAACTGGTCAGTCATGAGGCCCTAGTTTTGGGTCATAAATCCTGGATGACATTTCTAGACAACCATATGCCAGAAAGGAACACACTGCCTTGAAGAAAAGGACCCAGTCCTGGCAACATTCATCACCTGCTAACTGAAGAGCGCTTGGGCTCTGAATAATGAACAGTGATAGCCAGGTACCACATCTAAGGACTTGGGTGAGCATCTGAGACTTGCTGGCTTCAGGTGAGACTCAGTACATTACCAGCTGTGGTGGCTATGGGGAAAAATCCCTTCTCCTTCAAAAAAGCAGAGAGCAAAGTAAAGGGGAGTTTGTCTTGCACCATAGGTACCAGCATGGCCCCAGGGGTATGAAACACCAAGTAGGCTCTTGGGGTCCCCAAATCTAGGACTTGACACTTAGATGGCATTTTTAGTCCTGACCTGGGCCAGAGAGGAAATCTTGCTGCCCTGAAGGGTGAATCACAGGTCAGGCAGCATTCATGACAAGCTGACTTAAAAGACTTTGGGACCACAGGGTGAAAGAAACTCATAGCTGAACTTTGTAATTATTTCAACTGAGCATGAACTTTCCTGAGCAGAATCTGGGGAGGGGGCAAATGACAAATGCAGATACAAGCACAGAACTACAGCTAAAAGTGCAGGCAGGTGGGGAGGAAAGGCCTGAGAACCCTGCTTGCTTTCTCAGCCAGGAGGCTTCTGGCCTGGGGCAAGATCTCAGCCCTGCTCACTAGCTGCCTGGATATCAACTCAGTGCAGTTGGGGAGGCACAGCTGGCATGAGACAGGCTTTGCTGGTTGTGTGGGAGCTGTGTGAGGCATGTCATGGCTGGCTTTTCCCCACTTCCCTGGTGATGTGTACGACACAGCACAGGCAGCCATAATCCCCCTGGGAACATAACTCCATTGGCCTCACAACCATCCCCCCATCCCCCATAGTGTCCACAGTAAGCCCTGCCTCAGCTTGGACCCGCCCAACCCTGTCCCCACCTGACGGTTTTTCTCTACCTGCCTGGTACCTGAAGACAAAAGACATAATCTCTTGGGAGCTCTATGGCCGCATCCATCACCTAAGAAACCTGAGTAGTCATCTTGGCCAATGTAGGGCAAGATTATATTCCCCTTGTACTACTGCAGCTGGCACTCTCTTGAAAGTGTCACCTCCTGGCTGGAGGCCAACAAACTTATGTCATTACAGCAACTCATAACAGAACAACCCTGCTTCAAAGAAGGAGAAAACGGAAGCTAATTCAACGGCCTGCCACACCCTGGCTAACCAGAGGTCCTGAGTCTGTCCACATGACAACTTCACTCCTAGCATAACGAGCATTTGAGAAAACCAGGACACTAAACAAAACTATAACCAAGGACTTCCACAGAGTCCACTTCACTCCCTTGTCACCTCCAAGCAGGTGCTAGTATCCACAACTGGGAGACCTAAAGATGGGATCACATCACAGGACTCTTTGCAGACATTCTCCAGCACCAGCCTGAAGCCTGGTAGTCCTGCTGAGTAGCTAGACCAAGAAGGGCAATAACAATCACTGGCATCCAGCTCTCAGGAAACATTATCCCTTGAGGAAGAGGGAGAGCACCACATCAAGGGATCACCCTGTGGGACAAAAGAATCTGAACAGCAGCCCTTGAGTTCCAGATCTTTCCACTGAAACAGTCTATTCAAATGAGAAGGAAACAGAAAAGTAATTCTGGTAATATGACAAAACAAGGTTCTATAGCACCCCCAAAAGATCACACTAGCTCTCTGGCAATGGATTCAAACCAAGAAGAAATAACTGAATTGCCAGAAAAGAATTCAGAGGGTTATTAAGCTACTCAGGGGCACCATAGAAAGGTAAAATCAGCTTAAAGAAATTCTAAAAAATACAGAATATGGGTGACAAAGTCTCCAGAGAAATAGATATCATAAAGAAAAGACATTTACAACTAGTGGAAATTAAAGACACACTTAAATAAATGCAAAATACACTGGAAAGTTTCAACAACAGAATGAAACAAATAGAAGGAAGAACAGAGCTAAAAGACAAGGCTTCAAATTAACCCACTACAACAAAGGCAAAGAAAAAAGAATAAAAAAAGAACAAAGCCTCCAAAAAATTTGAGATTATGTCAAGTGACCAGGCATTTGTGTTTCTGAGGAAGAAGAGAAATTTAAAAGTTTCAGAAACTTATTTTAGGGAATAATCAAGGAAAAGTTCTCTGGTCTTGCTAGAGATCTAGACATCCAAATAAAAGAAACTCAAACAGAGAGAGAGACTCTGTATGTTTAGAAGAAAGTAAGGAAAGAGAACCAGAGTTTCTGCCTGGTAATTCAGAGTATTCTCCTGGATGTTGTCAAAGACCATCAAGGCAATACCTCTAAGAGTCTGCAAGAAGCACAGTGTGAGGGTGCCCCCTAAAGCAGATACAGCTTATATCAAAACACCCAAGTCCTTGCAAATATCTGGAAAGCTTTCCCAAGAAAGACGACTACAAATAAGCCCAGATAGTGAAGACTATAATACATACCTAACCCTTCAATTCCCAGACACTGAAGAACGTCTACTAGCATTAACACCACCCAGGAAAACATGAGCTCACGACATGAACTAAATAAGGCATCAGGGACCAATCCTGGAGCAACAGAGATATGTGGCCTTTTAGACAGAGATTCAAATTAGCTATGTTGAGTATACTCAAAGAAATTTGTGGTAACACAGAGAAGTCATTCAGAGTTTTATCAAATAAATTTAACAAAGATATTGACATAATAAAAAGAAATCAAGAAGAGATTCTGGAGCTGAAAAATGCAATTGGCATACTGAAGAATGTGTCAGCATCTTTAATAGCAGAATTGATGAAGCAGAAGAAGGAAAGAGTGAGCTTAAAGACACGCTATTTGAAAATACACAGAAGGACACAAAAGAAAAATGAATAAAAAACAATGAAGCCTGTCTACAGAATCTAGAAAATAGCCTTGAAGGGGGCAAATCTAAAAGTTATTGGGCTTAAGAAAGACGTAGAGGAAGTAAGAGGGGTAGAAAGTTAATTCAAAGAGATAATGACAGAGAATGTCCCAAACCTAAAGAACAATATCAATATCCATGTGTGAGAAAGTTATAGAACATCAAGAAGATTCATCCCAAATAAGACTACCTATAAACATTTAATAATCAGACTCCCAAAGGTCAAGAATAAAGAAAGGATCCTAAAAGCAGCAAAAGAAGAGAAACAAAAAACATACAATAAAGCTCCAATTCTTCTGGTAGCAGAACTTTCAGTGGAAATCTTATAGGCCAGAAGAGAGGGGCATGACATACTTAAAGTGCTAAAGGAAACACACACACACACACACACACACACACACACACACACACACACAAACGTTTATCCTAGAATAGTGTATCAGGTGAAAATATTCTTTAAATGTGAAGGAGAAATAAAAACTTTCCCAGACAAAGAAAAGCTGAGAAATTTTATTAATATCAGAACTATCCTGCAAAAAATGCTAAAGAGAGTACTTCAATCAGAAAGAAAAGGACATTAATGAGAAATAGTCACCTGAATGAAAAAAACTCACTGGTCATAGTAAGTACACAGAAAAACACAGAATATTAGATTACTAACTGTGGTGTGTAAAATATTATTATCCTAAGTAGAAAGGCTAAAATATACCTATAAAATAATAACTGCAAGAAATATTTCAGACATAGTCAATGTAATAATACATAAATAGAAACCATAAAAAGTTAAAAAGCAGGGGAATGGAGTTAAGTCATAGAGTTTCCATTAGTTTTTTTAATGCAGATAGTGTTAACTTGGTATCAGCTTAAAATAATGGGTTATAAAATAGCATTTGCAAGCCTCATGGTGGCCTTAAGCTAAAAAACATATAATGGGTACACAAAAAATATAAAGCAAGAAATGAAATTATATCACCAAAGAAAACCACTGTCACTGGAGGAAGACAGAAAGAAAAGAAAGTAGGAAAGGAGGCTACAAGACAATCAGAAAACAAATAATAAAATGTCAGGAGCGAGTCCTTACTTATCAATAACATTGAATGTAAATGGACTAAACTCTCCAATCAAAAGTCATAGACTGGCTGAAGAAATAAAAAAGCAAGATCCATCGAGCTATTACCTACAAGAAACACACTTCACCCAGAAAGACACACATAGACTGAAAATAGAGATAGAAAAAGATATTCCATACCAATGGAAGCCAAAAAAAAAAAAAAAAAAAAAAAAACAGGAGTTACTATATTTATATCAGAAAAAATAGATGTCAAGACAAAAACTATCAGAAGAGACAAATAAGGTCACTATATAATGATAAAGGGGTCAATTCAGCAAGAAGATACAGCAATTATAAATATATATGCACCCAACACTGGAGCACTCAGATATATAAATCAAATATTAGAGCTAAAGAGATAAATATGCACTCATAAAATAATAGCTGGATACTTCAACACCCTACTTTCTTTTTAAATTATTATTATACTTTAAGTTCTAGGGTACATGTGCGCAACGTGCAGGTTCGTTACGTACGTATACATGTGCCATGTTGGTTTGCTGCACCCTTTAACTCACCATTTAGATTATGTGTATCTCCTAATGGTATCCCTCCCCAATCCTCCCACCCCATGACAGGCCCTGGTGTGTGATGTTCCCCACCCTGTGTCCAAGTGTTCTCATTGTTCAATTCCCACCTATGAGTGAGAACATGCAGTGTTTGGTTTTCTGTTCTTGCGATGGTTTGCTCAGAATGATGGTTTCCACCTTCATCCATGTTGCTACAAAGGATGTGAACTCATCCTTTTTTATGACCGCATAGTATTCCATGGTGTATATGTGCCACATTTTCTTAATCCAGTCTGTCACTGGTGGACATTTGTGTTGATTCCAAGTCTTTGCTATTGTGAATAGTGCCGCAATAAACATACATGTGCATGTGCCTTTATAGTAGCATGATTTATAATCCTTTGGGTATATACCCAGTAATGGGATGGCTG
>NW_016809851.1:17510-21708 GCF_001698545.2 Rhinopithecus bieti | reverse complement strand
GTATTGGGGTGGGAGTTACCCGATTTTCCAGGTGTTGTGTGTCTCAGTTCCCCTGGCTAGGAAAAGGGATTCCCTTCCCCCTTGCGCTTCTCAGGTGAGGCGATGCCTCGCCCTGCTTCAGCTCTTGCTGGTCAGGCTGCAGCAGCTGACCAGCACCGATTGTCCGGCACTCCCTAGTGAGATGACCCCAGTACCTCAGTTGAAAATGCAGAAATCACCGGTCTTCTGTGTCACTCGCGCTGGGAGTTGGAGACTGGAGCTGTTCCTATTCGGCCATCTTGCTCCGCCCCCTTATTGCCTCAATTTCAAAGCCTGTTATTGGTCTATTTAGTGATTCAACTTCTTCCTGGTTTAGTGTTGGGACGGTATATGTTCAACATCCTACTTTCAGCATTGCACAGATCTTCCACACAGAAACTCAACAAAGAAACATTAGACTTCATCTGCACTACAGACCAAATGGATCTACTGGATATTTACAGAACATTTCATGCAAGAGCTACACAATACACTTTGTTTTCCTCATCATATGGATCATTCTCAAGGATAGACCACATGTTAGTTCACAAAACAACTCTTAAAGAATTCCAAAAATTGAAATAATATTAAGCATCTTCTCTGACTGGAATGAAATAAAACTAGAAATTAATAACAATAGGAATTTAGAAAACTAAGCAAATACATAATAATTAAACAATATGCTCCTGAATTATCAGTGGGTCTATGAAGAAATTAATAAAATATTGAAAGAAAGATTTCCTTACACAAATAATAATTCAAATATAACATAAAAAACCTATGGGATACAGAAAATGTAGTATTCAGAGTTGAATTTATAGCTATCTGTGACTACATCAAAAAAGAGGAAAAGCTTTGCATGAACAACTTAATGATGCATCTTAAAGAGCAAACCAAACCTGACATTACTAGAAAAAAAAGAAATAATAAAGATCAGAGCAGAAATAATTGAAATTGAAATAAAGAAAACAATACAAAAGATGAATGAAACAAAACTTTTTTTTGAAAAGTTAACAAAATTGATAAACCTTTAGCCAGCCTAACTATGAAAAAGAAGATCCAAATAAACACAATCAGAACCAAAAAAGGAGACATTACAGCTGATACTGTAGATAATCAAAGAATCATTTGTGGCTACTGTGAGCAACTATATACTAATATATTAGACAATCTAGAAGAAATGGAAAAATCCCTATACAGACTATCAAGATTGAACCATGAAGATATCCAAAACCTGAAGAGACCAATAACAAATAACAAAATCAAAGCTGTAATAAAAACTCTCCCAATAAGGAAAAGCCCAGGACCTGATGGCTTCATTGCTGAATTATCCAAACATTTATTGAAGAGTTAATACCAATACTACTCAGTCGATTCTGAGAAATAGAGGAGGAGGGACTACTTATGCATTCATTCTGTGAGGCTAGTATTACCCTGATGTCAAAACTAGGAAAAGACACATTAAAAAACCCTACAGGACAGTATCTTTGATGAATATTGATGCCAAAATCCTCAACAAATGACTAGCAAACTGAATTCAGTAGATATTAGAAAGATATTAGAAAGTAGATATGTTTATCATGACAAAGTGGAATTTATCTCTGTGATGCAAGGATGGTTCAACATACACAAATCAAGCAATGCAAAATATCATATCAACATAATGAAGGATAAAACCATTTGATCATTCAATTAATGTTGAAAAGCATTTGATAAAATTCAACATCCCCTCATGATAAAAGCCCTCAAAAAACAGGATAGAAGAAATACCCCTCAACATAATAAAATCCATCTACAACAGATCTACAGCTAGTATCATACTAAATGGGAAAAAAACTGAAAGCCTTTTCTCCAAGATCTGAAAAACAATAAGGATGCCCACTGCCACCTCTGTTATTAAACATAGTGCAAGACGTCCTAGCTAGAGGAATCAGACAAGAGAAAGATATAAAGTGCAGCCAAATTGGAAAGAAGTCAAAGTATCCTTGTTTGCATATGATATAATCTTATACTGGAAAAAGCCTAAAGACTCCACAAGGAAACTATTACAACTGATAAACTGATAAAAGTTGCAGGATACAAAATCAACATACAAAAATCAGTACCATTTCTATATGTCAACATTGAACAAAGTGTAAAAAAATCAAAATAGTAATCCCATTTACAATAACCACACATAAAATTAAATACCTAGGAATTAAAGAAATGAAAGATCTCTATAATAAAAACTATAAAACAGTAAGGAAAGTAACTAAAGATAACATCAAAATGGAAAGATATTCCATGTTCATGGATTTGAAGAATCAATATTTTTTAAATGTCTATATTACCCAAAGCAATATACAGATTCAGTGCAATCCCTATCAAAATACCAGTGACATTTTTCACAGAAATAGAAAACAATGTAAAATTTATATGGAACCACAAAGACTCAGAGTAGCCATAGGAATCCTAAGCAAAAAGAACAAAACTGGAAGAATCACGCTACCTGACTTCAAACTATACTACAGAGCTATAGTAAGCAAAAGAGCACAGTACTGGCATAAAAACAGAAACATAGATCAATGGAACAGAAGCGAGAACCAAGAAGCAAGTTTACACACCTACAGTGAACTCATTTTTGACAAAGGCACCAAGAACATACACAGCAGAAAAGAGAGTCTGTTCAATAATGGTGCTGGGAAAACTGGATATCAATATTCAGAATGAAACTAGGACCCTATCTCTTGCCATATTCAAAAATCAAATCAAAATGAATTAAGGAGTTAAATCTAAGACCTCAAACTATGGAACTATTACAAGAAAAGTTGGGGAATATTTCCAGGACATTGGTCTGGGCAAAAAAATTATTCAGCAATACCTCACAAGCACAGGCAACCAAAGCAAACATGGACAAATGAGATCACAAGTTTAAAAGCTTCTGCACAGCAAAGAACACAATCACCAAAGTGAAGAGACAACCCGTAGAATGAGAGAAAATATTTACGAACTACCCATCTGACAAGGGATTCATAACCAGAATATATAAGAAAGCTCAAGCAACTCTATAGGAAAAAAATCTAATAATCTGATTTTAAAATGGGCAAAAGATTTATATAGATATTTCTTAAAAGCATATAAAAGGCAAACAGGGATATGAAAAGGTGCTCAACATCAGTGATTATCAGAGAAATGCAAATCAAAACTACAATGGTATATCATCTCACCTTGGTTACAATGACTTACATTCAAAGACAGGCAATAACAAATGCTGGCGAGGATGTGGAAAAAAAAATAACCCTTGTACGCTGTTGGTGGGAATGTAAATTCACACAACCACTAAGGAGAACAGTTTAGAGGTTCCTCAAAAAGCTAAAAATTGAGTTTACCATATTATTCAGCAATCCTACTGCTGAGTGTGTACCCAATAGAAAAGAAATCAATATATCAGAGATTTCTGTACTCCTGTTTGTTGCTGCACTGTTTACAATAGCAAAGAATTGGAAGCAACCTAAGGGTCCATCAACAGATGAATAAAGAAAATGTGGTATATATACACAATGGTGCACTAATCAGCCATGAACAAAATGGGATCCTGTTATTTGCAGCAACATGGATGGAAGATCATTATGCTATGTGTAAAAAGCCAGGCACAAAGAGACAAACATCACATCTTCTCACTTATTCTTGGGATCTAAAAATTAAGACAATTGAATTCATGCAGATAGAGAGTAGAAAGATGGTTACTAGAAGCTGGGAGGAATAGTGGGGACTCAGGAAGGATGTGGAGATGGTTAATGGATACAATAAAAATAGTTTAAAAGAATGAATATGACCTACTATTTAACAGTGTATTAGGTTGTCTATAGTGAATAATAATTGAACATTTTAAAATGAAGAGTATATTTGGATTGTTTGTAACTCAAAAGATAAATGCTTGAGGAGATAGATACCCCTTTTTCTATGATGTGCTTATTTCACATTGCATGCCTATATGAAAATATCCATATATCTCCTAAATATATACATTTACTATGTACACACAAAAATTGAAACTAAAACTAAAAATTAAATGTTTGGTAGAATTCAGCAGTGAAGTCGTTGAGTTCTGGGCTTTTCTTTACTGGGACAATTTTATTACAGCTTTAATCTCATTACTTGTTAATGATTTGTTCAGTAGGTTGTATGTGTCTAAGAATTT
>NW_016809851.1:0-15907 GCF_001698545.2 Rhinopithecus bieti | reverse complement strand
TCTGAATGCAGTACTCTTTTTAGCATTTCTTGCTGGACAAGTCTGGTGTTGATGAAATCTCTCAGCCTTTTCTTGTCTGGGAATGTCCTTATTTCTCCTTCACACTTGAAGGATATTTTCACAGTGGATACTATTCTAGGGTAAAAGTTTCTTTCCTTCAGCACTTTAAATATGTCATGCCACTCTCTCCCAGTCTATAAGTTTCCACTGAGAAGTCTGCTGCCAGACATGTTGGAACTCCATTGTATGTTATTTCTTTTCTCTTGATCCTTTTAAGATCCTTTTTAAAAAATCCTTGACCTTTGGGAATTTGATGATTAATGTTTTGAGGTAGTCTTCTTTGGGTTAAATCTGTTTCATCTTCTATAACCTTCTCATACTCATATATTGATATTTTGCTCTAAGTATGTAAAGTTCTCTGTATCTTTGAGTAAACTTTCTATCCCTATATCTGGCTCTACCACCTCTTTAAGGCCAATGCTCTTAGATTTGTCCTTTTCAGGCCATTTTGTCAATCAAGTAGCCATGCTTCATTCTTTTTTATTGTTTTATTTTTCATCATCTCCCCCGACTGTGTATTTTTATATATAACCTGTCTTCATGCTCACTATTCTTTCTTTTGCTTGATCAATTCTGCTTGATCAATTAAAAGACTGTCGTGCATTCTTTAGTGTGTCAGTTGCGATTTTCAAGTCTAGAATTTTTGCTTGATTCTTTTCAATTATTTCAATCTCTTTGTTAATTTTATTTTATAGCATTCTGAGTTTTTGTGTCATCTTGAATTTCTTTGCATTTTCTCAAAACAGCTATTTTTGAACTCTCTGAAAGGCTACATATTTCTATTTCTCCATGATTGGTCTTTAGTTCCTTATTTAGTTTGCTTGGTGAAGGCATGTTTTCCTAAACGGTCTTGATTCCTGTGGATGTTTGTCATTGTCTGGGCATTGAAGAATTAGGTATTTATTTTAGTCTCATAAAAGCAGTCTCAGCTTATTTGTACTTGTCCTTCTTTGGAAGGCTTTCCACGTATTGCTATGATCTATGCCATATCTGCACCAGGGGGTACTCCAGTAATGCTGTGGTTCTTGAAGACATGTAGAGGTATTGCCTTGATATTCTTGGATAAGATATGGAATAATTATCTGGATTACCAGACAGAGACTCTTGTTCTCTTTCTTTACCTTTCTCCAGAGTTACTCTCTCTGCTGAGCTGTCTGGAGCTGTGGGTGGAGTGACACAAGCACCCCTGTGGCCACCACCACTGGGACTGCACTGGGTCAGACCTGAAGCCAGCACAGCATTGGGTCTCACTCAAGGCCCACTATACCCACTACCTGACTATCACCCATGTTCCCTCTGGGCCCTAGAGCTCTACAATCAGCAGATAGTAAAGCCAGCCAGGCTTTTGTCCTTTCCTTCAGGGTGGTGACTTTCCCTAGACCCTGGGTGGGTTCGGAGATTCCAACTGGGACCCAACGACTGGAGTCAAAAACCTTAGAAATCTTCCTGGTTTTCTATTGTGCTGAAGCTGAGCTGGCACTCAAGCCATGAGATGCCATTCTTCCTGCTCTTTCCTTCTTTTTCCACAGGCAGAGGAGCCTTACTCCATGGTCTCCACTGACAGAGGCCAGCAGAGAGTACTGCCAGGCTACTTCTGATGTTCACTTGAGGCCCAAGTGCTCTTCAGTCGGCTTGTGGTGAATAATGCCAGGCCTGGGACTCGCCATTCATGGAAGCAGGCTCCCCTCTGGCCCAGGGCAGGTCCAGAAATTCCATCAAAGAGCCAAGGTCTTGGAATCACAAACTCTAAGAGCCTGCTTGGTGCTCTACACCCGTGTAGCCAAGCTGGTACCTAAAGTGCAAGACAAAATCCCCTTAAGCCAACATGTCTGGGAATCTCACCCAAGACCCATGGCATACTACCTGGTTATTATTGCTGGTTATTCAGGGCCCAAGGGCTGTTTAGTCAGCAGGTGATGGGTCCTGCCAGGACTGGGTCCTTCCCTCCAATGAAGTTGGTTTCTTTTTGACTTAGGGTGTGTCCAGAAATGTAACCCAAAAGCTACGGCCTTGAATGGGGGCCTCATGACTGCAACCAGTGTCCTATTCTACTGTGCCTGTGCTGGTATCTGAGGTGCAAGACAAACTCCTTTTAACTTCTCCCTCTCCTCTCCTCAAGTGGAAGGAAGGGATTCCTTGGAGCCATGAGGTGTGGCACCTGGAGTTTGGGAAGGGGTGGTGCAAGCACTCTGTTAGCTGCCCTGGCTGGCGTCTCAGTGTGTCTCATGCCCCACATGTCCACTGGCTCTGAGCCCACCTGAGCACTAGAGCTTGCCTAGGAGTTGCAGTTCTTGTGGTCTAGTCTGCTTTTAAGGTTTATTTAGGGACCCATAGGACTTTAGCCTGTGGTGGAGAGGCTTGCTGGAACTCAAATTCCAACCACTGTGATGTGTGATTCCCTTATAGCAAGGGCAGGCCTATATGCTCCCTCTTTGGGTGGGTGTTAGCTGAGTTCAGCCTGGTTTTGCTTTCTGCTGTCACAGCCAGCATCGAGTTCAATGGAAAGTCTGACAATTTCTTTTCTCTCCCTCTCCCAACAACAGAGGTTCTCTCTCCGTAACACACAACTGCTGCTGTGGGATGTAGGAGTGGTGGCATCAGCAATTTAAGATTGACTTTCTTACCCTCTTCAGTGCTTCTTTTGATGGCATTAAGTTGAAACCAGGTACTGAGTGCTCACCTGATTTGGGGTTCTTATGAAAGTGATTTTCTGTATAGACAGTTGTTAAATTTGGTGTTCCTTTCAGGGCAGGGGGGGTGGTGTGATGACTTGTGAAGCGTTCTATTCAGCCATCTTTCTCTGCCTATCAAAAACTCTTAATCTCGAAGAAAAGAGATAATAGGTGTGAAAAATGTAGAATATAATGCTAGGTTGTCCAAAGATAACACATACCATAATATGTTTTTCCACACTTATTTTCAGGATTAATTCACTTAATTTGCACAGAGTTTATATAGCTCACTAGAAGTCACAGTGGAGACAATGACTTCCTCACTGCTCAGAAACCACTTCCCTTGTTTGACGAGATGCTACATTTCCAACAAGGCTTGGAACTTCAAGTCATGGATCCATATCCTACATATAGAACATTTCTCAAAGGTTTGGTCCCAGGAACATTTCTCAAATGTTGGTCTCCTTTTATACTCTTAAGAATTATTAAAGACCTTAAATAGCTTTTGTTAAATATATGGGTTATATTTATCAATAGTTACTGTATTGAAAATTACATTTGAGAAAATATGTTTATTTTAAAATAGTAAACATATTACAAAACATAAATATGATTTTTTAATGAATAATAATATTTTATAATTAGTGAGAAAAGAGGCACTGTCTTATAATTGCAAATCTCTTTAATGTCTGACTTAACAGAAGATAGCTGGATTCTCATATCTGCTTCTGCATTCAGTCTTCTGTGATATGCTGTTTTAGTTGAAGAAAATTTGGCCTTAAATGGATATATAGTTGGGAAGAGAGGAATATTTTAATAGCTTTTTCCAATTATTGTGGATTTTTTTTTGACTCTACAACAAACTTGACAAGTGTAGTTTCTTAGTTTGCAATGTGGAATCTGACAGCATATCAGTGAATTTTTCAGACTTTGTTGCCTAAAATCTACTGGTCTATCTTGCACTTTGAGTGGATCTGTTACCCAAACATGATTTTGTAACATAATGCATTGGTTATATTAAAAATATTGGTTTACGGATTTATGCAGGTCTTCCAAATGTTGACATATTCTCATAAAATATCTAAACTATTAAATTTGTTAATATCACCACTGATCTCTTCAGAAAAGTCATAAGTATTGGAAAGCTGTCAGGCTCACAGTAGTGGATATAAGTTTTGCAAAATTCTAATTTATTTTCTGAGAGTTCAAATTTTACCATTGGCAACAAATACTGTCTATTGTTTTGCTTTGCTTGAAGTGACATGCTCGCTTTATTAATTTTTGAGAAAGTGTGTCAGATATTCGAATCTGAATAGTCATAATTCTGTCAATCCTCCACTCAAGTGAAAATGGTGTTTCATGACAAAAGTGATTAGTTCAGTCCTCAACTCAAGCAACTGCACAAGTACCTTTCCATGAGAAAACCATCATATTTCAGTGTGTAGTGGAAGTGCTTTATGTATACTTCCCATTTCACACCACAGAATGCTTTTACTGTTTTGTCAAAGATGTTTTAAATAAAATTATCATAAAAAATTTTACTTAAGTACATGATGGTAAAGAATACAATAACAAGTAGTACAGTTTGGCCCTTGTCAACACAGTTGTTCCAGGATATACCACGAGATTCAAAAAAGTTATTCTACACTTTGCATATTTCAGCAACACTTGTGTTTGTTTCTAAGCATTCACAGCAACTTCAGCAACATTTATAGATTTTTACATTTGAAAGGCAAAAGTATAATTCTGCAGATGATGTCATTCTTCATATTTGTAGCTAAATAAATAGATGAGTTACTGTATTATTGGAAGATGGCAGTGCCACAATTCCTTTTATTGACTTTTCATTCAATAGGCATTCATTCAGCAGTGCCAACTGTACAAGGCTTAATTAGTCTCTTAGTTACTGTGTGTATTCCTCCAGCCAGTTTATGACAATTTACCCATAAGTTGCTTTGGTGGCTTTATTTCTAGTTTGTAAAGGTATAACACACAATTTTGGCTTTAAACAGCTTTTCTCATCTATGTTTAAAATATTCAACTTCTTTTCTATAAAAGAGGGAATAATTAACCTCAAAATGATGCGATTTAAACTGGCATCAACAATACTATCTGAATATGTTCAGTATCCATAAGACACAAGTAGTAAATTATTAAATCTATAAAGCCGGATATAATAATGTATCATGTTTTATTTACAGCATTTATACAGTTTCTTTGGCAGTATATTCTTCCACTTCATTGAGTAAAGAACTTTATTAGGATATGTCTAGTTTTAAGAGGAAACGATTTTCGCATGTTTAGAGATGGATGGTGTAGTTGTGGGTTGGGACAGTGAGTCTTCTAGTTTCCATTGTAAGCAATAATGCATATCAAAATATGAGGAAAAACATTTATAAATAAAATTTTGTTAGTTAAAATTACTAAATTCTAAAATAATTCAGACAACATATAATCCAATTTTTGAAAAATAAAAAAAAATATTACTGCAAATAAGACAAAGTGTACTTACTTTCTTGTGTCTCCACATAGGTATGAGGGGGAAACTATAGGAATTTTTAAAATAGTGACTTAGTGGATAATAAGGAGATCAAAAGATTATGAACAGGTATAGATAGATAGCTAGTAAGAAAACAGTAGAAGTACCGAGTACCAAATGGAGAGGTGTGTGTGGCATGTGCTCTGTTAATACCCTAAACCTACTATCTCGGAAAAATTTTTGAAAACAGAAGAACACACATGCTAACTTTCAGAACAATGATGGTCCATCATATATCATGTAGCCTTGGAAAATGCCGTAAACTTGTGAGGAATGGAGAGTGAAAAATCCAAATACATTTTGGTATTATATGAAAACCATATGGAACTCACAGGCTCTGAAAGGGTCTTAGGAGCCCCCAGGACTCATACCTCTGACAACCTCTTGATTCTAGACTCGTACTTCCCAGTATGACATGGAGTCACTCACTTCATCAATTTCTAATGTTTTTCACATTGGTAAAAAGGAAGGAGAATTAGGACTGGGTCACTTTGAAATTGCTTAGAAATCTCAGGGAAGGTGAATAAAATTAACACTATAATTTTCATCCCCTCCCTCATTTATTTGCTTTATTTCCCATTAGAAGCTTGCTTCTGATCAGTTGCAAATTTGGTGATGTAACATTTCAGCTTCAACTTAAAAGGTGAACTCATGCCTGTAGCCCCAACACTTTGGATGTCAAGGGCAGGAGGATCACTTGAGCCCTAGGAGTTTGAGAACATCCTGGGCAACATGGAGAGACCCATTTCTACAAAAAAATAGAAAAATTAGCTGGGAGTAGTGGCATGCGTCTGTGGTCCTAGCTACTCAGGAGGGCTGTGGTGGGGAGTATTGCTTGGAGCTCATAGGATGAGGCTGCAGTGAGCCAATTCATGCCAGCACACTCTAGCCTGGGTGACAGAGCAAGATAATTGTCTCAAAAAAGAAAAAAAAGTGATTTACCACTGAGAGCACAGAAAAACTAGGCCTGTATATTTTCTCCCCCAAAGCAACACAAAGAGTCCTCAATCCCTTCCCTTCTTTTTACCTGCCAAGTTAGTTTCTAGAAGAGAAAAAAATAATCCACAGAAAAATGTTCTTAAGTGCCATGAACAATTAACATTTTCTATTGCTAATGGCAGTACATTGTAAACTAACAAAAGCAATATCTTGGTGTAAAAAACATTAGCAAAATAAGTCTTTAAAAAGTCAAAGAATGTCCTTCTGTCATGTGGGAAACCTGGAATTAAAGTATTCCTACACACAAACATCCATAGAACTGACTTACTAGGATGTTTTTGTCATAAACGTGTTTTGGAGGGTTATTTCTGTTTTTGCCTGTTTGTTGTGTTGTTTATTAAAGAAAAACTGGAGCCTGGAAATGTATAAAAGAAAAGAGTTTATTTGCCTCACAATATCTATAAGCTGTACATAAAGCATAGCACCAGATCTGCTTCTGCTGAGAGTTTCCAGGATGTTTCCACTGCATGGTTGTAGGCAAAGGAACTGGAGTGTGCAGAGTCACATGCTGGGACAGGAAGGCAACGAAGAGAGAGGAGAGAGGAGAGAGAGGGAGGTGCCAGCTCTTTTCAACAACCAGTTCTTATGGAACTTAAAGAGTTAAGGAACTCACTCCTGTGAGAAATGGCATCAAGTGATTCATGATGGATTAGCCTCCCCACAACTCCAAACACTTCCTACCAGCCACCCTCCATAACTGGGGATCAGATTTCATCATGAGACTTGATGGGGCCAAGCAACCATATCCAAAGCATAGCATTTTGTAAAATAAAAACAAAAAAGTTCTTTCTGATAACTGATAATGCACTTCTATGACCACCCTAAGGATAAGTTTGCCTTCAGAAGAATTGTATTTCCTCTCTCAGGGAGTGGATAAGTCCTCACATTAAAAAACACTACAAACTTGACCTGGGCACAATGGGCTCATGACTGTAAGCCCAGCACTTTGGGGGGCCAAGGTGGAAAGACTGCTTGAGGCCAGGAGTTTGAAAACAGCTTGGGCAACATACTGAGACCCTGTCTCTTAAAAAATAGAAAAAAAAATGCTGGGCATGGATGCACCACCTGGTAGTTTAGCTGCTTAGGAGGCTGAGGTGTGACAATCACTTGGGCCCAGGAGTTTGAGGCTACAGTGAGCTGTGATTGCATCACTGTGCTCCAGCCTGGATAACAGAATGAGACTGTCTCTAAAACAAATAAACAAGGCAAACAAACAAAAAATAAAAAACAAAACAAAAACAAAAAAACCCAAAAAGCTTGGTAGCTTTAATTGACTTTACCACTATCCTCTTAGTTTAAATTTAACATTGACTAAATTCAAGAAGTCCATTCATAGAAGTCTTTGTTGTAGTAAATTACCTAAAATCCTAAAGAGAGATGAATGTCAGTCCAAATCTCTAGAAACAGATTTCTTACCACTTTTTTGATAAACATCATTCTGGGATTATTATTAGTTCTATAAGAATGGAAAACTCGCCATGATATATGATAAAGAAGTCTCAAAATGTAATTAATTGAAAAACTCTTTAGGTAAGAAACTAATTTTGAGTACTGATTTTATTTCCTGCTCTTCTCTTATCATTAAATTAAATTTTTTTTAGAGATGGGATCTCACTATGTTGCCCAGGCTGGTCTTGAACTCCTGGGCTCAAGTGATTGTCCTGCCTCAGCACCCCTACTTGCTGGGATTTTTTCTTATTGTTAATATAACTCATTTTAATCCTTTCTCATTTACCATTCACTAGTTTTTTAATTTAAAAAAATTTAATTATTTTGAAAAGTTTTTGTGGGCACATAGGGGTGTATATATTTAAGGGTACATAAGATGTTTTGATGAAAATATGCAATGTGAAGTAAACATATGGAGAATGAGGTATCCATCCTCTCAAGCATTTATCCTTTGAGTTACAAACAATCCAGTTACATTAAATTACATATAATTTAAAGATATACAATTAATCTATTATTGACTATAGTCATCCTACTATGCTATCAAGTAGTAGATCTTATTGATTCTATTGTTTTTGGTGGGCATTAATTATTCCTACCTCCCGCCCAACTCCCCAATACCCTTCCCAGCCTCTGGAAATTATCCTTCTATTCCCTATTTTCATGAGTTTAATTGATTTGATTTTTAGATCCCACAAATAAGTGAGAATATGCAATGTTTGTCTTTATGTGCTTGACTTATTTCACTTAACACAATGATCTCCAGTTCTATCCATGAAGTTGCAAATGACTGGATCTTATTTTTTTATGGATGAAGAGTACTCCATTTTGCATACTACCACATTTTCTTTATCCATTTATCTGTTGATAGACACTTACATTGCTTCAAAATCTTAGCTATTGTAAACAGTTCAGTAACAAACATAGGAATGCCGATATCTCTTCAATATACTAATTTTCTTTCTTTTAGCTGTATCCCTAGTGTATGTCCTTGGCAACTTTGTCAAAAATGACTTAACTGTTAGTGTGTAGATTTGTTCCTGCATTCTCTATTCTATTAGTCCATATGTCTGCTTTAGGCCAGTACCATGCTCTTTTGGTTACTATATAAAATTGGTAGTATAATTTGAAGTCAGGTAATGTGATTCCTCCAGTTTTGTTCTTTTTGCTTAGGATAGCTTTGGCTATTCTGGGTCTTTTGCAGTTCCATAAACATTTGAAGATTGCTTTTTCTATTTCTGTAAAGTATGTCATGGGTATTTTGATAGGGATTGCAGTGAATCTGTAGATTGCTTTGGGCAGTATGAACATTTTAACAATATTGATGCTTCCAATTCATGAACATAAAATATCTTTTAATTTTTTGGTGTCCTTTTCAGTTTCCTTCATCAGTGTTTTATAGTTTTCATCATAGAGATCTTTCACTTCTTTAATTAATTCCTAGGCATTTATGTGTGGCTACTGTAAATGGGATTACTTTTTTCTTTCTTTTTCACTTTGTTCACTGTTGGCATATAGAAATGCTACTGGTATTTGTGTGCTAATTTTGTATCTTGAAACTTCATTAATTTGTTTATCATTCTGTTATTTTTCTTGTGAAGTCTTTAGGTTTTACCAAATATAAGATCATATCATCAGCAAACAAGGATAATTTGAATTCTTTCTTTCCAATATAGGTCCCCTTTATATCTTTCTTTTTTTGATTGCTCTAGCTAGGACTGCCAGTACTATGTTGAATAACTGGTGACAGTGGGCATCCTTGTTGTGTTCCAGATCTTACTGGAAAGACTTTCATTTTTTTGCCATTCAGTATGATACTAGCTGTGGCTCTGTCATATATGGCTTTTATTATGTTGAGAGATGTTCCTTTTATCTCCCATTTTTGAGAGTTTTATCATGAAAGAATGTTGAATATTATTAAATGTGTTTTAGCATCAATTGAAATGATCCTACAGTTTTTATTCTTCATTCTGCTGATATGATGTATCATGTTGATTGATTTGAATACATTGAATCATCCTTGCATCCTAGGGAAAATCCCATTTGGTCATAATGAATGATCTTTCTAATGTATTGTTGAATTTGGTTTGCTACTAATGACAAAAACTACAATTACTTTTGCACCACCCTAATAGTATTTTATTGAGGATTTTTGCATCAATATTCATGAGAGATATTGGCCAGTAGTTTTCTTTTTGTGATGTGTCTTTGTCTGTCCTTGGTATCAGGGTGATACTAACTTCATAGAATGAGTAGGGAAGTATTTCCTCCTCTTTCATTTTTCGAAACAGAGCAGGATTGGCATTAGTTCTTTAAATGTTTGGTAGAATTCAGCCGTGAAGCTATTAGGCCTCACACTTTTCTTTACTGGAAGAGTTTTTATTACAACTTCAATCTCATTACTTGTTATTGGTCTGTTCAAGGTTTGGATTTCTTCCTGATTCAATCTGGGTAGGTTGTATGTAACAAGAAATTCGTCCATTTATCCAGATTGTCCAATTTATTGGTATATAGTTGCTGATAGTAGCCTCTAATGATCCTTTGAATTTCTGCAGTATCAGAAATTGTAATGTCTCTTTTTTCAGTTCTGATTTTATTTATCTGCATATTTTCTTTTTCTTAGGCTGGCTAAATGTTTGTCAGTTTTGTTAAGTTAAAAAAAAAACTTTTTGTTTCATTGATCTTTTGTATTTTTTATTTCAATTTCACTTATTTTTGATCTGATCGTAATGATTTCTTTTTTTCTACTCTTTTTAGGTTTGGTTTGCTCTTGCTTTTCTAGTTCTTTAAGATGCACTGTGAGATTGTTTATTTGAAGATTTTCATCTTTTTCTGATGTAGGCACTGATAGCTCTAAACTTCCCTGAGTGCTGCTTTTGCTGTATCCCATAAGTTTTCTTATATTGTGTTTCCATTCTCATGTGTTTAAATAAATGTTTAAGTTTCCTTCTTAATTTCTTCATTTACTCACTGACCAGTCAGGAGCATATATATATATATATATTTTTTTGTATTTGTATTGTTTCCAAAATTCCTCTTATTAATTTCTAGTTTTATTTCATTGTGGTTAGAGAAGACGTTCAATATTATTTAAATTTTTAAAAATGTTTTAAGAGTTGTTTTTTGACCTCATGTATGGTCTATCCTTGAGAAAAACCCATGTGCTGAAGAAAAAAAAGTGTAATCTGTGGCCCTTGGGTAAAATGGTCTATAAATATCTATTAGGTCCATTTGGTCTATAGTGCAGATTAAGTCTGATGTTTGTTTGCTGAGTTTCTGTGTGGAAGATCTGTGCAATGCTGAAATTGGGGTGTTTAAGTCTCCAGCTGTTATTTTATTAGGGCCTATTTCTCTCTTAAGCTCTAATATTATTTCCTTTATATATATGTGGGTGCTCCAGTGTTGGGTGCATATATATTTAAATCGTTAAATCCTCTTGCTAAATTGACCCCTTTATCATTATGTAGTGACATTCTTTGTTTCTTCTAATAGTTTTTGTCCTGAAATATGTTTTGTCTGATACAGGCACAGCAAGTCCTCCTCTTTTTTTGTTTCCATTTATGTGGAATATCTTCTTCCATCGCTTTATTTTCAGTCTATTTTTGTCTTTATAGGTGGAGTGTGTCTCTTTCAGGCAAGAGATCAATGGATCTTGTTTTTTTATCCATTCAACCAGTCTATATCTTTTGATTGGTGGGTTTAGTCCATTTATATTCAATGTTATTATTCACAAGAACTTACTCCTGCCATTTAATTATTTGTTTTCTGGTTGTTTTGTGATCTTCTTTTCCATATTTCTTTCCTTCCTGTTTTCCACTAGTGAAGGTGATTTTCTTTAGTAATATAATTCATTTTCTTTCTATTTTTTGTGTATTCATTGTATGTTTTTTTGGCTTGAGATGACCATGAGGCTTGCAAATACTATCTTATAACCCATTATTTTAACCTGATAACAACTTAACATTATTTGGATAAACAAACAAGCAAAAAGAAAACTAATAAAAACTCTAAACCCTAACTTCATTCCCCCTGCTTTTTAACTTTTTTGTGATTTCTATTTATATCTATTATATTGACTACATCTGAAAAAGTTCTTGTAGTTATTATTTTTTATTGGTCTACTGTTTGGTATTTTTCCTTAGGATTAGTAGTTTACACACCACAGTTAGTGATATAATATTCTGTGTTTTTCTGTGTACTTACTATTACTCATGAGTTTTGTTCCCTCAGGTGACTATTTGTTTCTCATTAATTTCCTTTTCTTTCTGATTGAAGTACTCCCTTCAGCATTTTTTTGCAGCATAGGTCTGGTATTGATGAAATTCCTCAGCCTTTCTTTGTCTGGAAAAGTCTTTATTTCTCCTTCATGTTTGAAGGATATTTTCGCTATATATACTATTCAAGGGTAAACATCTTATTTTTTTCTTCAGCTCTTCAAATATGTCATGCCAGTCTCTCCTGACCTGTAAGGTTTCAACTGAAGATTCTGCTACCAGACATATTGGAGTTCCACTGTATGTTATTTGTATCTTTTTTCTTGATGCTTTTTAGGATCCTTTCTTTATCCTTGAACTTTAGGAGTTTGATTATTAAATGTTTTGAGTCTTTTTTGCATTAAATATGCTTGGTGTTCTATAACCTTCTGGTACTTGGATATTGATATTTTTCTCTAGGTTTGGGAAGTTCTCTGTCATCTCTTTGCATTAACTTTCTACCCCTCTCTCTCATTCTCTACATCCTCTTTAAGGCCAATAACACTTAGATTTGTCCTTTTGAGCTATTTTCTAGATCCTGTAGGCATGCTTCATTGTTATTTTTTTTTCTTTTGTCGCCTTTGTGTACTTTCAAATAGCCTGTCTTCAAGTTCCCTAATTCTTTTTTCTGCTCAATCAATTCTGCTGTTAAAGGACTCTGATGCATTCTTCCGCTGATTCTTTTTTAATTATTTTAATCTTTGTTAAATTTATCTAATAGGATTCTGAACCTTTGCTCTATGTTATCTTGAATTTCTTTGAGTTTTTAAAATGAAGCTATTTTGCATTCTCTGTCTGAAAGGTCACATATCTGTTTCTCCAGGATTGGCCCCGATGGCTTATTTAGCTCATTTCATGAGGTCATGTTTTCCTGGATGGTGTTGATACTAGTAGATGTTCTTTGGTGTCTGGGTATTGAAGGGTTAGGTATTTATTTTAGTCTTCTCTGTCTGGGCTTATTTGTAGCTATTCTTCTTGGAAAGGCTTTTTCAGATATTTGAATGGACTTGGGTGTTGTGCTCTAAGCTATATTTTCTTTAGAATGCACTCCAAGTCCTGTCACATTGTGGCTCTTGCAGACTCATAGATGGTCTTGGACAAAATCCAGGAGAATTCTCTGGATTACCAGGCAGAAACTCCTGTTCTTTTTCCTTTTCTTCTCCTGAACTTATAGAGTCTCTCTTCCTTTATTCTGAGCCACTTAAAACTAGACATAGAATGACACCAGCACCCTTTGCCCACCACGACTATTGATGCATTGGGTCAGACCTGAAGCCAACACTGTGCTGAGTGTTGCCCAAAGACCTACTGCAACTACTCCCTAGCTACGGCCTGTGTTCACTCAAGGCCCTTGGGTTCTACAATCTGCAGGTGTCAAACCCAGCCAGGCCTGTGTCCTTTCCTTCAGTGTGTCAAGGCCCCCCCTCCCCAAGCCCCAGGTGGGTCCAGAAGTGTTGTCTGAGATTCAGAGACTACAGTAGAAAACCTTAGATGTCTACCTGTTCTATTGTATTGCAGCTGAGTTGGCTCTCAAACCACAGAACACAGCCTTTCCCACTCTTCTCTCCCATTTCCAAAGGCAGAGGAGCCTCACCCTGTAGTCACCACCACCCCAGGCCATAAGGAGTACTGCTAGACTACTGAGGATGTTCCCTTAAGACCTAAGGTCTCTTAAGTCAGCTTGTCATAAATCCTGCCTGGCCTGGGACTCACCCTTCAGGGCATTGGGCTCCTCTCTGGCCCAGGGCAGGTCCAGAAATGCCATCGAAGAGTCAAGTCCAGAAATTGGGGACCCCAGGAACCTGCTTGGTGCTCCACTCTTCTGTGTCCATGCTGGTTCCTGATTATTGGTTTTCATGAAAGTGTTTTGTCTGTGTAGATAGTTGCTAACTTGGCATTCTTGCAGGGGAGGATAATTGGTGGAGCTTTCAATTCCACCATCTTGCTCTGCCCTCCTCCATTCATCCATATTTGGACACTGCCACATGTTGACCTTTATAAGAATGACTGTTTTTTCTATGGGTAAGAAAGTATATAGTTAGTAAGTTTTGTAAAAGTACATTACTGTTTCATGCAATAGCATTTTTGTCACTTCCTTTAATATTTCTTAATTTGTTGATATATTGGGATTTGCATTGCTCTTCTTCAGGTTTTTTTTAGCCTAATGACTTCTCAATAGAAATAAGTTGTTTCTAGTCAATGGGGAGCCATGAGACATATAACATTCCTTAATACTGTCAATGTTTTCCAATAATAAAATATTTTAGAAGCATTGTTGCCAATCCACAAGTAGAGCATAGGTCAAAAGGAAAGAATAGAAATGTAAAGTCTTTGAAAATCTGTTATTTCTTACTCAGGATATTGATGAAAGCAAATATATTGCACTTTCAACGGTTTTAATTTTTCATAATTTAATTTTGTTCCTCTGGCTCCTGATTTGCTAAGCACTGCCAGGGAACTCTCCCCTAAGTCCTAGAAGCAAGCCCCACAGGCTTGTTTAGCAAAGGCATATTCAAACTGGAACACAGAAGAAGCCAATTAGAATTGGGCTAATTAGGAATATAAATCGTCTATAAATTTCTTATCCTCCACAAATACGTAGTGTGATGAATCTCTACTGTAATTCTTGAGGCGAGATACAAAGTAGTTCCTATGTGACCTCAGTAAGAGAAATTGTGAAAACAGATTTAAACTAGCATCTGAAAGGTCAGGGTTTTTCCTTAAGCTTTACTATCTTCGGATACCTAAACTGTACAGGCAAGTGATTGTCTCAAAATATTAAATGTAATAAAGCCCAAAGTAAGACAGATTACCCATTTCAATTGATAAGTTCTGAGAATAAAGAATTAGATGAAGACCAGAAAACTATTATACCTTCAGAAGCTAAGTTTAATAGAGTAAAAGAGGGGGAACATTAGGCTTCTTATGTATTTTAAGATCTTCAGTGTTGTGTATAAGCAACATTTAGTGGCACTATAATGGGTACATTTACAATAAATAGGTAAATACAAATTGGCTGTCTAAGTTGTATTAATTTGATGCCACTTAAGCGGTACCTGGGAATACCTGGAGGCTGTTATCTTACTAAGCTCTGACAAGGTTCAACATATGAAAGGATAGCAGGAATACATCATTTTTTCTTTTATTACAAAAGCCCAATGTGTTTTCTTCTAAATCTTCTTTCGGACACAATAAAGTCAGAAGTAATTACATCCCATGGCTCTCAACTCCTAAAATTTTAGCTGCTATGCTCAGAAAATTCAGACTTTTAAAAAATATCATCTAGGAGTGGTCAAAAAGCTTAACTTTGGCTGAAAGAATTAACATCCTTGCTAAACCAATTGCTACTATTAGCCTATAAATCTACAGTACCTATTTTGTGTATTTTCCAGTTTCTAGCACACTGGTGCACTATTAATTCCATAATTAAACTCAAACTGAACACTTCTTCTGTTAGTATCTCCATTAATTGGTGTCAACTCAGAAAAGTATCTGTAAGCATATACCTCTGCCTAGCTCTTAAAACTATGAGGTAGGGTAGAGATAGAAAATTAGGCCTCTGTTTCCTCGTTGGCTATGAAACAATTAGTCTTTTCATATGCATCACTACATGCAAATAATCACATTCATTATCTCATTTAGACCTCACCAGAATTCTGTGAAAATTCCAGTGGAAGAGCTATCGTTCTAAGATATATCTTTGAATTACAAAACCATTTGCTTTTTTATGCATGTGTTGGTTGTCTGGACTTGTTCCATTCTGGTTTAAAAATACAGTTTATAGTTTAAACACTCCCTATTGTACCATATTCCCTGAGAAACATAGCATAATGTACTATTGTACACTCCCTATTGTACTATATTCTCTGAGAGATGAATACTATATTCATTCCTTAAATATGTGTCCTAAAAGCCTAAAATATAATACTATATAC
>NW_016809850.1:6728-9033 GCF_001698545.2 Rhinopithecus bieti | reverse complement strand
CCCCCCCCCCTTTCTCTCTCTCTCTCTTTCTTACATGGAGTCTCGCTCTTGTAGCCCAGGCTGGAGTGCAGCGGCATGATCTCAGCTCGCTGCAACCTCCACCTCCCGGGTTCAAGGGATTCTCCTGCTTCAGCCTCCCAAGTAGCTGGGATTACAGGTGCCCATCACCACGCCCAGCTAATTTTTCTATTTTTAGTAGAGATGGGGTTTCACCATGTTGGCAAGCTGGTCTCGAACTACTGACCTCATGTGATCCACCTGCCTTGGCTTCCCAAAGTGCTGGGAATACAGGCGTGAGCCACCACGCCCAGCCATAGTTTTTAGTTTCTAGAGGCTGTTTATATGGAACTCTTTTATTAATATCAATGTTAACATAGTGATAGTCATATTAAGTACTTTCTATATGCCAGGCCCCATACTGAGTCTTTGTATATAGTTTATCTCATTTAATCATCCTATTAACCCTGAGAGGTGATGTGCCAGTGATCCCAGAACAAATGGGTTAGCGGGCTGGGGAGTGTTTTTAGCCACTTGACATGTGACAATGTTTTCTTCCTCTGTCTGTGAGCATGCAGACGTCTGGCACATTTGTCATGAGAAAACATGGTAGAGAAAAGTTTATGACATGAATTTTCCAAAGAATTTATGATGATTGAAGAAAGTAATAGATGTCCCTTTATTTCCTCTCTATATTTTAACATGTCATGAAAATTTTAGTAAACTTGCTTCTTAGCCCCAGATGAGAAAGGAAAATGAATATTGCTGTTAATAATTTTGGGCATACCAAAAAAAGTTAGGCCCCCAAGAAAAAGTGGTTGTGGTATGGAGGCTAAAGCAACTCCATCTTGGATACTAATCTGCCATGTTAGCTTCTGATTAACTCCAATTCTGGGAAGGCCGCTGAGATTTCCAGTTTATCTATTATTCCCTGTATAAGAGCATGCACTTACTGTAAATCCTGCCCTTATGGCAAACTGCTACCCATTAGCTCTGAAGCATGTGCGCCCCTCCCCTACAGTATATAATCTCTGGGTCTGGAGAGAACTAGCACAAAGATCCACCATCTTGTCTCACTGTTGTCCAGGACACAGACATGGCTTCCATTAGTAAGTCCCTATCAAATGTTTCTTTGTAAGGAACCGGATATGTTAGTCTCTTTGGCCTCTCAGCTTCCTTAGACTATGGGGGCAGATTTGTGTGAACCTGCCCACTGTGAAACACATGGATAGAAGATAGTTTTTTTTTTGGTCTCCCCCATCCTAAGAACTGGGGTGCGGGAAGATTGTGATAGTAAGTTTTTGCTTAGACCTTTGAAGGAAGAGGGATCTCATGCTCTGAGGACTGTGAAACCAGCTTAGGTAGTATCTGAAAATGAATGTTATCCTGAGTAAAAATAAAGGGCCATTGCTGAAAATCCCTTTTGACTAATATCCATAGCTTTGAGATCTAAATCTTTTCTTTTTTTGTTTTTGAGATGGAGTCTCACTCCGTTGCCCAGGCTGGAGTGCAGTGGCACAATCTTGGCTCACTGCAACCTCTGCCTCCCTGGTTCAAGTGATTCTCCTGCCTCAGCCTCCTGAGTACCTGGGATTACAGGCACCTGCTACCATGCCTGGCTAATTTTTATATTTTTGTAGAGATGGGGTTTCACCATGTTGGCCAGGCTGATCTTGAACTCCTGACCTCAAGTAATCCGCCTGCTCTGGCCTCCCAAAGTGCTGGGATTACAGGCCTGAGCCACTGTGCCTGGCCTTAAATCTTTGACTCATTGCCTGATTTTTAAAGATTGTTACTTAATTTTGGTTACTGACAATTAGAAAGAAGTCTACATGAACTTCATTTAAAAATCCCACTGAAACAGGGAGCTATTTTATTCCCAATTTGTATTTGAGGTTAAGTTACTCAAGTCTTAAGTTTTTATACCTAATACATAACTGAGTCAGGATTTAATGTAAGTCTGTCTGACTAGAAATCTCTAATCAATTGCTATCTTCCCGGGAACTTAATACTTTAATTTAATTTGGCTTTTAGCGCACAACTGGCCAAGGTACAGATCTTCAAAGGCCTCCTATTACCATGATTTAAAACATTGTGAAAGAATGGTTAATTCAATTAACATCTATTATTTTTTCTGTTTCAAAAAATTATGTTATGAGTCATGCTTGAGAGCTGGTTGTTTTTTGACAAAACTGACCTGACAAAGTTCATAGCAAATAGAAAAAGCTTATGTAGGATTGGAGTATTGTTTTCACTTCAAAATTAGCCATATGAATTAATCCAGTTTTTTTTTTTTTTTTTTTTTTTT
>NW_016809850.1:0-2496 GCF_001698545.2 Rhinopithecus bieti | reverse complement strand
TCTAGTTCTTTTTTTTTTTTTTTTGAGATGGAGTCTCACTCTGTCGCCCAGGCTGGAGTGCAGTGATGCGGTTTTGGCTCACTGCAAGCTCTGCCTCCTGGGTTTATGCCATTCTCCTGCCTCAGCCTCCCAAGTAGGTGGGACTACAGGCGCCCGCCACCATGCCCGACTAATTTTTTTTGGTATTTTCAGTAGAGACGGGGTTTCACCGTGTTAGCCAGGATGGTCTTGATCTCCTGACCTTGTGATCCGCCCGCCTCGGCCTCCCAAAGTGCTCGGATTACAGGTGTGAGCCACCGCGCCCAGCCATTTGCATGAATATTTTTAAAAAGGGTGGTCCCAAAGAGCTAGAGGATTTGGGGACATCTGGCTGATACAAGTAAATAAGAAAATGCCTATCATGAAAAGATGTTATCTTTTCTCCAGTGGCAATTTCTTGAGGCACTACCTTGATTTTGAGGGAAAATGAAGAGGAGAAAGGTATTCAGCAAAGGTGAAATGGGCAGGGAAGAGTCCACTCTGGGTGGTGTTTTGGTCAGCAGGCTGTGGATGGGGTGTGTGAGAGTGAGTTTATCACACTGAGAAAAGGCCTCTATGCCTAAACTAATGTTCAGGCCGGGTTATTGCTAAAATGTGGTCATATCATGCTCCATTAACAGTTACATTAAAATATAAGAAGACCATAGAACCTGAGTTTTGTTTCAATTTTTTAATATCCCCAAATTGTAATAAAATTTTACCTTGAGCCACAGATGCAAAGCCTGAAGAAAACAAAACAAAACAAAAAATTTATCAAAGGATAATTTTTAACTGGGAAAAAATGCACACTATATCAATATACTATACATGTCATGAAAACCATTGCACCTTATTTCTGTTTTCTTCAGTAATAGAATTTTTCTGTAAGAATAGATTTACCTTGAATTGTAGGATGTCTAGCTGCTAAAAACAAAACAAAAAACTCACTATAGCAAAGCGATTGTTTTGATTTGAATAAAATATGCACAAATTATTAAATTTCAGATCAGTACAACTTAATAGTTAGAAGCATTACTAAAATGCAAAGGCAGAGCTCATCCCTAAATAAGAGTAAACTGAAGTAACAATGATAGTTGGCCAAATGTGTTTTTGAAATAGATTTTAAAAAGATAAAAGGAGGTCAGGTGCAGTGGCTCATGCCTGTAATCCCAGCAACATGCCTTCCAAAGTGTTGGGATTACAGGTGTGAGCCACTGAGCCTGGCCAGGGCAGGGATTTTTGAAATGTTATTCACTAATGGAACCCCAGCACCTAGGGCAGGGACTGGCACACATAGTAGCAACTGAATAAATATTCATCAAGTAAATTAATAAATATAATAAAGAGATTTTTCCTCCAGAAAGCACTGATGGAAGCAAAGAGTCAGTCTGTATAGCCTAGAATAGGTACATAAGAATATTTTTCACCATTGGAGATAACGTATCCAGAACACCAACTCATTGCTTTGAAACTTGGTAAGTAAAAGGAAAGAATTAAGCATTATTCTGCCTCTCTATAGATTTCTAGTTAATAAGTGCAGAAGGCATGATAAAATTAAAAATTGCCATTTTACAGCCCCTACTGACAAAATGGATGTAGGCAACAATTTAAAAGGCTGCTAAAACCATTAGACAAAATATTGTGGGGCGCTTTGAAATGGACACACCAAGCTGATCAAATAATCATCTTAGCATCACTAGAGGAGGGACAACCAGACACGAAGACACTATGTGTAATAGGAAATACATGCAAGACTCATCAAGAAATCTTGCCTAAGCCCGGGCACAGTGGCTCACGCCTGTAATGCCAGCACTTTGGGAGGCCGAGGCAGGCAGATCATTTGAGGCCTGGAGTTCGAGACCAGCCTGGCCAATATGGTGAAACCCTGTCTCTGCTAAAAACAGAAAAATTAGCCAAGCGTGATGGCACACACCTATAATCCCAGCTACTCAGGAGGCTGAGGCAGGAGAATCCCTTGAACCCAGGAGGCAGAGGTTGCAGTGAGCCTGCGTTGTGCCACTGCACTCCAGCCTAGGCAATAGAGCAAGACTCTGTCTTAAAAAAAGAAAATAAAAAGAATTCTTGCCTAAGATATTAAACCTTGCTCTTAAAAAAAATGTTTGTCATTGACTTGAAGCTCAAAACCTTGGTTATAATCAAGTCTCTTTAAATCCAGAATAAGAAGTATCCTATAGGCAAATGACTCAGTTTCTCTAAAAAAAAAAAAATTTAATAGTATGAACAAAATTGGGGTAGGGAGGTGAGGAAGATAACTCTTGATGAATAAAGAAGACTTTAAAAACGTAATAACCAAACAGAACATTGAGCTTCTTTTAGATCGTGATTTGAATATATTCATTCAAAAGAGACATTTTTGAGATAGTTGAGAAAATTTGAATATGGCTGTTACTAAATGATGTTAGTGAATTATTAATATAGTGAATTATTATATCTAAAATAGATTTTAGATATACTGAG
>NW_016809849.1:0-759 GCF_001698545.2 Rhinopithecus bieti | reverse complement strand
CTTCACATTCTCTCCAGCATCTGTTGTTACCTGACTTTTCAATGATCACGATTCTAACTGGTGTAAGATGGTATCTCATTGTGATTTTGATTTGCATTTCTGTAATGGCCAGTGATGATAAGCTTTTTTTCATGTCTTTTGGCCACATAAATGTCTTCTTTTGAGAAGTGTCTGTTCATATCCTTTGCCTGCTTTTTGATTTTTTTTTTTTTTTTTCATGTAAATTTGTTTAAGTTCTTTGTAGATTCTGGATATTAGCCCTTTGTCAGATGGATAGACTGCAAAAATTTTCTCCTGTTCTGTAGGTTGCCTGTTCACTCTGATGATAGTTTCCTTTGCTGTGCAGAAGCTCTTTAGTTTAATTAGATCCCATTTGCCAATTTTGCATTTTGTTGACATTGCTTTTAGTGTTTTAGTCATGAAGTCTTTGCCCATGCGTATGTCCTGAATGGTATTGCCTGGGTTTTCTTCTAGGGTTTTTATGGTTTTAGGTCTTACATTTAAGTCTTTAGTCCATCTTGAGTTAATTTTGTATGAGGTTAAGGAAGGGGTCCAGTTTCTGTTTTGGCATATGGCTAGCCAGTTTTCCCAACACTTTTTATTAAATAGGGAATCCTTTCTCCATTGCTTGTTTTTGTCAGATTTGTCAAAGATAAGCTGGTTGTAGATATGTGGCATTGTTTCTGAGGCTTTTATTCTACTCCATTGGTCTGTATATCCGTTTTGGTGCCAGTACCATGCTGTTTTGGTTACTGTAGC
>NW_016809848.1:3899-8040 GCF_001698545.2 Rhinopithecus bieti | reverse complement strand
TGTGATGTGTTAATTCATCTCACTGACTAACATGACTCCTTTCATTGATCTGTTTCATAGCACTGTTTTTGAGTAAACTGAGAAGTCATATTTTGGATCGCTTTGAAGAATATGGAGACTAAAGAAGTATCCTCAGATTAAAACTAGAAAGAATCTTTCTGAGAAAGTTCTTTGTGATGTGTGAATTCGTCTCACAGAGTTACACCTTTCTTTTCATGGAACAGTTTGCTAACACTGTTTTCATGGAAACTCCAAAGGGATATTTGCGAGGCCTACAGTGAAAAAGGAAATATCCTCTGATAAAAATTAGAAAGAAGCTTTCTGAGAAACTGCTTTTTGATGTGTGATTTCATCTCACAGAGTTACACTCTTCTTTACATTGAAAAGTTTGCTAACACTGTTTTTTTGTAATCTTCCATGGCATGTTTCAGGGCACATTGAAGCTTATGGAGACAATGAAATATCCTCAGACAAAAAAAGAAAGAAACTTTCTGAGAAACTGCTTTGTGATCATGAATTCACCTCACAGAGTTACACCATTCTTTCCATGGATCCGTTTGATAGCTCTGCTTCTGGGGAAGTCGAGAAGCAATATTTTGGTTAGCATTGAAAATGTGGTGACTAAAGAAATATCCTCAGATAAAACTAGAAAGAAGTTTTCTGAGAGGATTCTTTCTAACGTGTGAATTCATCTCAGATAGTTACACCTTATTTTCATGGAGCAGTTTGCTAACACTGTTTTGTGAAATCTGCAAAGGTATATTTGGGAGTGCTTTGAGGCTTATGGTGAAAATGAAATATCCTCAGATAATAACTATAAAGAAGCTTTCTGAGAAACTGCTTTGTGATGTGTGAATTCAGCTCACAGAGTTACACTGTTCCTTTCATTTAGTAGCCTGCTAACACTGCTTTCTTGTAATCTGCAATGCGACATTTCAGAGTGCCTTGAAACTTATGGTGGCAAAGGAAATATCTTCATATAAAATTAGTAAGAAGCTTCCTGAGAAACCATTTTGTGATGTATTAATTCATCTCACTGAGTTACATGACTCCTTTCATGGATCTGTTTGGTTGCACTGTTTTGGGTACACTGAGAAGGGATACTTTGGATCACATTGAAGAATAATGTGACTAAGGATATATGCTCAGATAAAAGTAGAAAGAAGCCCTCTGAGAAGGTTCCTCATTATGTGTGAATTCATCTCACAGAGTTACACCTGTCTTTTCATGGTGCAGTTTGATAACACTGTTTTGTGGAATCTCCAAAGGGATATTTGTGAGCACAGTGAGGCTTATAGTGAACAAATAAATATCCTCAGAAAAAAAATAGAAAGAAGCTTTCTGAGAAACTGCTTTGTGATGTGTGAATTCATCTCACAGAACTACAATGTTCTTTTCATTGAGCCGTTTGATAACGGTGCTTTTGTGGAATCTGCAAGGGGTATGTGGGAGTGCATTGAAGCCTATGGTGACAAAGGGAATATCCTCATAGAAAACCAAGAAAATGTTTTCAGAGAAACTGATTTGTGATGTATGAATTCAACTCAAAGAGATGCACTGTTCTATTCACTGAGCAGTTTGCTAACCCTGTTTTCTTGGAATCTACAATGGGATATTTTGGAGTGCATTGAAGCTTACTTTGTAAAAGGAAATATCCTCAGACACAAAGTAGAAAAAACTTTCTGAGAAACCGCTTCATGATTTGTGAATTCATCTCAAAGAGATACACAATTCTATTCATGGTTCAGTTTGATAGCACTGCTTTTGGATAATCTGACAAGGGATAATTTTGATCACCCTGAAGCCTATGGTGACAAAGGAAATATCATCAGACAAAACTAGAAAGAAGCTTTCTGAGAAAGCTCTTTTGATGTGTCAATTCATATCACAGATTTACACCTTTCTTTTCATGGAGCAGTTTCCTAACAGTGTTTTCATGGAACCTGTAAAAGGATATTTGGAGCGCATTGAGGCCAATGGTGTGAAAGGAAATATCCTCAGATAAAAATCATAAATGAACACTCTGAGAAACTGCTTTGTGATGTGTGAATTCATCACACAGGGTTACACTGTTCTTTTCATTGAGCAGTTTGTTAATACTGTTTTCTTGGAATCTGCCATGGGATGTTTTGGAGTGCATTGAAGCTTATGGTGACAAAGGAAATATCCTCAGACAAAAACCAGAAAGAAGCTTTCTGAGAAACTGCTTTGTGATGTATGAATGCATCTCACAGAATTGCATGTTCTTTTCATTGAGCAGTGTGCTAACACTGTTTCCTTGGAATCTGCAATGTGATATGAATTGCATTGAAGTGTATACTGACAAAGGAACTATCCTCAGATACAAACTAGAAAGAAGGTTTCTGACAAACTACTTTGAGATGTGTTAATTCATCTCACAGCATTGCACGATTTTTTTCATGAATCAGTCTGTTAGCACTGTTTTTCGGGAATTTGAGAAAGGATTATTTTTTATCACTTTGAAGCCTATTATGACAAAGGAAATATCCTGATGAAAACGAGAAAGCTTTCGGAGAAAGATCTTGTGATGTGTGAATTATTCTCACAGTGTTATACCTTTCTTTTCATGGAGCAGTTTGCTAACACTGTTTTCATGGAATGTGAAAAGGAATATTTCGGAGTACATTGAAGCTTATTTTGACAAAGGAAATACATCAGCCAAAACTGGAAAGAAGGTTTCTGAGAAACTGCTTTGTTATATGGGAATTCATCTCACAGAGTTACACGATTCTTTTCAAAGCGCAGTTTGGTTGCACTGTTTTTGGGGAATCTGAGAAGGGATATGTTGGATCGTATTGAAGCCTGTGGTGACAAAGGAAATATGCTCTGATAAAAATTGTAAATAAGTTTTCTGAGAAGCTACTTTGAAATGTGGGAATTCATCTTAGAGTGCTGCACCCTTCTTTTCACGGAGCAGTTTGCTAACACTGTTTTCATGGAATCTGCAAAGGGATATTTGGGAGCACGCTGAGGCCTATGGTGAATAAGGAAATATCCTTAGATATATACTGGAAAGAACCTTCCTAAGAAACTGCTTTGTAATATGTGAATTCATCTCACAGAGCTACAATGTTGTTTTCATTTAGCAGTCTGCTAACACTGTTCTCTTGGAATCTGCAATGGAATATTTCAAGTGCATTGAAGCTTACTTTGACTAAGGAAATATCTTCACATAAAAACTAGAAACAAGCTTTCTGAGAAACCGCTTTGTGATGTGTTAATTCATCTCACAGAGTTACATGATTCTCTTAATGGGTCAGTTTGGTAGCACTGTGTTAGGGGAAACTGAGAAAGTATATTTTGGATCACATTGAAGCCTATGGTGACAAAGGAAATATACTCAGATAAAAACTAGAAGGAGGCTTTCTGAGATAGTTTTTCATGATGCGTGAATTCATTTCACAGAATTACACCATTCTTTTCATTGAGCAGGTTGCTAACTATGTTTTCGTGGAATCTGCAATAAGATATTTGGGAGTGCATTGAAACCAATGGTGACAAAGAATGTATAATCAGTTAAAAAACAAAAGGAAGCTTTCTGATGAACTGTTTTGTGACGTGTGAACTCATCTCACAGACTTACACTGATCTGTTCATTGAGCACTTTTCTCACACTGTTTTCTTGGAATTTGCAACTGGATATTTCAGAGCACATTGAAGCTTATGGTGACAAAGGAAATTTCCTCAGAAAGAAGCTTTTTGAGAAACTGCTTTGTGATGTGTGAATCCATCTCACAGAGTTACACGATACTTTTCATGCAGCAGTTTGGTTGCACTGTGTTTGGGGAATGTGAGAAGGGATATTTTGGATTGCCTTAAAGCCTATGGTGACAAAGGAAATATCCTCAGATAAAAACTAGAAGGAAGCTTTCTGAGAAACTTCTTGGTGATGTGTGAATTCATCTCACAGAGATGCACCTTTCGTTTCATGGAGCAGTTTGCTAACACTGTTTTCCTGGAATCTGCAAAGGGATATTTATGAGTGCATTGAGTCCTATGGTGAAAAAGGAACTATCCTCAGATAAAAACTAGAAAGAAGCTCTGTGAGAAACAGCTTTGAGATGTGTGGATTCATCTCACAGGCTTACATTGTTCTTTTTAGTGAGCAGTTTCCTAACAC
>NW_016809848.1:0-1616 GCF_001698545.2 Rhinopithecus bieti | reverse complement strand
AAGGGATACTTTGGATCACATTGAAGCCCATGGGGTTAAAGGAAATATCCTCAGATAAAATGAGAAAGAAGCTTTCAAGGAAACTTCTTTCTGACACGTGAATTCAACTCACATTGTTACAACTTTCTTTTCATGAAGAGTTTGCTATCACTGTTTTCATGGATCTTCAAAGGGATATTTAGGAGCACACTGAGTCCTAAGTTGAAAAGTAAATATTCTCAGATTAAAACTAGAACGAAGCTTTCTGAGACACTTCTTTATGATGTGTCTATTCATCTCCCAGAGTTACACTGTTGTTTTCATTGAGCAGTTTGCTAACACTGTTTTCCTGGAATATGCAATGGGATATTTTGGAGTGCATTGAAGCCTATTTGACAAAGGAAATATCCTAAGACAAAACTAGAAAGAAGCTTTTGAGAAACTGCTTTGTGATTGGTCCCTTCAGATCTCAGTGTTACAAGATACTTTTCATAGAGCACTTTGGTAGCACTTTTTTTGCGGAATCTGAGAAGGGATATTATGGATTGCATTGAAGCCTATTGTTACAATGGAAATGTCCACAGACAATAACTAGAAAGAAGACTTCTCAATAAGTGCTCTGTGATGTGCGAATTCATCTCACAGGATTACACTGTTCTTTTCATTGAGCAGTTTAATAACACTGTTTTCGTGGAAGCTACAAAAGGATATTTGGAAGTGCATTGAGGCCTACAGTGAAAATGAAATATCCTCAAATAAAATCTAGAAAGACAATTGCTGAGAAACTCCTTTATGATGTGTGAATTCACCTCACAGAGTTAAACCGTTCTTTTATTGTGCTGTTTGATAACACTGGTTTCGTGGAATCTTCAAGGGGATATTTGGGAGCACATTGAATCCCATGATAACACAGGATATATACTCAGATAAACACAAAAGAAGCTTTCTGAGAAACTCCTTTGCAATGTGTGTCTTCGTATAACAGTGTTACATGGTTCTATTCATGGAGCAGTTTGCTAACTCTGATTTCGTGGAATCTGGAATAGAATATTTGGGAGCACATTAAAGCCAATGGTGACAAAGGAAATATCCTCAGACGAAAAAAAGAAAGAAGCTTTCTGAGAAACTGCTTTGTGATGAGTGAATTCATCTCACAGAGGTAAATCTTACTTTTCCTGGAAAATTTGCTAACATTGCCTTCCTGGTATCTGCAAAGTGATAATTTGGAACACATTGAAGTCTATGGTTAAAAGGAAATATCCTCAGATAAAACTAGAAAGAAGTTTTCAGATAAACTGCTTTGTGATAAGGGAATTCATCCCACAGTTACACCACTCTTTTCACTGAGCAGTTTGATAACAGTGTTTTCTTCGGATCTTCATTGGTATATTTCAGAGTGGACAGAAGCTTAGGGTGACAAGGAAATATTCTCATATAAAACTAGAAAGAAGACTTCTGAGAAACGACTTTGTGATACGTTAATTCATCTCATATGTTTATTCATGTGGTAAATGATTCTTTTGATAGATCAATTTGGTAGTACTGTTTTGGGGAAAATGAGAAGTGATATTTTGAATCGCATTGAAGCTATGCTGATATAGTAAATATCCTCAGATAAAAGTAGAAAGAAGTTTTGG
>NW_016809847.1:5881-7927 GCF_001698545.2 Rhinopithecus bieti | reverse complement strand
CTGGGGTCAGGACTCCTGGGTCTGAGGGAGGAGGCGCTGGGGGCCTGGACTCCTGGGTCTGAGGGAGGAGGCGCTAGGGGCCTGGACTCCTGGGTCTGAGGGAGGCAGGGCTAGGGACTGGATCCTGGGTCCTACAGCAGGAAAACATAGAGGGACCCTGTCTCTGATCCTGTTTTTGTCCCCTAGCTCCACTTTGACCCTGAGGCCTGCAGCTTCCGGGAGCTGCTTCTTGAGAACGGATACAATGTTTACCAGTCCGAGGCCCACGGCCTCCCACTGCACCTGCCGGGAAACAAGTCCCCACACCGGGACCCTGCCTCCGGAGGACCAGCTCGCTTCCTGCCACTACCAGGCCTGCCCCCCGCACCCCCAGAGCCGCCAGGAATCCTTGCCCCCCAGCCCCCCGATGTGGGCTCCTCGGACCCTCTGAGCATGGTGGGACCATCCCAGGGCCGCAGCCCCAGCTACGCTTCCTGAAGCCAGAGGCTGTTTACTATGACTTCTCCTCTTTATTTATTAGGTTATTTATCTTATTTATTTTTTTATTTTTCTTACTTGAGATAATAAAGAGTTTGAGAGGAGGATGAGAATGGGCGTGTGTGAGCGTCTGAGGGAAGACATGGGATCTGTTTCGCCTCCCTTGCCTCACACAATGCCCTTTACACTTCCCCGCACGTGGTCCTAGGGTCCTGGCTTCCCACTGGGCCTCTTCTTCTCCTCTCTTCTCTTCTCTTTTTTTTTGAGATGGAGTCTCGCTCTGTCACCCAGGCTGGAGTGCAATGGCGTGATCTTGGCTCACTGCAAACTCCGCCTCCCGGGTTCAAGCGATTCTCCTGCCTCAGCCTCCTGAGTAGCTGGAGTTACAGTCGTGTGCCACCACGCCCAGCTAATTTTGTAATTTTAGTAGAGATGGGGTTTCACCATGTTGGCCAGGATGGTCTCCATCTCTTGACCTCATGACCTGCCTACCTTGGTCTCCCAAAGTGCTGGGATTACAGGCTTGAGCCACTGTGCCCAGCCGAGCCTCACTTTTCTACTCTGCTAAAGTGTCCCCAGGGACTCTGGACTATCCCTGCTCTTTGAAAGGGCAAGACTGGCTGGGAGTGGTGGCTCACGCCTGCAATTCCAGCACTTTGGGAGGCTGAGGCAGGTGGATCACTTGAGGTCAGGAAGTCAAGACTAGCCTGGCCAACATGGTGAAAACCCATCTCTACCCAAAATACAAAAATTAACCAGGTGTGGTGGTGGGTGCGTGTAATCCCAGCTACTCGGGAGGCTGAGGCAAGAGAATCGCTTGAACCTGGGAGGCAGAGGTTGCAGTGAGCTGAGATCGAGCCATTGCACTCCAGCCTGGGCGACAGAGCAAGACTCAAAAAGTCTCAAAAATAAATAAATAAATAAAATAAAATAAATAAATAAATAAAATAAGGCCAGGCACCATGGCTCACGCCTGTAATCCCAGCACTTTGGGAGGCTGAGGCAGGTAGATCGCCTGAGGTCAGGAGTTTGAGACCAGCCTGGCCAACATGGTGAAATCTCGTCTCTATTAAAGGTACAAAAATTAGCCGGATGTGGTGGTGGACATCTGTAGTCCCAGCTACTAAGGGGGCTGAGGCAGAAGAATCACTTGAACCCGGGAGGTGGAGGTTGCAGTGAGCAGAGATCAGAGCAGTAGAATGAGACTCCCCCTCAAAAAAATAATTAATTAATTTTAAAAATAAAATAAAAATAGCTGGGCGCGGTGACTCACGCCTGTAATCCCAGCACTTTGGGAGGCCAAGGTGGGTGGATCACGAGGTGAGGAGATCGAGACCATACTGGCTTACATGGTGAAACCCCGTCTCTACTAAAAACAGAAAAACAAAATTAGCCAGGCGCGGTGGCGGGCACCTGTAGTCCCAGCTACTCAGGAGGCTGAGGTGGGAGAATGGCGTGAATGCAAGAGGTGGAGCTTGCAGTGAGCTGAGATCATGCCACTGCACTCCAGCCTGGGCAACAGAGTGAGACTCCGTCTAAAAAAAATAAAATAAAATAAAATAAAATAAA
>NW_016809847.1:0-2799 GCF_001698545.2 Rhinopithecus bieti | reverse complement strand
CCCCATCTCTACTAAAAATACAAAAATTAGCTGGGTGCGGTGGTGCATGCCTGTAATCCCAGCTACTCAGGAGGCTGAGGCACGAGAATCGCTTGAACCCAGGAGGCAAAGTTTGCAGTGAGCCAAGATCGTGCCGCTGCACTCCAGCCTGGTGACAGAGTGAGACTCCATCTATAAAAAAAAAAAAAAAAAAAAAAAAAAAAGCGCCAGGCACAGTGGCTCACGCCTGTAATCTCAGCACTTTCAGAGGCCGAGACAGGCGGATCACGAGGTCAGGAGATCGAGACCATCCCGGCTAACATGGTGAAACCCCGTCTCTACTAAAAATACAAAAAAAATTAGCCGGGCATGGTGGCGGGTGCCTGTAGTCCCAGCTACTTGGGAGGCTGAGGCAGAACAATGGCGTGAACCCGGGAGGCGGAGCTTGCAGTGAGCTGAAATCACGCCACTGCACTGCAGCCTGGGAGACAGTGAGAGTCCGTCTCAAAAAAAAAAAAAAAAAAAAAAAAAAAAAAAAAATTCAACTACCCTGGAGGCTGAGGTGGGATGATCACCTGAGCCTGGGAGATTGTTGGTGGCTGTGTCACAGCACTCCAGCCTGTGCAACACAGTGAGATCTGGTCTCTAAAAAATAAAAAATTAGACTAGACATGGTGGCTCACACCTGTAATCCCAGCACTTTGGGAGGCTGAGTGGGGAGGACTGCTTGAGACCAGGAGTTTGAGACCAGCCTGGGTAACATAGCGAGATTCCCATCTCTACAAAAAATACAAAAATTAGCCAGGTGTAATCCTAGCTACTCGGGAGGCTGAGGTGGGAGGCTCACTTGAGCCCAGGAGGTCAAGGCTGCAGTGAGGTATTATCACACCACTGCACTCCAGAACAAGTAGGCTACAGAGAAAGACTCCATCTCAAAAAAAAATTTTTTTTTTCTCTGTTGTGTCTATTTCCTCTTGTGCTCTAATTTAGCCTTCACTTATGATTTTTTTCTTTTTTTTTTTGAGACAGAGTCTCACTCTACTGCCCAGGCTGGAGTGCAGTGGCATGATCTTGGTTCACTGCAACCACTGCCTCCCAGGATCAAGCAGTTCTCCTGCCTCAGCCTCCCAGGTGGCTGGGACTACAGGCGCACACCCAGCTAATTTTTGTATTTTTAGTAGTGACGGGGTTTTGCCATATTGACCAGGTTGGTCTTCAACTCCTGACCTCAGGTGATCCGCCCACCTCAGCCTCCCAAAGTGCTGGGATTACAGGCGTGAGCCACTGCGCCTGGCCCTGGCTAGTTTTTTTAACTTTTACTTTTGTAAAGACGGGGTGTCATTATGTTGGCCAGGCTGGTCTTGAACTCCTGGACTCAAGCCATCCTCCCACCTCGGCCTCCCACAGTGCTGGGATTATAGGTGTGAGCTACTGCGCCTGACTCTTTGTCTTAATTTCCCTCTTCCTATAAGGACTCCAGTCATATAGGATTTAGCACACACCCCAACCCAGTATGAGCTCACCTTAACTTGATTCCATCTACAAAGACCCTATTTCCCAGTAAGATCACATTCAGAGGTTCCGGGTAGACATGAAGCCTCCAGGACACTATTTTCCCTCAGTGCACAGCTCTACATAAAGTTGGTCACACTCCTCTTCTTGTTGCCCAGGCTGGAGTGCAATGGCGCAATTTCCATTCACTGCAACCTCTGCCTCTGGGGTTCAAACGATTCCCCTGCCTCAGCCTCCCAAGTAGCTGGGTGAGGAACTTCAAAATGACATGACTGGCCGGGCGCGGTGGCTCACGTCTGTAATCCCAGCACTTTGGGAGGCCAAGGCGGGTAGATCACGAGGTCAGGAGTTTGAGACCATCCTGGCTAATATGGTGAAACCCTGTCTCTACTAAAAATAGAAAAACAAAATTAGCTGGGCATGGTGGTGGACACCTGTAGTCCCAGCTACTCGGAAGGCTGAGGCAGGAGAATGGCGTGAACCCGGGAGGTGGAGCTTGCAGTAAGCTGAGATTGCGCCACTGCACTCCAGCCTGGGCGACAGAGTGAGACTCCGTCTCAAAAAAAAAAGAAAGAAAGAAAAAGAAAAGAAAAAAAATCTCTCCGGCCATGGTAGTGGGCACCTGAGGTCCCAGCTACTCGGGAGGCTGAGGCAGGAGAATCGCTTGAACCCGGGAGGTGGAGGTTGCCGGTGAGCCAAGATCTTGCCACTGCACTCCAGCCTGGGTGACAGAGTGAGCCCCTGTCTCTCTCTATATATATAATAAATAGTCTGACTCTTTGCTGTTTCCCCACAGTACTGTATTCAATATATAACCGCTCAGCACAGCCACCTCTCCAACATTCAGGAGCAAACTCTATCCCTTGGTTCTTGCCCCCACCATTATCAGAACCTTCCCTCTGCTTTACTCTCTGAGCACCTGCCAAGATCAGTTTGGGTTTTGTTTCTCTGTTAGTTTTCACCAGTGTGGAGCTTTGTCCTTCCGAGAGGGAGGTTCTACTGAGTGAGCATTTCCCAGACCCCTAGGGAGCCAGGCTATTTAGATTCTTTCAGCTTCTCCACCGCACCCTATCCTCACCTACTCACTGGAGCCCCTAGAGATTTGACCACTGTTCTTGTTCTCTTTTCTTTTCTTTTTTTTTTTGGGGGGGGGGGGGGGTGGACATAGTCACTGAATCGCAGTGGCACGATTTCGGCTTACTGCAACCTCTGCCTCCCTGGTTCAAGCAATTCTCCTGCCTCAGTCTCTTAAGTAGCTGGGATTACAGGTGCCCCACCTGGTTAGTTTTGGGGGGTTTTTGTCTTGCT
>NW_016809846.1:0-1619 GCF_001698545.2 Rhinopithecus bieti | reverse complement strand
TGGCTAGTACTTCTATTATTACAGATAATAGAGTGGTAAAGAGGGGCATTCTTGTCTTGTTTCTGACCTTAGAAGAAGAGCTCTCAACTTTTTATCTTTGTGTATGATGTTAGCTGTGGGTTTGTTATATATGGCCTTTATTGTGTTGAAGTACATCTCTTTTATATATAATTTGTTAAGAGTTGTTTTAAATCATAAAACATGTTGAATTTCGTCAAATGTTTTTTTCTGCATCTATTTAGATAATCATGTTTTTAATCCTCTATTCTATTTATGTGGTGTATCACATTTCTAAATTTGCATATGAGGAACCATCCTTGCATCCTAGGGATAAATCCCACTTGATAATGGTGAATGATCCTTTTAATGTGCTTTGAATTTCGTTTGCTACTATTTTGTTGAGAATTTTCACATCCTTACTCCTCAGTGATATTGACCTGTAATTTTCTTTGTTGTAGTGTCCTTGTCTGGCATTGGTTATCAGTGTAATACTGGCCTCTTAAAGCGAGTTTGCAAGTGCTCCCTCCTCTTCAGTTTTTTTTTTTTTTTTTTGAAAGAATTTGAGAATGGTACTAATCAGGCATGAAGCCATCCGGCCCTGGGCTTTCTTTAATCAGCAACTTATCATTACTGGTTCAATTTCCTATTCATATTGGTCTGGTCAGATTTTCTATTTCTTCATGATTGTCTTGTTTAATTGTATGTGTCTAGGAATTTATTAATTACTTCTAGGTTATCCAATTTGTTGGGGTATAATTGTTCACAAGAATTTCTTCTTATTCTTTTTTTATTTCTAGAATATCAGTTGTAATGTCTCCTCTTTTATTTCTGATTTTATTTGAGTCTTCTCTCAATTTATACACCACCATTACAGTATTAGAGTATTTTGAGTATGACTATGTATTACTTATACAATTAAATTTTGCACTTTTGTGTTTTCATGTTACTTATTAGTGTCTTTGTCTTTCTGCTTGAAGAATTTCCTTTCGCATTTCTTGTAAGATAGGTCTGGTGGTGATGAGCTCCTCAGCTTTTGTTTTTCTGGGGAATGCTTTATCTCCTTTATTTCTGAAGGACAGCTTTGCCAGGTAGAGTAGTTTTGGCTGGCAGGTTTTTTTGTTTTTTTTCCTGCACTTTCAGTATATTATCCCACTATTTCTTGTTTTTTGCTGATAAACCAGCTGATAGATGTATTACGGCTCCCTTATATGTAATATGTTTCTTAATTCTTGACACTTTCCTAATTTGTTGTTTGATTATTGATAGTTTAATTATGATGTGCCTTGATGAACTTCTCTTTGTGTTGCATTATTATTATTGCATTATTATTGCAAATTTCTATTAGGAAAAGGTAGTTCTCTTGATGATGTTCTATAATTCCCATAGGCTTTCTTTTTATTCTTTTTTTTTTGTTTTTTGGTCCTCTGGATAATTTCAAATGTCCTGTCTTCAAGCTCACTGATTCTTTTGCTTAATCAAGCCTGCTTCTGAAGATTTCTCTTAAATTTTTCATTTCAGCTAATCCTTCATCTCTAGGATTTCTATTTGGATTTTTTAAATTAGATTTTTTGGGGGTCAAACTTCTCTTTTGTTAAAGTATTGTATATAAAGAACACCTT
>NW_016809845.1:731948-735578 GCF_001698545.2 Rhinopithecus bieti | reverse complement strand
TACTTTTGGTGTATTTAAAAAAAGTTTGGTCTACATACTAGCCTTTTTTCATCTTTATACGAACATGTTTAGTAATATTAAAACTGAGACAGAGTCTCGCTCTGTCACCCAGGCAGGAGTGCAGTGGCGCAATCTCGGCTCACTGCAAGCTGCACCTCCCTGGTTCACGCCATTCTCCTGCCTCAGCCTCCTGAGCAGCTGGGACTACAGGCGCCCGCCACCATGCCCGGCTAATTTTTTGTATTTTTAGTAGAGACGGGTTTCACTGTGTTAGCCAGGATGTTCTCGATCTCCTGACCTTGTGATCCACCCGCCTCGGCCTCCCAAAGTGCTGGAATTACAGGTGGGAGCCACCGCACCCGGCCATTAATGTTTTATAAAAATATGAAGATAATCTTGTCTTTTTCCTATCATCGTTGATTATAATTAATCTGCTTGTTATAAATGGTTTGGAAATGCATCTTTCAAATTCACAACTCATTATTGTTAATATAATGTACAATTTCAAGATGGTTGTGAAAATTGAAGAGAGCTTTTCCAAGTTTTTTCTACCTACAATCAGTAATATTTCAAAGAATTTAAGCTTTTTTTTTTTTTTAAACTGTGTATATTCTTAAATACTCTTTGGATTAATGACCTGCACAATGCAGACATTATGATAAATTCTACTTTGCATAATTTCTATCACAAAATAAACAAAAATCTGCCTTTATAATTGTATGTGTTACACTATCAAATATATTCTTGAAAAGAGAGCGCTTCTGTGCTCTGAAGGGAACACAGAGCATAGAACATTGAAGGCAAAGGGAACTGAGTCTTTTGCTTATAATTTTACATGTTAGATGAATAGAAGTCTTTCCCACAAATTAGTTTCTGGCTTTATACATTAAAAACCTTGTTTGTATCCTCTACTCTGATCATTTTAGTGTTGCATATTCTGCATCACATTTGTATCATGATAAATCCTGAGTGATGCACCTTTGTGCTATGCTTCTGGGTGAATTGTCACAGTGAGTAATAGGAGTATAACTAGAATCTGTTTCTACACTTGGGGGAAAGTAATGCCATTACAAAGAAGGGGCTGTTAACAACATATTTCCCACTGGACCCAAACTAAATATATCCCAATTCAATAGGTTTTTTTTTTTTTTTTTTTGAGTTTCCAAAGAGATTGGGACACCTTTAACGTCACCTGATCTAAGAACAGATGCAACAGAAATTGAAACAATTTTTCACCAATTTCAGGTTAAAACAACCCATAAAACTTGGTTTTAATAATTTTTATAAAACATTTTCCCATGGAAACACATTGCTACCATCTTTCTCAAAGCCTTGGGAAGACCCATAAAAGTGTGGTTAATTTTCATTAATTTCAGGGTAAATCCATTTCTGCTGCACCTTTTCTTACTCTGTGGCTTGCCTTTTCATTCCTGTAATGATATCTTTGAATGAACACAAATTCTTCATGTTCTAAAATAAACGTTATTATGTATATTGAAGGTACATGACATGATGTTACAAGATATGTAGGAAATATGTGTAGTATATACAGATACTATAAAAAGCAAATTAACATATCCATCATCTCACATAGTTGCACATCTTTGTGTGCGTGACAGAGCAGGTAAAACCTACTCACTAAGCAAAAATTCTGAATACAATACAATATTATTAACTAGAGTTCTTGTGTTGTACAATATATCTCAGGCTTGTTCATTCATCTATCTCCTACTTTATATCCTTTGATATAGTTCTCCCCATTTCCTTCCCACTGAAACCACACCAGGTAACCACTTTTCTTCTCTAGTTGACTTTTCATAAAGATTCTATATATAAGCAAGATTGTAATTTTTCTTTCTGTGTCTGATTTATTTCACTTAGCATAATGTCCTCCAGGTTCATCCATGCTGTGGCAAGTTGCAGGATCTCCTCCTTTTATGAGGCTGAGTAGTATTTCACTGTGTATATCTACTATGGTTTATTTGTCCATTTATTTGATGACAAACACTTAGGTTGTTCCCATATCTTGGCTATTGTAAGTAATGCTGCAATGAATATGAGAATGTGGATATCTACATGAGGTGGTGATTTCATTTCCTTTTTATATATATCCAGAGGAGGAATTGTTGGGCCACGTAATAGCTATGTTTTTATTTAGAAATGCTTAATTTTTATGTCACTCCAATTATCCCTACTACCCTTATTTGTTGTTTTTGTGTCTTATCATACAAAAGTCATGCAAATATTATCATACGCTACCTTACATAAGATTTATTGCTTGTAACTTTTACAGAGGATTTGCTCCTTTTGTATTTTGATCTAAAATCTATCTAAAAGTAAATGTTATAAGTTGTGTGAAATAGTGGGCCAAGGTTCATTTTTAATGCACTTATTGAAAATCAGTATAATTCAATGAAATAGATATGAGAACATAAAATATGTAATTCCACTAAATACCTATATTTATAAATTCAGGTATTAAAATACATTAAGATCATTTTTGACATGCACTTACAGCTATAAATTGCTCTATATCCATGGCTTTCATAAACCATTAATCTTTTTTTCTTTTTGAGACAAGTCCTCTTTCTGTCACCCAGGCTGGAGTACAGTGATGCTATCATAGCTCACTGTATCCTTGAAGTCCTGGGTTCAAGTGATCCTATAGCCTCAGCCTCCTGAACAGCTGGGACTACAGGCATGCATCACCATGCCCAGCTATTTTGAATTTTAATACTTTTTTTGTAGAGATGGAGTCTAACTATGTTGCCCAGGCTGATTTTGAGCTCCTGGCCTCAAGCAATTCACCCACCTTGATCTCCCAAATTGCTGGGATTACAGGCATGAGCCACTGTGCCCAGTTTCATGAATCTTAATATGCCTATTCTTATTATCATTCAATTAAAATATATTTGTGAATTTTTCCTGCAATTTCTTCTTGGCTTTGGGATATTTTGAAGAGAATTATTAGATATTAACAGTCAGTAGTCATTTTTATCATCATTCTTCTGAACGTTAAGAGTGTCACGTGGCTGATTCCAATTCTTCTATTTTATCTTGTTTCCAGCAGATGTATTATCATGTGTCCAGGTATAGTCTTGTTTATATTTATTCTGCTTGGATTTTCAGTACTTCTTGAATCTATTGTTGACAGCTCTCATATAATTTAGAATGTTCTCAGCAATCGACACTTTACTTATGGCCTTATTCTCTATTGTTTTCTTCTAGGATTACAATTTCACAGGTGTTAAACTTTTTCACTTTTCACACATGTTGCTCAATCTCTTTGTTTTCCATTCTTTTGAATGTTTATGTTCTGATAAGCATATCTTTTTATTTATCTTCTTTTTTCTAATTGTATCTTTAACTGTGTCTATCCTGTTGGTAATCATATTTTGTGAATTCATAATTTTAGTTCATATACTTGGCTTTTATTTTATTTGTATTTTTATATTACTATTTATCTGCCAATATTCTCCATCTAGTTCTTTAGTTTCTAGATGATGTTAATCACAATTATTATAAAATATTTATCTAATGATACATAGTATTCTGAATGTGTATTTATTTTCTTGGTTTTTGATCACTGTTGTGTTTCATGCTAAGTCTTTTTTTTTTTTTTTTTTTTTT
>NW_016809845.1:674812-730546 GCF_001698545.2 Rhinopithecus bieti | reverse complement strand
TATATATATATATATATATATATATATAGTGCTTTAAGTCACTAAATTTCAGGGTAGTTTGTTATGCAACCAAAGCTAACTTTTAAAAGTGGGCACCCAGGAGTGGGAGGTCTGCCATAATACAAACATAAAATATTTAACATTGTTTTCGCGATTGAGTGACAGGAACAGGCTAAACAAAGTGAAATAAAGCCAGGTAGTAAAAACTGGAAAAAATGTGAATAAACTTAGTGTATACTGAAAAAAATTACAAAAGATTGCTATAGCAGGATAAAATAACATGATATATGTTCTGTAGCAGCATATAAACTGGCAAAATGATTGATTTTGGTAATTAGAAGATAGAAAATATACCTAATATAATTTAGCTATGTACTCTCTGTATTACAGAGTGCTAAAAGTGTAATTGGCTTATTTCAGTTATGTAAAATGTAATGTGATGAGAAAAATGTGCTAAGAAGAAAGCTATTCTGCAAGAATATAGAGGAAATTGGAGAAGAGCTAGTTCTTGTTGGTTTTGAAAATCAAACTGTTTTGATTTTGAGGTTTTCAGGCAGCAAAATATTATCCAGGTGAGAAGTTATCTCAATGGAAAGATCAAAATGAATGATTTTAAGATCCTTTGTTAAGCTCCAACAAAGATAAGGTAGTGCCTAGTGATTTTCTCAGTTCTACCAAAGAGCATCCAAAAATTTAAGTGTTGTCCTGTAGTACCCTGATATGCCAAAGGGGAGAGAAGCCTGTCTCAAGATGAGTTGTGGATATGGGTTTTGTTGAATGTAGTAGATTCAAGTCAGATAACTAGGACTCCTGCAAAGTCATTAAACTAGTTTTAATCAATAAAGCACTGACAGTTTGAACTAAAAAGAATTGTGATTGCTCAAATTTCAGAAAGCTTCCTGGGCTTTCAACTTTCTACAGGTAGCAAGAAGTCTAAAATCCTATTCAACTGCAAAGAGAAGCCATTTTATATGGGAAAGGAAGACATCTCAGATCACAGCCAAGAGCTGACAACAAGGGAGTGTCAGAGTGAAATAGAGAGTAATAGAATGGGGAATCACCCAGGGAGCAGAAGTGCATCCTTTCAGTTACTACTTCTTCTGATTCCACCAATTCCTCTGCCTTCATTACATTCCTTTCATTCATCTCCATCACTCAACTTGGTCCATGAGTTTTGGTAGAAGACCGCAGTCTTCCATTTATACATTTCTCCCAAATATAATGCTTATGCAGAGACCTCTGCATCACCTGTAGGACTTGTGCTATTGCAAACCAAACCCAAGACCCTCTGACCCTAACCCACTCTGACTTTAACATCCCTTTGCATTCGTTTTCCAAAACAATGAGCACAGTCTATTAACTTGAATGAGCAAGGGAGAAAAAGTGAGTTAGTGACTAACATCTCAAAAATATTTTCAGGCAAAACTGACTTCTTACTATCTATGTTCAGTTCTACTCTTGTATCTTCCAAAATATTCTTAAGGCTAATATATAGAATTCATCACATTTTAACATTAAAATGGTTTATTTTAATGGAAAAATCAGAATTATGCATACTTATTGGGTACAATGTGATGTTTTGATCTATATATAAGTAATAGAAAGATTCAATCAAGTTAATAAACATCTTTCACCTCAGCAATTTATCTTACATATGTGTGGTGAGAAAGTTAAAAATCGATTTTAGCAATTATGAAATAAACATTATTATTAACTGTAGTCACGATGAAATGAAAGAGCTCATTAGAACTTATTCCTCCAGTCTAATTGAAACTTTGTACCTTTTAATCAACATTATCCCTGCCCTTACTCCTCCCCCTCCCCACCAGTTGCTGGTAATTATCTTTCTACTTGTGTTTTCTATTTCTTTTTTTTTTTAAGGATTTACTTATAAGTAAAATCATACAGTATTTGCCTTTCTGTGCCTGTTTTATTTCACTTAGCATTATTTCCTCCAGTTCCATTCATCTTGTTTTAAAAGATAGAATTTCCTTCTGTTTAAAAGGATGTATGTTATTTCATTGTGTATACACCACATTTTCTTTATCCATTCATTCATTGACGAACATTTAAGTTGTTTCCATAACTTGGCTATTACAATAACGCTGAAATAAACATGAGAGAACAGATATCTCTCCAACATGCAAATTTCAATTCCAGAAGTGATACGGCTGGATCATGTGGTAGTTTTGGTTTTAGCTTTTTGAAGAACTCCTCCATATTATTTTTTAAAATGATTACATTAATTTAAATTCTCACAAAGAATATACAAGTGTTCTCTTTTCTCCACATCCTTGTTGACACTCATTAATCATCTTTTTGATAGTAGCCATTCTAACAAGTATAAGGTGCTCTTTGTGGTTTTAATATGCATTTAACTAACGATTAGAGATATTGGGCATTTTTTTCACATACCATTTCACCATTAATTTTTTGAGCAATGTCTGTTCAGATTCTTCACCTGTTTTTTAAATTGGGTTATTTGTTTTCTTGCTATTGAGTTGTTTATATATTTTTAGATATTTGCCCCTTATCAGATATGTGGTTTGCAAATATTTTCTGTCAATCTATGGGTTGTCTCTTTACTCTGTTAATTATTATTATTTTTTTTTGATGTCCAGAAGCTTTTTAGTTTAATATAATCTCATTTGTCTATTTTTACTTTTGTTGCTTGTGTTTTTGGAATCCTATCCAATAAATTGTTGCCCAGACCAATATCATGGAGCTTTCCCTCTGGGTTTTCCTGTAGTAGCTTTACAGGTTCATGTCTTATGTTTAAGTCTTTTATCCATTTTGAGTTGATTTTTTGTGTATGATGTAAGATAAAGGTCTAATTTCAATCTTCTGCATGTAGAAATCCAGTTTTTCCAAAATCACTTATTGAAGAGACTGTCCTTTCTCCATTGTATGTTCTTGACACTTTTGTTGAAAATTAACTGACCATAATTATTTAAGTTTATGTCTGAGCTTTTTGACCTGTTCCATTGGTTCATGTGTCCATTTTTATGCCCTTGCTGTGATTACAAAACTTTATAATGTATTTTGAAATCAGAAAGTGTGGTGTCTCCAGATTTGTTATTCTTGCTCAAGGTTTCTTTGGCTATTAAAGGTACTTTCTAGTTCCTTACAAATTTTGGGATTTTTTTCTATTTCTGTGAAAAATGATATTGAAATTTTGATAAATTTGCATTGAATCTGTAGACCACTTTGGACAGCATGAACATTTTAACAATATCAATTCTTTCAATTCATGAATATGATGTGTCTTTTTCACTTATTTGTGTCTTTTTCAGTTTATGTCATCAATGTTTTATAGTTGAAGGAATACTTACCAAACTAGGTTTACTAAGCTAACATTACCCTTAATAGTAAAGCAAGACACAAACGTTGGAGAAAAAAAAAAAAAAAAACTATAAGCCAGTCATGATAGCTCACTCTTGTAATCCCAACACTTTGGGAAGCCAAGGTGGGTGGATCACCTGAGGTCAGGTGTTCGAGACCAGCCTGGCCAACATGGTGAAACCCCGTCTCTACGAAAAATACAAAAATTAGCTGGGTATGGTGCTGGACGCCTATAATCCCAGCTACTCGGGAGGCTGAGTCAGGAGAATAGCTTGAACCCGGGAGGCAGAGGTTGTAGTGAGCTGAGATTATGCCATTGCAATCCAGCCTGAGCAACAAGAGTAAAACTCTGTCTCAAAAAAAAAGAAAACTACAGACCAATATCTCTAATAAACACAGAAACAAAAATCCTCAACAAAATACTAGCAAACAAAATTCAACAGCACATTAAAAAGATCATACATCATGATCAGGTAGGAATTATCCCAGGGATGCAGGGATGTTTGAACATAAATCAATAAATGTGATATGTTAAATCGAATAATATGATATTAACAAAATAAAGGATGAAAATCACATGATCCTCTCAATAGACACAGAAAATGAATTTGAAAAAAATTCAACATTTGTTTATGTTAAACACTAAAAACAAGGTATAGGGACTAAATACCTCAATACAATAAAGGCCATATATGACTACCCTACAGACAACATCACACTAAACAATGATAAGTTGAAAGCTTTACCTTTAAGATTAAGAGCAGGACAGGGATGCCCCCTCTTATCACCTCTATTCAACATAGTACAGGAAGTCCTAGCCAGAGCAGTTAGAAAAAAAAAAAAAGAAGAAGAAATAACAGGTACCCACATATGGAGGGATGAAGTTTACTGGTGACACAATCTCATATATAGAAACCCTAAAGACTTCACCAAAAAGCTGTTAGAAGTGATAAATTCAATAAAATTGTAGGTTATAAAACCAAGATAAAATCAGTAGCATTTTATATCCTAACAACAAACTATTCACACAAAAAAAATCAAGAAAACAATCTAATTTACAATCACTAAAATACTTAGGAATAAATTTAATCAAGGAGATAAATTTTTTTATATTTTTAAATAGTGTCTCAGGACAATTGATAATAGAGCATTCTTAATATAATTGTACTTCAGGAATGTCTCAGGTGAAGATGCCATCTGAAAACCATTTGCCAACAACAGGAATATTATTTGGAAAGTAATATTTAAATATTTGTGTTAATCGTCATTGCATATTCAGTAAGTTGAGGAGTTTTCTTTTTGCTTCAGAAGATTTTATACTTATTTCAATGAGATTTAAAGAAAAGGTTTTTAGAACACTTATTGTTCCGATGATTTCTGGTTGCTTTCCTACACGGTCTTGCCCTACTTCTTCACAATTAAGAACTTTCAGTGGTAATAAACTTGTCTACCTTCCCCACCCCACAAAGAAACATAATTTTCAAATTATTTGAATCTAAAATGTAAGTCCACTTACTCTGGCATACCTCTGTTTATTTTTTTTATAAAACTATTCTTTCTCTGTGGGCTAATTAGAAATGTGATTGGGTTTGCTGCTGTGATCTGTGCATGCCCTAGGCCACATTCTCACTGATTTCATTGAGTACTTAGTTTTAATAAGAGCAGTAAGACACAATTCTTACTTTCTACCTCAGAATCCTAGTCTCTGTAGTTTGGTATTTAGTTAAGACGAGATGGTGATTTCAGTACTCAGGTGGACATTAATTGTGTAGAATCTTTTATTTCTCATGATGCCACATGTTTCTTACTTTTTATCTCTCTCAGATGTCAAGCAACAGTCCGCACTTAATTAGATATGAGGATGGCTCACAAGATCTTTCTCTTCTGACCCACAGCTGAGTCTCCTTCTTTTCCATACCTCTCTTTTTTGACATTTTATTTAGCTAAATAAACTCCTGGTAAGCTCGAGGTTGGTGCTGAGACTCAGCCCAGTCCAGGAACATTTGTCTCCGGACTACCTTACTTAAGCTTCAAGGACTATGGCCCAAGACTTTTGAAGTGAAGGAGCCAGAACGTTTTTCCAATAAAGGAAAAAAGATTTCCTACAAAAAAATGATAAATAATGTTTCTGACTAGCTTGACAAATCTACATTCTAACAAACGTATTTTCACGATTGCTAGACATGCTTCAGGTCTCCATGGCTGCTCATATATTCAAGTTTAATTCCAAGTAAAAGAAAAAAAAAAAAACCCAAAAACCGATGGAATCTTCAAATGAGAATTCTAAGGAATTTTGCTTTTTCTCATAGGACAGTACAAGACAAATTAAATTTAATCTAGGTAAACAGATCTGCTGGGAAAATCTGGTTACTGTCTCCATTCAGGTTTATTTTAGTTACTATGGCCATATAACAAATTACCTTAAAAATTAGTGACTTAAAGCATTTTTTCTATTTTGCTCACAATTTTGTGAGTCAGCAATTTTGAAAGGACTCATATTACCTGGGTTCATGTAGTTGTGGTCAGATGTTGGCTGAGGCTGAAAAATCATGAAAGCTTAGTGGATTGGGCATGCACCATGGCTCACTCACAAGGCTTGTATTTGTTGTCTTTCAGCTGGAAGCTCGTTTGGGCAGTTGAACTGGAGGGCCTCTCTGTGGTCTCTCCATTATGGTGGTCTCGGTGTAGTAGTTGAGCATCTTGCAGTGACTCAAGTCTCCAAAAATGAGTCTTTCAGCTTGTGAGATGGGGGCTGCATCACATTATATGACAGCCTCAGACATTACACAGCATCACTTCTACCACATTGCCTCTATATGAGCCACAATCCTCTCAAATTCAAGTGAAGAGGTGTTAGACTCTTCTCCCGCATCCTCTTCTCTGGGCCTTACCGCTCCACCATGGAGAGGTAGAGTCTCCTACTATAGAGAGGTAGAGTCTCAGTGGTGGAGGGGTAAGGTCAGAGAAGAGCATGTGGGGTGGAAATGTTACAGCCAACTTTGGAAAATACAATCTGCCTCAGAGACAACACAATATTACAGTCATTGGGTGAGCGTATACATGAAGAGGTACCAAGGAGTGCCAGAAAAGCTGCCACTTTTCATCAGTATAATTTAAAAGGGCAATTGGAACTCCAAGAAATACAGAGGCAAAGTAGAAGCTCCATATGGGTCCACGTGGCTGAGGCATTCATGTGAGTGTCTCAGAAAGTACCTGGGCACCAACAGGTCAAGAGGTTCCCCTTATTTCCCACTTCCTGTCACCCTTGAGAATATGAGCAATAGGCTTAAGTCAGGTATTGAGAAGAAGGAGAAGGAAATCATTCATCATATCATCAATAGATTTATAGAAAATATTGATTAGGATTGTTCCTCTCCTTCTCACCTGGGTGATGTGATGAAATAATCTGTACAACAAACCCCCAAGACACAAGTTTACCTATGTAACAAACCTGCACTTGTACCCGTGAACTTAGAATAAAAGTTAATAAAATAAAAATATATTTCAATAAGCTGATAAAATTCATAATAAAAAAGAAAAGAAAATATTGATTAGGTTTGATACCTAAATACTATAGAAAAGTCTCCCTAGATTCTGGACATTAAGAGAACTGGGTAGGAACTTCATTGAATGGCAGTGGATATATCACTGTGGATAGAGGGAGCAAATGCAGAGTTTGTGAACAAAGTTGCCCAATCATGGACTGATAGGGTTTCATTTGTATTTTCTTTTCAGAGGCTTTCAAATCTAAGTAGTATTTCAACTCTCTCTAGGAGAGGGGGTATTTTTTGTCATGCTTTAGAGACCTTCCCCCATTGCGTCACTGCACAGCCTAGAATGGAAATTTCCTAAGGGGACCTTAACTTCTAAAACTGAAGGTGAGGCATGAACTTCAACTACCTCAGATGAAAGAAAATTAATGTCTTTTTGAGTGAGACACTCTTCTGGACATCCTGCTCTCTTATTTTATCTTCAAATCAACTCTGAAATATTAATAGTATTATTCTCGCTTCACAGATGAGGATAGGTTAATCCTTAAAGGACAAATTCTGAGCAAAGTTCTTATCGTTAGTACTCTATGAGTCACAGTTTCATAAGGTGAGTCAAATGCCAAAGCCCTGGTCTCCATACTGCACTTCAATGCTTTTTAGGATCCCAATGAAGCTCAGAGGAAATTATTCACTGTTAATATTTTTGTTCTTCTTGGTCTTCTCTAAAGTGCTATTTTAATCTCCAACTCACAGAGGAAACCTCAACATAAAGAAAAACAAAGCCTGTGGCATCAGAGAAGCTGTGGGCACTTCCCTTATGATCACACTGAGATCCAAAGCTGGGAAGTCAGTCCCAGCAGCCAAAGGTGGACAGAGTCTTAAGACAGTATGAATGAGATGGGACTACAGCTGTACTTCTAAGACTTCAGTTGAGATACAGAAGAGAAAGGCCTTGGGCCCCTTTACAGATATTACTCCTATGCAGAAAAAGCAAGTGACAGTATATGACAAATGGGACTAACCTAAAGCTCAGAGGTTGAAATCATTTTAGGCCTGAAATGGCAGAGATTAAACAAAGAGCATTCTGGGATTTCCTACATCTTTACTCATATATAGATTTATGGTAACTATACAATTAAATGTTAGAAAATGGGATTTGATTTAGTACTACTAATTATTTTATTCATCCACCAATATGTTTATATATTTTAAAATGCATATTGAGCCTATACCATGTATTAAGCACTGGTATTATTAAGCATAATTGGTACACAAAGAAGGTGTGGCCTCTACCTTCCTGGGTAGTCTAGTTGAGAAAGTATACAATACATGGTTAAAAAGCCATATGAATATGAAACTATCCATTTGTATTAGTACTACTACTATTACAAGGGAAACTCATAGAGTGCAATGATGAGAATTAACATGACCTACTCCAAAAGGATCAGCAGAGAACATCTTGCTGTGTGATTGAGACCTGAGTGATATGAGAAGCTGTGGTAAGGGCAAGCTAGGCAAAGAGACTAGGTCTACAGGGATGAAGGTCTAGAGAAAGAAAGGATGTGTTGCCTTTCAAGAACTAAAACAGTGCATTTGTACTAGATCATGAAGCTCAAGGATAAGCATGGCAAGGGTGGGCTTTGGAAGGTAGGTTGGGACCTGAGCAATGTGCAAAATTTTGATTTTATTCTCAGTGTATCAGGTAGCTGTTGGAGGCTCCCTGAGAAGGGAATGACATGATCTGATTTACATTTAAATAGCCATTTGTGGAGAAAATGGGTGTTTTATCCTCAGTGTTTTTCTAAGGGCTTAAATAATAATGAAATGTAGTGGGGCTTTTTCCCAGAAAGACAATAGAAAAATCTCACCTATTCCCTTTTGTTTCATCTACAGTCAGCTGAATCCCTGATGAACAAAATCACAGAAAAAGGAATTGTTGATAACCAGTCAACTCAAGTTCTGACTCATGGTCCTGCTGTAACCAGAATAAGTTCAACCAGCTGGAATGGTGAAATCTCCTGAAAACAGAAGATAATGAGCTGAGCTTGGAGGAGTGAGGCTGGAGAAAGCAAAAGATAGGGAGTTGTAAAAGAGAGGACATCCAAATCTTAACTTAACTTAAAACTTAAACCAAAACTTAAGTTTAGTTTCATTGGAATTAATATGAGAAGTGTAATCTATGGAGGTGGTCATTTTTTCAATGCAGGGCAGTTCTTAGTGTTGTGTGGACTGACTCTAGAGAGAGCTGTCTACGTTGATGCATTTGGTGTCAGATGTGAAATCCATTCCCAAGTGAGAGACACTGGCAAGGCCAAGGCTGCTACAGGCCAACTGAGTGTTCAGGACAGGAAGTCTAGTCTGGTTAGTGCTGCAATGTACACATGAGTTCAGGAAAAGACCATTCTGGTAGATGAATTTCTCCTGCCAAGATTTGGATGCAGCAACAACGCTGAGTCCAGGGAGATAGTTGGCTCCTTGCACCCAGCAGTCATGGATGTGAAAGCTGGAGACTACTTTCTGCCCAGCTGATTGGTGGGGAGGGAGCTTCCTCTTTACTTCTAGGTCGGGGTCTGTTTGGCTTAGCGCTGGGCCCAGACAGAGTCTGCAGGAGTTGAGGTCAGGTTGCCGGCAGTTGGATGGGGCTGGCAGGAGTTGGAAGTGGTCTTTAATCTTTGTTGACAACTTTCTTTTCCTCTTCCTACTCTCCCTACCAACTCTCTTTCCCTTCCTCTCCTTCATCTTGCTCTACCTCCTCCTCCTTCTTTTTTGGTACTATGTTCCCTGTCCCAGTCAAATGAAGACAACAAAGAAAATGCATTATGTTCTCACTCATAAGTGGGAGTTGAACAATGAGAACACATGGACACAGGGAGGGGAATATCACACACCGGGGCCTGTGTGGGGTTGGGGGCTAGGGGAGGGATAACATTAAGAGAAATATCTAATGTAGGTGATGGGTTGATGGGTGCAGCAAACCACCATGGCACATGTATACCTATGTATCAAAACTCCACGTTTTGCACATGTAACCGAGAACTTAAAGTATAATAATAATAATAATAATAAAGATGATGCATTAATTCTTAATGTAAATAGATACACCCTTTGTTTAGAGGATTTATTCTGTCAAATTTTTAGATCAATTTCAAAATCGAACACTTGAAAGGAGATAGTAAGGCTAAAGACAGCTCCTGGAAACAAAATTTCCTATTGGCTCGGGAAGCCAGTTTGCCCTGACAGGTAGATAGAGTCCCAGAGTCTGCAGGAGGTCTGTTCAGGGCTCTGCATGAGAACGTTCAGAACCCACTGGCTACATGGAGTATCCTTCTCTAGCAAGTTTGTCTCAGAGAAGTCACCATCAAGATGCATAAGAATGTCTCATTAGCACGTGTACTTACAAAGTGCAAGACTACGATGGATGAGAGGGACCTAGGTTATTACTCAAATTGTATGTAGGATCAAGGAATAGCCTAGATCTAGGACTTGACTATTCCATGGCTTGCTCAGTGTTCGCTCTCTTTAGACATAGCATTGGTATGTTGCAGAAGTCAGAGGTTAGTTGGGGTTGGAATCTTCAGTGTTGTGGGATTCAGTGACTTCTGAAAATAGAACAGCCTTCTGAAAACTTTTCCCGCCTCTGAGCTCAAGAGAAAACCCAAACAATGCCTGCCTTTGCTTACAGCATGTGTTTCAAAGTATCAGGTCAAAATGTACCCAAGGGCAAGGGAGTGATAGCAGTCTTTTTTTTTTCTTTTCTTTTTTTTTTTAAATAGTGGAGGGGGAAATACATGATAATTCTGGGAATGTTCAATGAGATGTGGCTATCTGACGGGCTATTTCCAGCTAGTGCTTTTGTGCCATAAGGTATAGTAGTTCATACTGCTGTATATATTTGGTGTAAAGCCTAGCCCAGGAACAACTTGGCACTGGCTTGTTGCTGTGAAACCCCAGTTCTTCGGCAGAGAGCTTTCTGTGCAGGAGGAGACAGCAAATCATCTTCAGTCTGGGCATGAGGCCACATGGAACTACCAATGAAACAATGCATGAGGCCACTGTATTTCCTTCTGAAAACACCCTATCCAGGACTGGCCACCTGCTCACAAAAAGGAGGATGGGACTGAAGTTCAGAAAAGCCCTCTGTAACCATAACAGCCACAGGAAAGAGCTCTCTAGCAATCAAAGTCCTCACATAGAAAGGGAATCTGATCTGCCGTGCCTAGTTCAGGGGCAATGATGGCACCGAGATGGGCAGGATGGAGACTGCATCCTGATCACAGTCCAGTACACTTTGCATCCCGCCTGATGGGAGAAAGCTGAAATACTAAATACAGCATATTTCTGAGTGTCTTTGGTTAACAGTTGTGTTACTAAATGATAGTTTTGAAGGTCACAGACTCCAATGATCCCAAGAAATGGGATGAATATAAGACAATGGGGAGCAGCAGGGACTTTGGTGAAATGCAGAAAACATGTTAATCTGAAGTCCAACAATCTGGCAGTCAGTTCTGACTAATGGTTTCCATTTTAAAATCTGGGGCCAATATTACCAGATTTTTCAGGGATTAAGAAAGGTAATGCATCCAGAATTTAAATGACATATCTCATTTTTAAACAATATTGTGTAATTTTGTTGAAAACATTGTGAGGTCAGCATCTACCCATTCGTAGTGCTACACCTGTCCCTGGGGATTATCATTTGTAACCTGAAGCTTTGCAAAGATAATGGTTACGTATGGTAGCTCTCCAGCACACTCTAATTCAATCTAATTATCTATGGGATCTAGGTCTGCTGGAAAGAATAGCAACAAAGTGAGTTTTATGCACAGAAAATAAGATTGTGAATAGAGGACCAGGCTGCAAGTTCCTGCATGACTATGGTGTTTCATCCCTGGGGCTTCAGGGACCAATGCGTCTTACAAGACCTGAGCATCCACAGGATCCTTGCTTTAGAATTTACTAACAACCATATATGATGAGTACAGTCTAGTGTGTTCTCTGTACTCTCGGCGTAATCTGATTAAATCCCCCATGTCCAGTGGCCAGGGCTACAATTGCAACGGCCAGATCATCCAACTTTAAAGACAGCTTTCCCAGCTTGAAGAAGACCAAGCAGAAGCTCCATGCAGGGACAGCAGCACAGGAAGCAAAGGTTAGACATCATGCCAGAGCCCCAGCTGTGGGTTTCAATCTCTATAGGCTCTGGAAAACAGCTCTTGATTTTACCTTTTCATCTCGGCCCACTACTTTGAGAAAATGCCTCTAAATATTTCATGGGCAGCTCAGCCTTTCTCAGAGCCTCCACAGGAAGCTCAAATCCTTTCTCCTTGTCTCATTAATTCACAAAATGTACTTTATTTCACTCAATGGAAAATTCCTTTGTTGGAAGAAGAGGGGAAGCATTGTTATGAAGAAAACAGAATGCAAAATGTTACCCCAGCCTTTGTCTGAGGGTGGCCAGACCTCAGGGAAGAGCCTAGTCAGAGTGTGGGCAGCCCATTCCAGCCCCTCCCTGCTGCTCCATCCTCTGTGGTCTAAAAGAGGCTGGGGGTGTGGATGGGCACATTTCTAGTACAGAGACCCCTGAACACCGAAGAGCTGTGAATTGGTGCTGGGAAAATCTCAAGCCTAAATCTTTAAAATATCCTTACTTAGTAAGGAGGCCCAGGAGAGAGGGACACACACACACCACACACACATGCATGCACGCACATGCACACACACAAGCATGCACCTGAGCCCATGATTGTTAGCACTGCTTGTGGGATACTGTGCTTGGTTCAGCATTTGCTGGATATATCTTTTCGTCATGAAACAACAGACATAATGGGTCCATGGCCAGCATCACCTCCTGGCATAAACTCTAGTTATTACTCCTCTCTTGTGAAGCTCAAAAGTTGTTGGAAACATATCCTTTTCCACTTTAGAACCCTGATAGAGCACCTGGGCCCCGTCTGAGGGCACTGAGCCCCTTAGCTGGCTCCCTCCTTGCCTCAGTCTTCTTCAGAATGAGCAAGGGCTAGTGACAGGCATGGAAATTATTACCAATGCATTTTGAGTGTGTATCAGCATCTCTAACCCTAACTCACATCATGAAAAAGAAATCAGTTCACATTATACCTGTCCCTGTCACCTAGGCCTCCTTACTAAGGATATTTTAAGGTTTTAGGCTTGTTAAATAATCCTGAATTGGATTGCTAAATCCTAGAGTGGTCCCTCTACCCATCTGCTTCAGACCAAAGGGAGAATCCCTGAGAATCCTTGACTAGGACAAGTATACTCCTTCCAGGGAACGTACACTCACCAAGGGAGGAACACAAGGTCACAGAAACATCATGGGATTTGTTTACCCTCCTCCCCTAACATATTGGCCAAATGGAGATTACATTATGCTGAAAAACATGTGATCCCGGTATCTCAGTGGTTTACAACACAAAAACGTTTCTTTCCCACTCATATACCATGTATTTAATAAATGGAGCGTGTTTACATCCCTGTTGGGACATAATGGTCCCGTGTTTCTCACTCCAGGACCGAAGATGAAAGAGCAGTCTAATTTGGAAAAGAGCTTCTCAAATTTTAGTGTATGAATTAGTTTAAGTTACTTAAACTCATATTTTATTTTATTTTTATTTTTATTTATTTCTTTTTTCTTTTTTTTTGAGACAGAGTCTTGCTCAGTTGCCCAGGCTAGAGTGCAGTGGCACGATCTCGGCTCATTGCAAGATCCACCTCCTGTTTTCATACCATCCTCCTGCCTCAGCCTCCCTAGTAGCTGGGACTACAGGCTCCCGCCACCATGCCCGGCTAACTTTTGTATTTTTAGTAGAGATGGGGTTTCACCGTGTTAGCCAGGATGGTCTCAATGTCTTGACCTCGTGGTCCACCCACCTCGGCCTCCCAAGAACTCATATTTTATTAACCAAAGCAAATCACCAGGCCAAATCTGAATCATTGGGAAGGAGAAATATGATACTCTTGCATGAAAGAATAGCTAATACTTGGGAAAGATAATACACTAATTTACACCCATATTCCCTGCAGGGTATACACTGCCTTGGGAAAAGGAAGTATAAAGCTCAGAAGACTGTCTATTTATTAATCTAACATTAACTGAATACTTACCATATTCAAAAAACAGGTAGGCATAAGAGATAAGAAACAGAACAAATTCCTGCTCTTAGAAAGCTTATATTCTAGCAGGAGGGTCAGAAGACAAAGAAACATGTAAATGTGTGGTATATTTGTAATTAATTCTATGGAAAATAGTACAACAAAGTAAGAGAGAAAGCAAGTTCCAGGACACGTATATGTGTGTACATGATGCTTTCTTTTTGTCTGAGAAGTTGTGGTTTGACAGTATGTGGAAAGATGGCATGATCCAAGTGACATTTTAAAAGGTCACTCTGGCTGCTGTGGACAGAGATGGAGGCAAGAGCATGAAATGGAGGCTTTTGTGGTAATTTGGGCTAGAACTGGTGGTGATTTGGATCATGATGGTGATGGTGGCAGGTAGTGTGAGAAGTGGTCAGATTCTGAGTATATTTTGAAAATAGACAATAGATTGGCTGATGGGCTGGATGTGAGAAGTATGAGGAAAAAGAGTTTGAAAAAGCCTTAAATACTTTGTTTTGAGCAACTAGAACAGATGAGTTGCATTGATAGAGATGGTGAGCTGCAAGAAGAAAGGTTTTGGGGTGAGAGGTGTAGGGCAGCCAGGAGTTCAGCCCTGGTCAATGTGAAGTTTGAGCCTGTTAGACAGTCAAGTAGAGATATCAAATAGGCAGTTATAGATGTGATTTTGTAGATGAGAAAGATGTTTAGGGCAGAGATTTAAACTTGAGAGCCACAGCTATTTTGTATTTAAAGCCATGAGGCAACATGAGCTGATTCAGGTATGATGTGGGCAAAGAAATATTCTGAGGTCAGAACCTTGGAGGAGAAACTAGTGAAAGAAACTGGGAGGGAGTGCCCAGCGAGTGAAACTAAGTGAGCAGTGTGGTGGAACAGACAGGGAGTGCTGCAAGGAAGAGGGAATGAATGGTGCCCCGTGTGGCCAGAGAAAATGGAGCGCAGCCACTGCATTTAGCCCAAGGTGACAGAGAAAAGCTGCAGAGGATTTCTAAGGGGAAAAGTGCCATAAGATCGCTGTCTTTCTGAATCCTCTCTGCTATCGTCACTGAGGATTCTCAACTTGCAGAATGAGCATACCCAAGGCTCTACTGACTCTGAATTACAGGCTGTTAGCTGGCTTAGACCCTTCATCCTGTGGAGTTTGAAGTCACTTTTGGACAGCTGGGTCTCAGGCACTTGCTAATCCACTGAGCAATGTTTGCTTAATCGCATGTAATCCATATAAAACTGGCCCAAATACAGGGAGTTGCATTCAGATGTAAACTGGTGTGACATCCAAAGAGCACTGAAAAGGAATAAAATTATTTATTATGAAGGGCTTGTTAAGAAGTACTAAAGGGGGATTACTCACTTTCCCAATGCCAAAATCCTGAAATCCCTTTACTGAGTCTCTGTCCTACCCTTTCACTTAAGGCACTGAAACTGCAGCTCCATCTCTCCTCTCACATCTACAAACTCCCATCAGCTCTTGGTAAACATGCCCTAGGCTGGCTCTTTCTCTGCATCTTTTCCTCCTCTTTTGAGTCTATCATCTATTTTATTTTTTCTCCTATCATGCACAGCTTTCTGCCCTTTCTAATGTAGACTGACTTGGCTTTTCTAGGCGGTCCTACAATTTTCTTCACTATTATTACCAAGATTAATAAAGCAAAGGCCAGAAATGTGGCCAGGCAAACACAGAAATCTTAAAAGGAAAGGAAAATGGGGGAGCAATGCACAGTTATCCAGACCTGGGTGCCTATTTGTCCTACATGTGATATAACAGGACTCCTTCTTGGATTCACACGTGCAACCAACTCCCCTCTTGGGTCAAAAGTCCCCACGGGGATCCCCCATTGAAGGTTCTCAACATACCCCTCTCTAGGTGCCCGTGTCTGCCCAGGCCCATTGAAGGATCTCTAGCCACAAGTATGGCCCATCCTCCTCATCCCTGACCACTGCTAAGAAATTAGACTCTGCTTCAGATTTGACCCATTTCTCCTCCCTTTTGGGGCATGTGGGTGGACTGACTTTCCCCTTTGAGGATTTGCCAAAAGCAAAAATAACAATCCCAACTGCCTGTCACTTAAGAGGAGATTTTTCAGATTTACCAGAAAATACATAGTACAAGAGAGATAAAAACAAGGTTAACATCAGGTCAAGAGGTTTCAACTCCAGTCCAGCTAGTTCTTCCCAAAATCATTTTTTGGCTCCTGTTTTGTGACTGGCTTGCTGGACCCAGTACCTGATGCCCAGGAAACAGCCAGGAAAGAGAATCAGAGGCCCCGGAGGAGTCACAGCTACAGCCCTGGGTGGCTTCTGCAGTTCTGCGTGTGTGAGTCAGCACGAAGGCTTTTGTGGGATGAGGGGGCTGCAAAAGTCAAAATGGCATCTGGCTTCTCCCACCTGTGCTGTGTGTGGTCTGTTCTAGGGTGGTTGTAGGGAGGAATGGCTACCTCCCCTCCTGTTATTAAGCAGGAGGGCATGGCAGGGGTGGAGCCAGCTTTCAACTGAAATTAAGGAAGCAAGGGGTAGGGTCTGCAGTTGATGATCCCCATTGCTACCTTAGTCCCCCATGAAAATCTGAAGAGCCATCCCTAGCAATCAAGGCTTATTTAGTATCCCTTTAAACACACTCTCCTATATCCCCTTGGACTGAAAATGACAGCCATTTCCATGGTTACAGAGACTCATGTTCTAGGAAACAATGCAAGATGTTCCAAAATAACTAATCAAAAGAAAAAGGAAGTTATGGCATATATGTAAGGGTGTGTGTGTGTGTTCTGTTCCTATGTGCCCTGACCCTTTCCAACATTCTATTCCAAAACATAATTGTGCTCATCCTTATGAGACAGCAAGCTCTGTGAAGATAGGCATTGTGTTCACTGTACTCACTACTGTACTCTCAGAGGAGATCCTCACCATCGTTACACATGTTGAATAGTTGAGAGTAGAGAGTATCTACAGCATCACTAGAGTTCTGTCTGCTTGAAGGAACACTCCGTGCTCTCTTTTTGTGCTTCAACCACCATATTAGATGCTCACAGATAATCTAATGCCTAAGCTGAATTTGAGTTTGCCACAACTCTTGGGATGCTTAGATTTGGGCCACCTCCCAAACTCGATAACGGATATCTTGAAGCCACTCAGCCCCTTTAGCTCATAACCCACTTATTTCCACATTTATTCCTCTTCTGCCCCTGCAGTAGTTTGAGAAACAAGCATAAAATGTTAAAACCTTAAAATGTGTTGATACATGATCTGAAAGATCTCATTATTCGAGGTAAGCAACAAACTGTGCTCAATCCTGGGTTTCCCATTCCTATTATAACCACACACCAGAAAGTGTCCTGACTTTCTCTCTTGCTCTCACACGGACTGAGATGGGATAGTAACCAGGGCGTGAGAGGGCCAGGGTTTTCCAGGAACAGGCAACAAGGCTATTTCCTTGTCTGGGAGTTAATGTTGATGGGAAGTAGAGATGGTGGTAAAAAGCATTAACCAGGAAGCAGGGAGGAGCTTACTCAGGGGTTTCAAGGCATATCTCTGACCAAAGATGTAACCAAATACAAGAAGACCCTAGAGTAAAGCATTAGGAACACAGAGGTAAAGACCTAGATATTCAATAAGGAATTCTGCCGGTCACTTTGGTCTGTTTTATTGAGGATTGTTTATATGCTTTGCCCTGAAACTAATCTGATTATGTTAAGCAGCTATATAGCATTTTATCATGGGAATATACTTTGATATTTTTAACTCATTTCTTATTCAGGTACAGTTAGTTCATTACTCTTTTTTTGCTGTTATTATAAACAGTGCTATAATATGCATCCAGCATTACAACTTGTGCTCTAGTTTCTTAGGATAGATTCCCAAAATTTGGATTTGTGAAGTCACAGGTGAAGACATTTTTAATTCTGACAGATATAGCATAGTTACAATACCTAGAAATTTTGTATCAGTTTAAATTCTCGCCCAACAGTAAGTGAAACACCTTCACTATACTTATAAACAGTAGGCATAAATCTTTCATAGTTTTACTAATCTAATACATGGCAATCCATATCTAATTATATAAATTAATGTTTATGAATAAAGTGTACTAGTTTCTCACAACTTACTAATTATTGGCACATCTTTTGTAAAAGTTTTAATAAAATTTTGACCCTTTTTTCTTATTAAGTTGGCACTGATATTTTCATTTGCAAAAATGTTTTGTATATTATCAGTAAGGAATTTATGACTGTTTTATGTTTTGCAAAATGTTTCTAAGATAGAAACCATGTCTGTTTTGCATACAATGGCTTTTCTGTCAATTTGCACAGATTCCAGCCCAGAGTGGACACTCAATAAACATGTGCTAAAGACTGAATAGATGCACAATGATATAGAGACTGTGAATGCAAAACTCCTGCCTGACTGCAACCTTTTCAGCATTGACTTACTAGCTAACATTGCCTCCTTGTCTACCTGAGCTTCAAGAGTATGTCTTGTTCTATCCATAGGCAAAGACACTTCCTCCTTGGTACAACTTCATCTTTCTGGTACATGCCTCCCAGATCATCAGTGGAACTCTTACCCACATGAGCGCAACTCCTTCTTTATAGCCTATTGACTAGGAATGATAATTGTCCAAGGAAAGTCTTCAGTGATAAAATACACAATTGCTTGTATATTTCAGCTTTGTTCTGTTGGTAATGATTTGAATGGTAAGTCAGATATTTGATGATATCTCTTTTGCATTTGACTCATCATAGATGGTGTCCTCCAATTATTTGTACGTTGGCTCATTCAGGTGAGACATCCTCCTTCTAGAGAAGGAACATTTTTCAAAAGTCGATTTATCCTGAACAAAATATAACCATCAAAGCTTAAATATGACAATTCTGTTGTTCTTAACCATCCCAGCCAGTGAGGAAGATTGTAACACAAACAAAGGTCAAATGATATTTTCTTCAATGAAATAACTCAACTTTTGAAGGTAACCTTAGCCCCTTCTTAACATTCCCGGGAAAAGCCTGACTTATCATCTCCTGTCCAGAGACAAGACTCATCTTGGTGCTGATACAAACACAGTTATGACTTTTACCTAATAGCTGAAATGTAACAGCTGTAACTTGTCAAACATTGGGCTAGACACTGAATCTCCTGCATTATCTCTCTCTACAAGATAATTTGTGAAACACCTGACCTACATGGTCACCGTGTGAGAGCAGGCAAAGCACAAATACATTTCTAAGGATGTACACCTTTTCAGCAGGGGGCTTGCTAAAAGGAAAAAGGTTCTGATTCATTTTCTCGCATAATAGCTAGTACACTCAACCTCCAGGGATGAGGGTGGGGTATTCTCAGTGGACTAGAGAATTGAAAATTGTGGGGACTTCAGGCAGTATTTTTTTCCTATTAAACAAACAAAAATTGATTGCAGAGGAGGTTAAATATCTTTATAGAAATTCTACTTACTTCAATTCATCCAGAAACTCTTACACACTTAATATATTGTTTCAAAAAATGCACAGGATGAAATAAAAAAATATTTTCTGCATTGGAAAACTGAACCCTAATTCATAAGAATATTGTACCAAGAAGAATATAAAGATAGTGTTAGGTTCAATTCAATTGAATTCAAGAACCAAGTTGTTATGCACACAATGCATGAAAAATGCTATAGAACATAAGACAAAGAAAACAATTCCTTGTGCCCTGGAATTTACCATTAAATTGCAAAGTGTGTATACAGCCAATAAATGCCTAGGAAGTTCATAAATCTAATAATCCCTGCAGGGGACATGAGCCCATGACGGAACAGGACAGGACTCTCTCCCGTGGAGCTAATGGAGACTAGCTTTCTAAGTCACATTTTTAGTCTCTGTAAGCCTCAGTCTCCTTGGCTGGAATAATCTTTTCCATTGCTGAGTGCATCCATGGGCCTGAAAGCACCATGCTGTTGCAAAGAGAAAGATGTTAGGATACTGCAGGAGTCCATGCAATGTTAAGTTTTTCAAGGCAACAGGATCAAGCAGGATGTACAATGTGTCTCAATACCACCTTTAACACTCTTAGATTAAGAACAGTGCATCCTTATCCTACTTTACCACCTGGTTTCTCAGGGATGACCCTTCCTATCTTGCTACACTTTGGCCACATTTTGAGACTAGATCTGTTTGTGACCCAAAAAAGGGAAAATCATAAACCTCAGAATTATAGCTTGACTTCTCAACAAGGACAGGAACTATACAACATGTTAGGTGAGAAAACCCGTGACCAGAGGCTTGCTCAGCATGAATGCATTGAGTAGGAGTAGATGTCAGGACCTTTGGGAAAACTGAAGGCTGAAGGAGGTCAGAACTAAAGTTGTATTTTTAGGTAGAAAATATAAATTATTATGAGCCCTACATTTTTTTTTTTTTCTACATCTATTCCTGCTCTGGTTCATTTTGACCTAAACATCTTTGGAATGACTGAAAGGAAAATGTATTAAAAAATGTTTGCTTCCTTTTTATTTGGGTCCAGGTATAATCTGATATTATGAAATATTTTACTTAAAACAAACAATCAAGCCAGTCAAACAGCAATTTTAAAAGTTGGCTCTCAGAGAGCAAGCCACTGAAGTCAAATAAGAATCCTTTTGGAACACTTCAACAGGAAAAGGTATGGCTCAGGGTTCAGACTGGGCAGGGGTCTGGAACACAGGGATGTGCACACATGGGGAAAAGCTGAGATTATTCCAGCTATCAGGAAAGCACAGTACTTATTGGAAACCATTTAGGAAGGAAGTGAAGCAGAAGATGGACCCATATGAGTTGTGGGAGAATTTACTTGAATAAAGTACTGTCATACCTCCTGGAAGCTGGCCAAGACACATGGTTAGTTCCTGGCTCTGACTTCTGATCTTGCCACATTCAATTTACCTTTTATCTTCCTGATTCTGGAAATATAGTTTTTAAGATGATATCGAGGTATAGAAGAAAGCAGTGGGAAAATATGCAGTCACAGCATATTTATAATTTAGGGGGGACCCATGTATTATGCAAAATGGTTCTGTTCTTTCCAAACCAAAGTTGATGAATGACAGCAGAAGGCTTCCCCATGGTTCTTCCGGGGAACAGAAAAGAGATTCATTTAAGACAGCTGACAGAGAGGGACACAAATCCCATCCCCAAGCTTCTGCCACTTATTTTTGTGTGTGTCCACCTTCTCCTTTGAGGGAAGTCAGGCAAGGGGTGAGCATGACCAGCAGGACTCCACAGTCAGAAGGGAAAATGGAATATCTTTTATCTCCAGTTATCATTCAAGGAAGGTCTAGAGAGCAAACACTAAATGTATGTTGTTTCAAGGTCATGGAGTTTAATTCTGCACTTCTAAACATGGCCATAAGGCAAGAGGGTGGAGATGACATGAAAGTGGGGTTTTCGGAAAAATATTGGAAGCCTGGTAGAGAGAAAAGTGGGTCTTAGTGAACCAAGTATGTCAATAGTAAGGGGAAAAATATTAGGGTAGGGAAATAAAAGGTGGTCACAGAATTACATTTTCTATGATCCCATGTACCTGGCTGATTTGTGGTTGTATGGATTTGTAAGAGCTGAATATGTTCATTCAAAGGGCTGGGCAGAGGAGTCCCTTCCTTCCCAGTATTAGAGGCCCATGTCTTCCTTGCCCCTGTAATGCCAAGTGGAGATTTTGGCTGTCATTTTCTTTCTTTCTTTCTTTCTTTTTTTTTTTTTTTTTTTTTTTTTGAGACGGAGTCTTGCTCTGTTGCCCAGGCTGGAGTGCAGTAGCCGGATCTCAGCTCACTGCAAGCTCCGCCTCCCGGGTCTACGCCATTCTCCTGTCTCAGCCTCCCGAGTAGCTGGGACTACAGGCGCCCGCCACCTCGCCCGGTTAGTTTTTTGTATTTTTTTAGTAGATACGGGGTTTCACCGTGTTAGCCAGGCTGGTCTCTATCTCCTGACCTCGTGATCCGCCTGTCTCGGCCTCCCAAAGTGCTGGGATTACAGGCTTGAGCCACCGCGCCCGGCCTTTGGCTGTCATTTTCTAGGAGGAAGTACAAAGAAAAAAGAAAAGAACCATTCCATCAATTACGTATAAGACCCAAGTTCACTGAAAGAGAAATTTCACTGCCAGCCTCTGGCCATATTGGACCTCCCAAGCATTTATATTTAGAAATAATGAGTTGTGCACTTGTCTGTCTAACTTGGATTGGAAGCTGCTCCCGCCACACTGGGCTCAGAGAACGCATCCCCTCTAGCGTGCTCATGGTATAGCACACACAGATTTTTTAACATGTGAATTCAGAGAGGGAGGCAGAAATACCAAAACATCCAAAGCGCAGGATAATGTGAGGCTTTGAAGGACATATGATTTATCTTAAGTAAAGCATTCTGTCCTGGAATATATTAGCATATCCCTCAACTTCCTGGGCCCCAACCCATTCCTCTGCCTCGCAGGTTGTGTTCTCAAACCGGCATGTAGGTGAACATTGCTTCAAAGTCTCTGGGGTCCTTTGCTCATTCTAGATGCTGATGCCCAGGTCTCCTTCTGCCTATGACAGTCCCAATCTTCACTCTGGAGAGGACTGTCTTAGATGAAGCCTTCAGACTTCTTTCAATGTTTTGGAGTTCCTATTCCTGTACTTTGGTCCTAAGCACTAGTCCTTTTCTTTTGACCCATTGAGTTTGCCTAAAACGCATTCAGACAAGCCTGGGGGTAAGGGTATGATCCTCTTGGCAGACTTTGGCTTTTCCAACTGAGCCTAGACAGACATCTGGGACAACCCCGCTATTGGAAATGCGATAAATCTCTCTTCCATCCTGTTACCGATCAAGCTAGTGGCTTCTTCCTCTCCTTGCCTGATGGCTTTTGTACCATCACTCCCATGCCACTCCATAGCCCATCAGAGTCTAGCCACCTTTCCCACAACCTCACAGAAAGCTGCTCTATGGCTTCTGGCCCCATACACACACAGGCATTTGAGATTTCTCTGCACTGTTTGACGAGGTGGGCTGCCCCTCCTTGAAACGCTCATCCTTTGCTTTTCTTAACATTACACTCTCCAAGGTGTTCCTCTGTGGCCTCCGTTGGTCTCCTTTTGCACCACTTTCCCCACCTCCATTGCCAAAGGTCAACGTTCTCCAATTTCCTTCTTGTCAGGTGGCCCAGGGTCAGCACAAAGTGCTGGTTAAGCATCTTTGCCCTGGCACTAGCTACTTGGGTGTGAATCCCAGCTCGGTCACTTGTACTCTTGGACAAGTTTTTAGGCTCTTTGTGAGTCAATTTCCCTGTGTATGGGAGAAATAACTCTAGTGGCTAACTTACAGCGTTATTGTAAGAATTAAATAAATGAATATATACACAAAGTCTTCAGGCACTACCTGATCACACAGTGAGTAACCAATACCTGTATTCTCTTCTGATTATTAGTCTTTCACCCTTTCTAAGAGCTGTAACTACCATTTTTACAGCCTTAAGTCTATTTCAGTAACTCAAAACTCTCATTTTAGTTCCAAAATATATTTCCACTTTCCACATTCCTGCATATGATGGAAGAAGATACAAATCAGCATGTTCAAAACTAAACTCATTATCTATGTCCTAAAACCAGCTCTTTTTCCGGCATTTCACAACTGGGTTAATGATACTGCCATCTTCTGGGTTGTCATAATTTGAATTCTCAGAGTTCTTATCTATTACTCCCTCTCTCTCACCTTCCACAATTTTGAACCAAGCTCTGACTATTCATCTTTCAAAATAGTTCTTAAATCCTTTTATAATCCTTCCTTAATGTCAAACCTTCAGTTCAATCCATTATCATCTCTCACTGATTATTACAATAATTTTCTTTCTCCGATTTTACTCATTTCTCTAAATCTGTTTCTTTAAAAATAACAATCATGTTTCATTCCTGTTTTTAAAAAGTAAACAAATAGGCCGGGCACAGTGGCTCACGCCTATAATCCCAGCGCTTTAGGAGGCTGAGACGGGCAGATCACCTGAGCTCAGGAGTTTGAGAGCAGCCTGGCCAACATGTTGAAACTCTGTTGCTACTAAAATTACAGAAATTAGCTGGGCGTGGTGGCAGGCACCTGTAATCTCAGCTAACTGTGAGGCTGAGGCAGAAGAACTGCTTAAACCTGGGAGGCAGAGGTTGCAGTGAGCCAAGATCGCATCATTGCACTCCAGCCTGGGCAACAAGAGAGAGACCCCGTCTCAAAATAAAAAACAATAAAATAAAATAAAATAGACAACAAATAAAACAATAGCAACAACACCAGTACTTTCATGGGATCTCCAATGCCTAAAGGAGGAAATGACAGCCTATATTCTTCTATCTCCAAAAACTATCCCTTACTACTTTGAACTAACATCTATCACTTTTCACCTAAGTATCCAAATATCTGGTACTGAAAACAATTCATAATTTTGCAAAGAAGTCATACCTTTCATTTCGATTTGCAATTATTTCTCCCATTTTCTCTGTTTGACAAGTCCTACTCAGGTTTAAGGTCCAGAACAAATATTCCTTTTCCCAGGCAGTCCCTCCTCCCCAGTCCCAAAGCCCAAGGCAGAAACTACCAGCCCGATTCTGAGATCCGTCTGTTCTTTGTACAGACCTGCCTACTGAACTTGTAACAGTACAATGATATTTATTTCTGTCTCTTTCTCTTAGCTGTGGGATCATAAAATATTGATCTTTTATCCTATGCATTTGACATGGATTCTGGCTCATATTAACTCTAAGTAAGAATCTATTGGTTGTAATTTTCTAGGAGTATTTCTTCTTCTTGCAAGTTTCCCTGCCAGGGTTTTGGCACTGTGTTTGCCCAGTGCCTCTTCCTTTTTGACCAAGGCAATTCTTGGTTTCTGCCGAGTGCCTGTGTGCTGGCAGTGGGTCCTCTTAACTCACTGACATTGTCACCATGATGGATACTCATCTGGGAGTGGAAAATTTTGCCTACAGCCTATCTGAGTAAAACTAATTTGGTTAATGAAAAGTTTCCCACTGGCATTCATCTAAAATTCATATTTACACAATTCAATGCATTTTACAAAATATGTACAATATTACACCTGTTAGGACAAGTGCTTATATCCTTTTAGAAATATCTTGGTCCATTTTGCCTAATTTTGAGGATTTCAACTATTTTTAGATTCAGAAAACTTCCATTTATGAATTTTACATTATGTCATATACAATTCATCAAATGAATTCCTTTTGGTGTTCTGGCCTACATTTTGCTCTTTGGGGGCTATTTTAGGAGACTTTGTGCACTATGTGGACTTTATAAAGCAAATCAGCTGATATCCAACTTGCTATTTTAGTGAAGCATTATACTTTGATATTATGAATGAAATGCCTTTAGTTGCTATATTTTAATCAGTAATCTATGTCACAAAGTGATACTTAAAAATAGCTGTAGTTACACCCTATAATGATTTAGCTTAACACTTAAATTTGTAGGTTATTGTTTTCACTGTCGAAATAGTATACACTCATTAAATAAAATTTGGAAGTATGATAGGAGTAAGAAAAAACTTCCTTTGCTATCATGAAAAAATCATAATATTAACATATATTACTTTTCAGTCTTTCTATGATTATTGTTGCAATTTTATTTAATATTTATTATATTATTTAATATTGTTTTATTTTATGTAGCTTTTACTTATTTGATATTGTGTTGATACAAACAAATATTAATAAAATATGTGAAATATGAGGTTCACTATGTAAGTGTAGTTCATTCAAATTCACTGCTGAACATTATTCTGTTTTATAAATATGCTGGGATCTGGCAATTAATTCTATTGATTGATATTATAGTTTTACTAAAAGAAAGATTTATACTATGAATATTAGTGATAATCAGATCTATACTTATGTGGGGAGGAGGTAGAACAAATTGCTGCATCAGAGGGTACCATTATTTCCAAATGCATAGGTCAGAAAACAATCTTATTTCCACTGCCGTTAGTTGAGGTAAAATTATTTTCTAAACAACATTCCACAAGTATGTAAATATACTTGCTATTCCACAAATTTTTAACATTTGCTCTATTGGGGGTTAAATCCAATTTAATAATGATTCATTATATTTTGTATAATTGACATAAACTGTGTATAATTTGATGAGTTTCACAGATACATACATTCTTAAAGCCACCACCACTCTCAGGATAATAAACATATCCATTACTCCACCCTCCCAAATGTTCTCCTGCTCCTTGGTAATCTAGTCTTGATGGTCCTCTCACCCTACCTCCCCATCCCTAGGCAACCACTGATGAATTACAGATTCATGTACATTGTGGAGACCTATTTAAAAAAGGAAAGCATGCAGTACATAATTTTCGCCAGGTTTCTTCTTTCACTCTGCTTAATTATTTAAAAACTGTTGTTGTATATGAAAACAGTCCATTCCTTTTTATTGCTGAGTAGCATGTCTTTGTATAGTTATACATAACAATTTCGTTTTGCACTGAGCAGTTTTTCACATTTAGATTGTTTTCAGTTTTGGGCTATTTCAAATAAAGTTGCATGAGCATTCAGATACAAGTTCTTGTATGTTTATATGTTCTCATTTCTTGGCTCACTGCAACCTCCACCTCCCGAGTTCAAGTGATTCTCCTGCCTCAGCCTTCCGAGTAGCTGGGATTGCAGGCACCCACCATAACGCCTGGCTAACTTTTGTATTTTTAGTAGAGACAGGGTTTCACCACGTTGGTCAGAATGGTCCCGATCTCTTGACCTCGTGATCTGTCCACCTTGGCCTCCCAAAGTGCTGGGGTTACAGGCTTAGCCGCCGCGTCCGGCTGAGCACAGGTTCTTAACTTTGATGAGGTCCAGCGTTTCTTTTTCTTTCTTTTATAATGTATAGATCATGTTTATGATGTTTGTATTAAATATTAGTTTCCTAGGGCTGCTGTAACAAAGTGTCACAAATTAGGTGAGTGGCTTAAAATAACCAAAATGTATTGTTCCACAGTTATGGAGGCTAGAAGTCTGAAATCAAAGTGTCGACAGGGCTGGTTCCTTTGGAGGGCTGTGAGGGAAAATCTGTTTCATGCCTCTCTCCTAGCTTCTGGTAGTTTGCTGGCCATCTTTGGCATTCCTTGACTATTGGATGCATCACTCTCATCCCTGGCTGTCACATGGCATTCTCCCTATGTCTCTCTTCATTGTCTTCTGTCTGTGCATTTCTGTCATATCCATATCTCCCTTTCGTACAAAGACACTAATCATATTACATTAAGTTCTCTGTAATGAACTTATTTTAACTTGATTACCTATGTGAAGAGCTTATTTTCAAGTAATATCAAATTCTGATGTACTAGGGGTTAGGATATCAACTTTTGTGTGTGTGTGTGTGTGGAGACACAATTCAACTCATGACAATGTTGTAACTAAAATACTTTTGCCTAACTCAAGATCACTAAAATTTGTTTTGATGTTTTCTTTCTAGAGGCTTTATAGTTGTAGGTTTTCAATGTAGGCCTATAGCCTATTTGATTATTGTATATGATGGTAGGTATGAACTACAATTTTCCTTTTTTTTTTTTTTTTTTTAGTTTTTGTTGTTACATTCGTGTATGGTTATCTGATTGTTTTATCGGCAATTTTTGAAAATCCACTGAAAGATGCTTTTGGATCTTCGTCCAAAATCAGTTGTCCGTATTTGTGTGGGTCTATTTCTGAACTTTATTTTGCCTGTTTTCATGTCAGTAGCACACTCTCTTGACTATTGTAGCAGTTCTTTCTAATAGATTCTTTTCAGTTTATCTCATTTCCTCTGAAACTACAACGGATCTTATGTTAGATGTTTTTATCTTGCATGTTTATTAAAATTTCTCCCCAATTTTCTGTCTTTGTTACTGTTCTTCACTTTTTATGGTTTCATTTGATCCTATCCTTTGATTATTTAATTCTTTATTCAGCTTTGTTAAATTAGCTGTTCAACTTAGATATTGCATTTTCTAATTTTAATTACTCACTGTGTTCCATTTCCAGAACTTTAGTTTGATGATTTAAAAAGTCTAGCTGGTTATTTTCTATGTGTTTTTTTTAAATAAACATAATTTCAATTGGTTTCTTTAAGCTTATACTCCTAAAGAATAATTCCAATATTTGACATTTGGCCATGTTGATTTTCCTGCCCTTAACGCACAGTACCTTGTTGTCACCATATATGTTTTCTTTTGCCCTTTAACCAAGAGATCTCATTGGTTGAAACTTGATCTACAGGAATTCCTTGACATCTGTTTTGAATTTTCTTTGCTCCAAACAGGATTTGCTACTTCTTCTGTCAATCTTGGGGTTTTGTGCTTGTTCCATTTTGTTTTTTTCAATCACTATCATTGATCAATTTAGAAAGAATTTTTGCTATAATCAATCAAGAATTTTAATAGTTTTCAGCAATTATGTTAATTAAGTTATCCTGCTCTCTAGACTGCCTAAAACATAAGTATCTAGGTTTTTGCTTATTTGTAGCAATTTGTCTAATGACTCATTTGCCAAGAATGCAATTATGTAGTTAATACCTTCAGGAAAATGTTTGAGCCCCTGTCTTCACTTGATGTTATGCTCAGTACTGATGTTACTAGTCATCTTGTAAATATCAACCTTGAGATTTGTATATGATAGAGATATTAATAAACTAATATTTCCAAATCATTATTATCTTAATTTGCTTTTCTATTTTAGATATGATATTTAGTTTTAGGTGTTTTTAAAAAAATTTTTAAATTTCTGCTATCTTCTATTGAATTTTAACTTCAAAGGTCCTCTCTGCAGAAGTTGAGTAAAAATAAATTTCTATTTATTTTAGAGATCCGTTGCTTTATTTTGAAAATATTTAATTTCACAGGCTTCAGGATTCATCTTTTGTGTTATATAAGGATCTGAGCAAATGCCGATTTGCTGCCTCCCCTAGGAAGGAGCCACAGCCATCCAGTCCACTTCTCTACTTTTTGCTTCCTGATTATTTATTCTCCTACAACTCAACATAAAGACAAGACAAAGATTGCTCTGACGTGGTTGTTCTACTCATAAGGAAGACATAGCCACTCCCTGTACATTTATTTTACTTCCTCTAAGCATCTACATTTTTGAATACTATATTAAAATTGTCTTTGTTTGAAATGCTTAAAATAGGCCAGATAGAAAAAATATACCTAAAGAAATACAAAAAAGGGACTAGGCACAGTAGCTCACACCTGTAATTCTAGTACTTTGGGAGGGAGAGGTGAGAACATCACTTGAGCTCAGGAGTTCCAAGAAACATAGTGAGATGGCAGAATTCCCAATAGCTGTTAATATCCACATATAAAACATTTTATAAGTGTGATGTACAGCATTTCAAAGGAATGTCTCATTCGTAGAGGAGAAAAGTAATATCTCGCCCATTGCTGGGTTTGTGGCTGAGACTCCTGTAACAAAAGAAAGAATAATGAAAGAAAAGCATATAAATTTATTTAATATAAATTTGATGTGACACAAAGGCCTTCAGAAATGAAGACTCAAAGAAACAGGGAAATCTGTATATTTTTATGCATAGGTTTGATGAAGAATGAACAGACATGTAGAAGAAGTGTAATTGGAGGACGAAAGGCTGTAATCTCATGGTAATAAACAAGGGGACACTCAGCAAGGCTTGTTTGTCCAGATTCTTCTTGGTGTTGTTGTGTCTTCAGATGCTCTTTTCCCCCAGGTATAGGGAGAACCCCTCTGAAATTGTGATCTTATGGCCTATGTTTAGGAGAAGGCCAGATAATTAATTTATGGCATACTTTAGGGGAGAAGGGTAAGAGAAGGTCAGAGAGACATTCCCGCTTTTGAGGTATATTCAGTTTTTTTTAGTTTAAAATACTCAGTTTTCAAGACCCTTTTTTTTTTTTTTTTTCCCTGAGATGGAGTCTCGCTCTATCACTTAGGCTGGAGTGCAGTTGGCGTGATTTATTAAATAGAGATATTACATAACTAATTTTACCAAATCATTATTATCTTAATTTGCTTTTCTATTTTAGATATGATATTTAGTTTTAAGGTGTTTTTAAAAAAATTTTTATTTCTGCTTCTTCTATTGAATTTTAACTTCAAAGGTCCTCTCTGCAGAAGCTGAGTAAAATAAATTTCTTTTTTTTATTTTAATTTATTATATTTATTTATTATTAATTATTTTTTTTTTTTGAGATGGAGTCTTGCTCTGTTCCCCGGCTTGGATGCAGTGGCCGGGATCTCAGCTCACTGCAAGCTCTGCCTCCGGCATTCACGCTTCTCTGCCTCATCCTCCGGGAGTAGCTGGGACTACAGGCACCCGCCACCCTCGGCCCGGTAGTTTTTTGTAGTTTTTAGTAGAGACGGGTTTCACGGTATTCGCCAGGATGGTCTCGATCTCCTGACCCTCAGTGATCCGCCCGTCTCGGCCTCCCAAAGTGCTGGGATTACAGGCTTGAGCCACCACGCCCGGCCTCTATTTATTTTTAATAGAAATTAAATAGCTCACTGCAACCTCTGCCTCCTGGGTTCAAGCAATTCTCCTGCCTCAACCTCCCGAGTAGCTGGGACTACAAGTGTGCTCCACCACGCCCAGCTAATTTTTGCATTATTAGTAGAGACGGGGTTTCACCATGTTGGCCAGGCTGGCCTCGAACTCCTGCCAAGGTGCCATATTTTAAGACAACATGGTCTGGGTCCTATCATATTTAGCAAATTATTATCAAAAATTACTGGATTTGGTTTAGCCAAATTGATCTGGGATATCAATTCTCAACTACTCCCATGGTCAACAAAAATTCTGTGACTTTCCCCTCAGGAAGTGGTTTGGCTGAATCTCTGCAGGTTCCCCATACTCAATACTGTGACCTGCAAAGCCTTTGTTATTTGTAGTAATAGGGAGGATGTCCTCTTACAGTCCTGAATGTGACCTTGATGCAGCCTGTATGAGTAGAAGCTTGGGAAGCCATTTCTGAGGATACTGTCTGTTTCAATATTTGAAGCATAAAGCATTTTGAGCACTACTTGCCTAACAGATTCTTATTAATGATAATGAAAATTGCCCATATGTTGATATTAGTCTTGTGAAAGGTTTCCAGATTCCCTAAATCAAGTAGGTTAAATGACTTCATGGGAAGTCGCTAGTATTCACCATTTTGAATGATGCTTAATTTTATTATATGATTTTTTTGTTCACTAAAATAAGAATTAGAAATTGCTCATTTAATTCAACTCAGCCCATGCCTGGCCAGCTACATAGGTCAATGTAAAGACTTGGGGCTATTACCCTTGGGGCCCACAGCTCCAGCCTGAGAACTGTGTAGGTAGGGTCAGTGCTTGTGGGATGCATGCGGAATGGCTAATGCTGTCCATGGCCATCATCTCTCCTTGTCCTGACCCTGGTGGCCAGGCCCCATTGGTGGCTGGGTACTTGTCCTGAAGCTCTGCTATTATGAGACTCTAACTTTGCTAGGAAACTCACCCTTCACCTATACAGAGATTTTATTTTTTAACTTTTCTGTACTCAAACTTGAAGAGGTTTGCACCCCCCAAATGTCTCTCTTATCTGTCCACCCAAGTTGTCCATTTTCTTTGCTTCTGTCTTGGTTTAGGATTTATCACAGGGACTTCTTTTGTTGGGGTCTACTTTTTCAGTCTTACCCCATAACTTCTTTGCCCCACTGTGGCTGGGACAAACCTCTCTAAGACCCAAATGTCCTTTCATCCTGCTGCTAGGGAATTCTGGAAAACGTCAGATGCTTGCAGTGTCTAAGATCTCTTGTGACCCAGCTCATGCATACCATACTGGCCCCTCTTCTTTTTGCTGGTCTTCACAATCCACACTCCAGCTAGTGAGAAGAAGCTGCCTCTGTTCCTCTGATGTTCTTCTACTTTTGTGAAGAGGGCTCCAACCAAAGTGCTTCCTGATTAATCCTCATTTGTAAAGCTGCAAACAAACATTGCATCTTTTGGGAAGCTTCTTTTCTCACTCAAGGTACTCTTTGACCCTGTTTAGTGATTTGTATGTGGCTCAATCATGCCTTGTCTTTCATTTCTCATGCCCGTCCCTGACATGGTGTAGGGTAGTGATTAGCAGAGACAGACTGTCAGCCAGACAGTCTGAATTCACATCCTTACTGCACTACTTACTAGCCATGCCATCTTGGGAAAATTATATTCTTTGAGACTCTTCCTCGCACTCTTTTGTACAACAGGTATACTAATGGTATGCAACTCATAGGGGTGACATGCTAATTACATTAGATAACAAAGAGTTGAGAAAGTCTGAAAACAGAGTGAAGACCCAGTAAGTGCTATTTTTTGTTGTTGTTAATTTTAAGAATATTATTGGCTGGGCACAGTAACTCATACCCATAATCCCAGCACTTTGGAAGGCCAAGGCAGGAGGATCTTGAACTCAGTTCTAGATCAGCTTGGACAAGATAGTGAGACCTCATCTCTACATAAAAGTAAAAAAAAAAAAAAAAAAAAAAAAAAAAAAAAAAACCAGGTCTGGTGGTGCACACCTATAGTCCCAGCTACTTGTGAGGCTGAGGTGTGAGGATGTCGTGAGCCCAGGAAATCAAGGCTGCAGTGAGCTGTGATTGTGCCTCTACCCTCCAGCCTGGGTGACAGAGCAAGACCCTGCCTCAAAAAAAAAAAAAAAAAAGAAAAAAAAGAGCGTTACTAAATAAATTGAGCATACATTCCCTATGGGACAACGTTAATGACCAGCATGTGACTAAGTAGTCCCAATCTGGCAGAGAATATAATGATTTGTTCAGTTAATTTTCACAGCAAAATTGTAAGGTAGGTGCCATTATTATTTCTATTTATAGGTAAGTCCCCAAGAAAGGTCAATATTATTGCTCCAAGTCATAGAATGAATATGTGGGTAAAGTGAGATTTGATTCCAAGTAATTTGACCCCAGAACTTTTACACTTAACTACTGTCCTAAACCTTCCCAAATACACTATGATGCTTCTCCATGAATAGTTGTTGCATGAATGAATTTTAAAGAATTTTTTGAAAATGAGATGGTCTCTATGGAGATCCAGATATATATGGTGTGAGGAATCATAGGCATATCATGTCCCAAAAGATCTTTGCCATTTTGCAATTTCTCAAATTCATTGCATTGGATATGAAAAACTTCAGAGTCCTGGATACAGAGCTAAGGCTTGGGGATACCACCGCTAAAAATATGTGAGTTATAAAGTCATATTCCTGGGACAGGACCCTAAGTCCTGGTACAGGAGACAGAGAAGGGATGAGGAGGCAGGAGGCAGCATAGAGCAGGAAAGCCAGAGCTTGGCATGAGGCAGATCTTGCTTCTCATTCTGTTTCTGCCACATATTAGCCGACTCATTCAGTTAACAATTTATCCACATCCCTTCAATGCTTATTGCACTCCTAGTATCTCAGGAACCCATGCCTTCTTTCTGAACCTCAACTGCTTCTTATATAAAATGGTCATTGTAGTTCCGACCTTGAGAGATGTTTGAGAAGATTGACTGAGACATACAGAGAGGTACAACTCAGGGGCCTTCTATGTTTGGCTTTCCTGTCCCTTTATCAGGCTGTTCCTAGCCAGCGGCCTGCGTATGGGTTCAGCTATGCAGGCAGGAGTCAGAAAAGTAATTAATATTAATATATACCTCAAAAGGAGAAAGGGGTAGAATTTTCCAGCTGAGGTCCAAGGTAAAATTTAGGGTAAGTCAGTAGAGCCAAGGGCAGATGTCCATATCAAGTCAGGAAGCTGAGGGTCTGAGGCTAGGCGACAAAGGGAGACCATGTTGGGATCAGTCTAAGATGGGTCAGGATGTGCTGCTGACTGTTACACTGACCACTTGCTAGAGTTTGAGGTTCATCTGTAATATGGGTGGCTGGAGTCTGAGAATGGGTAATGTGAGGAAGTTCTTTTCCTCAATTCTGGTGCCTTTGAGGTGATTTTCTCTAAGAATTCCCCTCACTTCCTGCCCCACCATTAATTCTTTCTAAGGTGACTTGAATTACCTGGGTGGAGAGAAACAATCATTGATCCATACCTCTCAATTATATGGAGTTAATCTCTCCAAGGTTCTGAGCATGGGATATGGATTCTCATTGTCCTTTCTTCTCCAGGACCAGTGGGAGGTAGAGACATGTGTAAATGAGTGTAATTTACAGACTTACATTACAACAGATGTGCTGCCCACAAGTGTAGACCAAGGCTTTCCAGGCTTGGCACTATCAACATTTGGGTCAGATGATTCTTTGTTGGACATGGGGTGAGGGAAGCTCTCCTGTGCATTCTAAGATGTTTAGCAGCATCTCTGGCCTGTACCCACTAGATGCCCATAGCATGATAGTAAAAAATGTCTCCAGATGTGACCAAATGTCCCCCAGGTCCAAGATCACCTCCTGCCCTTAAGAACCATTGCACTAGATAGATGTGGGGAGTTGGTAGAACACTTGGACCTGAGAACAAATCATGTCCTCTAATTAAGCTTCATCAAAAACAAACAATATTTTGGCCTCCATTCTTAGTCTTCCTTTTAACAATTACAGCATGTTCAGAACCCAGATGAGGGTCCCTTTGGAGAGCTCAAGGGGTTGCTTAAGGTGGTTGTGTAGGTCTCAGGTGGACGTGACCTTTGTTACATGAGTGTTTTGTCCCTGGATACTGCCACTGACCTGATATTTACAGCTGAAGTTCAAGGAGGAGGCTCCACTGGGTCTATTGAATATCTTACTCTCGGATGAGTCATGTAGCCTCAGCAGCTGAGTCAAAGTCAAAGGCAGGCACTGACCCTTCAGCTGACTGGCAGCCTCTTCTCAGCAGCTGGCTAGTAGGTAGACTAGTTGGCTCTGGTCCCAGCTACAATTTCTGGAAAGGCATAGACAAGATTTTTTTTGTGGCTGGAAAATTTATCTGCAGGGCTTCTGCAGGCAGTCAGGAGTGAACATTGGGCCTGCAAAATCTGGACTGGGCAATCACGAGGCTGTTTGACAAACTTGGGCTGTGTTCCCAGTTAAGCATCACCCATGGGCACTGTGTCCCAGACAGGCTCAATTCTTAGAGCAGAAAGGCTTCATTTTCAGCTCTGTAGAGGCAGCAGCCTTTAGGCTAATTAATAAATCATCAATGCATTTGTGGTGTGAAAAATGAAATATTTATGCTCGCCAGAGTAATATTTCTGTCTTGCAGTCCCATGCTCTGTTGATGCCTGATGGAGGATGAAGTAAATACCAGCTGGTGTAGAATGAGTGGAATATAATTACTCTACAAAGTTAAGTGAATATTAAAACACAGAAGTCACAGGCACTGGTGCTTGTCCCTCCCGACTCCACTGCCCACTAAACGGTATCCTGACCTGATGCTTGGCTTCACTGCATCTAGCAGCAGGGATCTCAGTAAAGAGCCTTGTTGTCAGCATTGGGGAAGCAACTAGGGCACAGGCTGCTGAGAAAGGCAGGAAGTCAACCACCTTCCAGGAACATGTGGAGACTTTCCTGATGCCTGAGAGTGTGATATGGTGAAAAGAATGTGACTTTGGAGCCACAGACCGAATGTGACCAGAATGTGGCTTTGGAGCCAGAGAGACCCACCTCTGAAATTTGTAAGCCATGAGACCTTATAAATATAAAATTCCCTTTTCTATACTTTAGTTTGCTTAACTAGAAAATGGAGTCATACTGCATTATGTGATTAGAGAACTGTGCTTCAGAAATCACTTGACAAAGTTTTTCATAGTGACATGGAGGCGGAGAAAACTGCAAAAAAAGCTGCAGAAAGATTGGGTAAGTAGTCCACATATGTTAAGGTGATGGTAGTAGAAATGCAAAGGAACACTGTGAAAGACAAGATTTGACAGGTGGATTTTGTGACTGCAATGTGAGACTCAATCTCATAGGAGAGAATAGAATGATGGTTACCAGAGGCTGAGGTGGTTAGGGGAGGGGAACATGGAGAAATGTTGGTCAACAGATATGTAATTACAGTTAGACACAGGAGTAAGTTCAAGAACTCTATTGCACAGCATGATGACTATAGTTGATGAGGATATATTGTATTTTTGAAAAGTGCAGAGAGAGTGGATGTGCTCTCACCACAAAAATGATAATTGTGTGAGTTAATGTGCTTGTTAACTAGGTAGATACAACCATTTCATGATGCATATGTACTTCAAAACACCGTACTACACACGATACATACATATAATTTTACCAGCCAATTTTTTTAAAAGGAGGAACTTGGGTTGTGAACTTGAGCAGTGGCAAAAACCGAAGGCCTCTGAAAGAGACTAGACAGTCCAGAAGGAATGCCCACTTAGAGGCGGGAGGGGCAGAGCTGTGAGCTCTGCATGGAGGTGGAATCAAGGTGGGCCATCTATGAGGAGTAAGGGGTCAGTGGGATTTCTCCAGTCTTGTGTATATATACTTTATACACTTTTCAGAGCATATATCTGTATGCATGTATTATATATATTCATGTACATTTCAACTGAGAATTGCTTGGAATTCAATTTCTCTTTCTTCTTTTGGTAACTATTCAGGGCCTTCCCACCTTGCAAGTTAAAAATAATTTTGGAGCTCTAAGTATACAGATAATATGTGTGCTTCATAATCAGAGCTACTTCAGCCTTCCAGGCAGCAAATAAATAATTGGCCAGGGTTACTTGTCCCCTTCATAACTCCTCGAATCACACACTGTACAATTACCACTTAGCAAAACCTCCACCATGCAAAGACTACCCAGCTCTCTCTCTTCTGTTCTGAAGGCCTCTCTGTCTTTCATTTTTCTCACTGAGTGCCTCATAGCCAATCCAAGCACTGCCTGATCAGGCCTGTTTACGTTTTGGAGGACTTGTCTTCACAGGAGTCTTTCTTTTACCTGTGCTTGGACCTCACTTCCAAGGTCCATTGTCATCTCTGAAAGAATCTCTGTGTTGTTAATCCTGCCACTGGGGTTAATTGCTTCTAGAGAAGCAGATACATGGTGTCCGAGGGAGGGTGAATGGGGTACAAAAGATATCCCTATTTTTTATAGGATTCCACAGAACTCCGAAGGCCCTGCCCTTAAAGACCAATAGATCTCCACAGGATACAATATGACATTTACGAAACAATTACAAATCAATGGAGTGTGCACTTGAGTGTTTTAATATTTAATAGATGGTAGGTGTTCTAGGAAGAAGAAGGGGATTTATCTTTCTTAGCACCTACATGGAATCACTGTTCTATGAATGTTATATAAAGGATCTCATTTAATTCTTGCAGCCATCTTGTAAGGTAGGCATTTTACAATTGGGAAAACAGTCTCAAAAAATAGTTTAAGTCTATTGTTTTCAATTTCTGCATCAATTCCATCTTTCCTTCTGCATCCATCCCTGCCGTCAGGTGGCTCAGTCAAGATGTGGATGGCAAAGCATGCACAAATTGCCTTTGTTTTAATCTTTTGGGAAGTCCCATGCCCAGTAATAGCAATTCTCCATGCACAATGATTTTTATTGAACATTAAGACAAAACATTAGCAAAAGGGATATCAAAAAACTATTTTACCATAATGAGACTGGAGAGAGAGACATATATTTGCAGATCATGGCCTTCATACTGGTCCCCAGAATTAGATAGACAGACCCACTCAGCAGCTATCAATGCTGAGACCCTGAAAGTCTCCTGAATTGTGGCTGGACCGTTTCTGTGAGGTTGGCATGTTGCAGAGATGGGTGGACAGCACACAATGTACTCCTGAGAGGAGGAGGGAGTCTCTGGGCCAAACACACTGCATTTATTCTTTCACCTTTGCTAATAAGATAAATTGCTTTACATACAATGTGGGAGAAGCAAGTGAAGGGACAGAGAGAGGCCAGGAGTATTTTGTTAGTGATGACCTTTCACCTGGAAGGAAAGCAGATATGGAGAATACATACTGCCTGCTTCTCTGCTGTAGAAAACTCTCCTAAGTCTTTTAAAATATTCCACCCTTTACTTCCCCCACCATCTTGTTTTTAGATGATTTGTCTGACAGTAGGTCTACTTCTTCACATCACTTCTGCTATTCTGTCCATTATGTGTTATCTCCTCCTTCCACTCTTTGCAGGCATCTTCAATGTGGTAGCAGTTTTCTTTACATTCAAAGTTATCACATTTCCACCCATGATTTCCCCTGATCACCTCCTCTGCCTCCCCCAGACTTCCAGGTGAGATATTTTCATACCCACAAGTATTTAAGATATCTGAGAAGACCTTGCACCTTTGTTTTGTTCACACTTTATTATTCTTCCTTTAAGTCAATGTCCATTCTTCCCTCCACATCCTAGGAGAGGCTCTTTGTTTATTCACCATTTATTTTTGGTGTTTTTTGTAAGTCTTGCTTTCCCTGCCTCTACTCTCTCTCACTATATAAAATGTGCTCCCCAGAGTACCATCCTCAACTGTCTTCTCAGTCTCTATCACCTGTACATGCTTTCAGGAGAATAATTACATATTATATATACATATGATTACAATAATGTATATTATTATATATATAAAATAATTCCAAAATTTCTATCACTTTCCTAGGTTTCGCACACATGCACATGACCACACCTGTATTTACACTGCCTAGAGCATATGTGTACCTAGCTGTCACACTGCCATTGCAAACTGGACATGGTCAAATCCTATTTTTCTTTCCATATTTGTCTTAGTTAATACTTCCAATGTCTGTTTATTTAAAAGTTTAGGCATCATCTACAATGCGACTCTACCTATTTTGTAAATAATAGCTTTTATCATTATTTGATTAAAACCGTTTAAGGCTCTGTGTAACCCAAAAGATTAAAAAAACAAAATCCTTGGAATTTTAAATATGGGTCATTATGAACTTATCATGGTTAATTTTACATATCACCTTGACTGGGCCACAGTGCCCAGATAATTGGTCAAACTTATTCTGGATGTTTCTATGAAAGTGCTTTTTAGATGAGGTTAACATTTAAATTGGTGGACTTTGAGTAAATATTATCCTCTAAAATGCAGGTGGGTCTTATCTAATCAACTGAATGCCTTCTTAGATCAAGTTCTGGTCTCCACTAAGCAGAAGGAATTCTGCCAGCAGACTGCTTTTGTACTTGAATTATAACTCTTCCTTCGGTCTCAAATCTACTGGCCTACTCTCCAGACTTTGGACTTACTAAGCCTCAGCATTCCTGGGAGGAAACTACTTAAAATCTCTCTCACATATGTATATACATGTAAGCTAATTACTTACATATGAGAGATATTTTATATATACATATGATTATATGTACATATGGTTATATGTATATATGATTATATACACATATATGAGCTAATAACTTATACTTTATAGCTAATTACTTATATAAGAGGCAGATTTTAAGTAATTAGCTTATGTGTATATATAAGCACATATACATATAATCTTATGTGTATATAATATAATCAGGATTACACACACACACACATCCTTTTGTTTTATTTCTCTGGAGAATCTTAATACAAAATCTGTTCTTTTATTTTAAAATAAGTTCATTTACCTTTTCATGTATTTAAAAAATTAAGAAACAATCAAATGAAAATAACCATCAAACAGAAAAACAATTTAAAGCCACTATGAACACAAACCTGTAGTCCAGCAGTGTCAAAGCTCCTGTCGTTCTGGACACATGACACATTCTTCAGTGCCTCTGTGCAGTGTGACAGCCTGCTCTGTCATCTCGGGATTCTCTTCCACTTTCCTTGCCTGGCTTTTCTTAGCTTCTCCAGGCAAGTTTTTATGTGACCGTCTCTGTGCTCCCATAACATACTGTCCCTATCTTTATTTGACATTTATTTATATCTGCTTTTCTCAAAAGATTTAAACTCCTTAAAGACTGGAACTCACAACCCTGGCACCCAGTGTGCCATAAATCAGTCTTGGTGTAATGGAATAGACTTATTCTATAGCTGACTTCTCCCCGTTTAATTCTTCCTGCACACAGTAGGTATACTCAAGTCCTCAAAAGAAAACCAAATCATGCTCCCTTCCTCCAAAGGAGAGGGAGATTATTTTGTAGGTTATTTCATTCAAGTCCCTGCCATTCAAGCATTCTCTGTTCCTTCAGTTCCTTCCACATTGAAGTGCTGTCCTAAGTTTGAGCAGGAAGCCCAGGAGACAAAGATGACTGACTCCTGGGAATCTAAGATCGTGCAGAGCATTGGCATTCCTGAAGGACTTATGACCCATGAGAGTAACAGTTAGTGTTAAACACACACACAAGGTGACTTCGCAGGAAGCCACTGCTTCTTGCTCTACTGAAAGTAATGAATGTAGAGATCGTCAGACTAAGACCATCCCTGTCTTTCTTTAAACCTTTGGAGGAATAGCCAAGGTCTTTCATCATGGACTGGCGGCTCCTTGAGGTCCAGGACTGTGCTCTTCTCTCCTTAGGACTCACGTTGTGTAAAAACAATACATAGATTAATAAAGATCTGTTTCTCATTAGCTATTCTTAAGTATTGCCTTGAGTTGAATGGTATGCTAGGAGAATCTCACCCTGGGTGCTCACTTCTCTGAAGTATCAACAGATGTGATGAGTTATAAGGGAATCTAAGGAAGACCTTATTCCTTCCTGAAAGCTGAAACTATAACATTATTACCTAATATAACAATATATAACAATATTACCTAACCAGATACTTAAAGAAAGATCACGAAATTTAGTGTAAGATGGATGCATCTAAATTTTGCCTTTAGCACTTACTGTATGATATTGGGAAATTATTTGACCTCTCTAGTCTCATTTTCTCATCTATAAATTAGACCTCATAAATTCCTTCTTCAAAACATTGTCTTGAGGTTTAAATGAATTAAAATATATCAAGTGTCCATAAACAGAAGTCTCTCAATAAAATCGTTGTTGAATCTGAGTCTTCAACACCCTCTTTATTATAGGCAATCACAGTTCTTTTCTGACCCCACATTCTGTGCTGTAAACCTTGCCAAAACACTCAGACTGTATTAACCTTGCAGTAATAAAGAAAAAACAGCAAGCTCATTTGGGAAACTTCCAATAGCAAAATCGTCTATTAAAATTTGAAAATGATATAAAAACTATATGACCACAATAGCCTCTTTCTGTTTTGCTTGAGAACCAGAGGTGAACACCGTATTTCCAGTTCTCAGCTTTTGCTGTTTGCTTCCAGAAAAGACAAGTGCTGTTTATTAGGGCCTGTCAATAAATTCCAGAAGTGAAGCAAATCTTACTCAACTGACTGACAGCTACAAATTAATTTTACCTTCTTTAAACAAAACTAACCAATTTCATGTTCGTGCAGCTGAAAAGACTCACTGTGCACTCTCTTGGCCCAGCACAGCGTGCTCCGCCCATCATCATGTAGTGGGAATTATTTTTCCTTCACTCAGCTTGCTAATGAGAAGACAGTGCAGTCTGCAGAGCATAGAGGACTTTAGCTTAGAATTCTTCCTGTTCAGAGATACACAGGCATGCTAGGAGATGCTTACAGCAGGAATGACCCCATACTCGCAGGGGCACAACTCAGTTCTATCTGCGATTTCTTATCACAGTTCATTCAGCAGCATATGACCAAATACTGTGTTAAGAGATGGGATGAAAAGAAAAATACTAAAGATGTTACAGGCTAACAGCAAGAAAGACACAGGTGAGGACTATTTGTTGTAATTATGAAACCTAGGATAGGCAGTGGGGACCCAAAGGAGAGGGGGATTATTTTCTGGGGAGAGGTTGGGGTGTAAAAATACGTCTCCAAACAGGTAACTAATTTGTTGGTATTTGTTCTTTTAAGTGAAGTATAATATACATACAAAATGTTGACATTTCTTCATTGTACAGCTCAATACATTTTTACATATATCTATACCCATGTAATTATCCCCCAGTTCAAGATATTGGATAGGGCATTTTCATCTCCCAAGAAGGCTTCTTGTGCCCCTTCTTACCTCCAGCAGGTAACTACTATTTTATCACTATGGATTACTTTTGCCTGCTGTTGAATTTCATGTAAATGAACTCATACAATATGTTCTTTCTTATTACTGGCTTCTTCAGCTCAGCATTTGTCTGTGAGATCCAATCCATCCCTATGCAGTGCGCACCCGTCACTCTTTCTATTGCTTAGAAGTATTACATTATAGACATTGGCATTTGAAGAATGATTACAAGTTGCTCCCAGGTGGGTGGCTGTGAAGAGGCACAGTCTAAATTTAAGCATGTTATATTTGTAGGGGTAGCTTTAATAACATGATAGGGATTTGGGGGTTGATACAGGAGATTGGGCTGAAAAAACAGATTGGAGCTACACTGGGAAGAATGTAGAATGCAACACAAAACGTTTGAAGTCTGTTTTGTGGAGAATTCCCCCAAATCATCAGAGTTGCTTAAAGTGGAGGCATGGTACAATCAGATATAAGTGTTAGATGCAGTATTCTCGTGTAAACATGACAAGGGCATGGAAACAAGGAGAATCCAGAGTCATAGGCCATCATAGTAGCCCAGGTGGCTTGATTTGGAGTCAAATGAAGGAGACAGTGGAGTAATCCGACAGAGATTAACATGTTCAAACAAGAAGAAGAGACAGGGAGGAGTCAGGGAAAGGAATTGGTTTTCCGGCTTAAAAAAAAACCTGAGTTGCAGAATATAAGACAGAAGTAGTTGATTAAATAAGAAATAAGCAACCACTTTTTGAGATTCATTTGAAACTGGGGTGTGAGAGTGAGAGAGAACACTTAGGTTTTGCTGACACACCCTTGCCTCACCCCAGGTGCCCCCATGCTGACCCACACTGACCTCTGCAGCACAGCTTTTAGGAGGAGATAACTTAAAACATCTTGAGGAATTATGCACATTTAATTTACATCTACGTCTGAATTCTCATGCTGCTTTTCTGTCATTTTGCCATTTTAAAGAATAGCATACCAGGGCTTTTTATTCCAGCCCTGTGGTGGTGCCCTTTTTGAGAGAATAAATCCCAAGTAGTGTTGCCAAGAGCCAGTGACATTTACCATGTTTGAAAAGGCCTCATTTTGAAGAATGATTATCGATTATTTTGCACATTTCAGATCACTCTTTGATGCTGCCTTTTACTGGTCCTGGAGAGTGACCCTCAGCTGTGTCCCTGGCTCCTTGACACAGTAGTTCACCTGCAAAGAACCTGGTGTTCTTCCAAGTGGCACTCACCCTGCGCCTGTCCACAGGATAAGTCACTGTTTCTCTGAATATGTCATCACACAGAGGAGTGTCTCTAAACCTCGCCTGGGTTGTTGAAAATATGTAGATATGCTTATAAACTAACACAGGTGATGATGGAGTGTGTGGGGAGAGTAATGAGAAGCATCAATGCACTTCATTAGGACACTTCATGGTGGTAATTCTGGGACTACATCATCTCTAATTACAGCCAAGGTGTGGGCGTTCAATTTTTTTTTTTTTTTTTTTTTGAGACGGAATCTCGCTGTCACCCAGGCTGGAGTACAGTGGTGCGATCTCGACTCACTGCAAGCTCCGCCTCCCAGGTTCACGCCATTCTTCCGGCCTCAGCCTCCCGAGTAGATGGGACTACAGGCGGCCACCACCACACCTGGCTAATTTTTTGTATTTTTAGTAGAGACGGGGTTTCACCATGGTCTCCGTCTCCTGACCTCGTGATCCGCCTGCCTCGGTCTCCCAAAGTGCTGGGATTACAGGTGTGAGCCATCGCACCTGGCGAGCGTTCAATTTTTAGGGAGCAGGACAACTGGAGAGAAAGGGTAACAGAGGGGCATGGAAGACCAGGAAATGTGATAAATAGTCTATTGTAATCGCATGCAATTGACTCCCAAGGAAGAAATATTGAAAAGAAATATTGGGTGTGGGTGTGTCTCTGCAACAGAAGAAAGCCCTTGATTTCCATTTCCAGGATCCAAGAGAGACTTACCCATGTATCTCAGGAATTTTGACATCACTTGTGAGTGTTAAAAGTGAAAGCTCACGTTCAATGGCAGTGACATTTTTGTGAGCCTAATGGGAAGAGTTAAAAAAAAAAAAAAAAAAAAAAAAAGAATGAGGCAAGTCTTGGTATATAACCTGCAAGTTTGAAATGGGTTATTTATTCTTTATTACACATGTCCCTTGATACTATGGTGTCTTCAGAGAGTTGGCCAGAAGAATAGAGAGGGCATTAATTCTCAATAAATTTCTAGGATTGAAACACTGCTTCAAACCCTTTTGGAAGGGTAAGTCTGATATATGTATAAGAATATATAATATATATTACAAAATATATCAGAAAAAATATAAATATATGTTACACACATATACACACATATAATTACATATAGTTAAGTATGTAGCATTTGGAAGGTGAAGTCTTTCTTTTAGACCAATCCTCTGCAGTTGGGTTGATGCAAAAATATAAATGAAAGTGTCTCATTTAGGCCGGGTGTGGTGGCTGTAATCCCGGAACTTTGGGAGGCCGAAGTGGGTGGATCAGCTAAGGTCAGGAGTTCAAGACAAGTCTGGCCAACATGGTGAAACTCTGTGTCTACTAAAACTACAAAAATTATCTGGGTGCAGTGGTGGGCACCTGTAGTCCCAGCTACTTGGGAGGCTGAGGCAGGAGAATCACTTGAATCCAGGAGGTGGAGGCTGCAGTGAGTTGAGACCATGCCATTGCACTCCAGCCTGGGCAATAAGAGTGAAACTCTGTCTTAAAAAAAAAAAAAAGTATCTCATTTATACTTTACAGAAATATGGATTCTTCTGTTTTAGAACAGATATCCAAACCTGTGTTCTTAATGACTACTGTTCTGCCAGCACTGAGATTTCTAAGCAGAGAGTCTATGAGACCAACTTGGCACCAGGTGGCAAAAATGTGTCCACAAAGTATGGACAGCACCACACACTCCATCTTTCGCTTTCTCTGAATATATTCTTTCCTCATGCTAGCACCATCATGGACCCAATACTGCTTCAGAGGTGCAGTTTGTTTTGCAGAAGTTTACTGGCCCAATTAAGACCAGGACCTGCAGTGGAACATGTTACCTTCCTGTCACTGAGGTATCTGGGCAAGACTACGGCACAAAGAGAGGACCTGAAATTGATGTTGCTTTTGTCAGATGATATCTGTAAATTTTTTTCCCTCTGGCTAACACAGTGAAACCCCGTCTCTACTAAAAATACAAAAAAATTAGCCAGGCATGGTGGTGGGCACCTGTAGTCCCAGCTACTCCGGAGGCTGAGGCAGGAGAATGGTGTGAACCTGGGAGGTGGAGCTTGCAGTGAGCTGAGATCGCGCCACTGCACTCCAGCCTGGGCAACAGAGCGAGGCTCCGTCTTAAAAAAAAAAAAAAGCTGTTTTTTTCCTTTTCCTTTTAACTTTAGAATAAGATGGTGTCATTTATATTTTTGCATCAGCCTCCATGCTACCTTTCCATGGATTCATATGCATTAACAATTTACAGCTTAATCCAGGAAATCTCAAGTGTTCGCTGTACATTATATTCATATCTGGAGAAATGGTTTACAATCCCACTGTCAGAAATCTTGAGTTTTAAACTCTAAGACATACTTTGTAAGTCATGTAAAATAATAATAATAATAATAATAATAATAATAATATTGATTCTAATGACCAGCATTGGTTTGATCAACTTAAACTCCTCTTCAAAATTTACTCTAACTTCAGTTGTGGCATCAGACTCATCCTGTGACTGGACTAAGCTCTCAGTTTTCAAGTTCTGGCTGCTTCTGAGAGTTGCTAAGGGCTTCATCTGCCTTCAGTTCATTGGCTTTGAATGTTTGGATCATTAGAAGTATGGCTTTCCAGCATGCTGTTCAGTGAAGAGTTAGCTACTGCATACATCACACCTTCCATGCACTGGAAAAGGAGCAATGAGCCTACAGCAGGTGGTGACTCTATAGGTGCAAATGTTCTTGCAAGGGCATGAATTAAAAAAAAAAAAAATTTTTTTTTTCCGGCAAACAACCAGCAAGTACAAGTGTGAAAAACTAGAGAACATCTCAAACTAGCAATTGGTATTACCTCAGAAAGTTAACAGCATACCAAAATGTGTCAAAATTGAAAGCACCAGAGAAATCATTTTGGCAAGTAGAAGAACAAGCATGAGGCTGCAGTAAATTTTATTCAATATTGGACATGGGTTTCTGTTTTACAGGCTTTGGGGTCCCATTCACTCAGGTGCACATGTTTCCACCTTTTGGTATGACTTCAGGATCTCAAAATTTTCTGAAGAACATACTTTTCTTTCCTTTTAAGTGAATTAGTTGGGCCAATGTAACTATTGTAAATATTTCAGTGCTTTAAGACCATAGAAATGTATTTCTTGCTCATGAAACAGTATAATGTGGATGTTCCTGGTCCAGAGGTGACTTTCTCCAGAAAACAATAAGAGAACCCACGCTCCTTCCCAACTTAGGGTTTCACCTTACCTTTGAGTGTCAGAGTCCTTGACAAGTAGCCAATAGATGAGGAAATAGAAGATGAGGAAAACACATCCTCATCTTAACTGCTTTTGATCAAAAGGAATAAGCAGCACTTCTACTCATTTATCTTTGACAAGGCCTGGTCATGTGGCCTCATGTAGATTGAAGGGGTCGGGGAGTCAACAACTCTAGTCCCTGGATGCTCATCCAATTTCCAGCATCAATTCAATAGCAAAGCTGATTTTCTTAATTCCTTGTGCTGTGGTCTGAATGTTTGTGTTCCCCACAAATTGACATGTTGAAACCAAATCCCCAGTGTGGTTGTATTAAGAGGTGGGGACTTTTGAAGCTGAATGAGATTGGTGCGCCTATAAAAGATGCCCAAGGGAGCTTGTTTGCTCCTTCTGCCATGTGAGGATGCAGCAAGGAGGTGAGTGCATCTATGCAGCCGAGAGCAAGCCCTTACTAGACATAAAATCTGCCTGCACTTAGATTTCCCAGCCTTTAGAAGTATGAGCAATAAATTTCTGTTGTTTATAAGCCACCCAGTTTATGAAACTTTTGTTGTAGCAGACCAAACAGACTGACACCTTGTGATACAGTTTGGCTGTGTCCCCACCCAAATCTCATCTTGAATTTTCACATGTTGTTGGAGGGACCTGGTGGGTGGTAATTGAATCATGGTGGCAAGTCTTTCCCATGCTGTTTTTGCAATAGTGAATAAGTCTCATGAGATCTGTTGGTTTTATAAAGAGGAGTTCCCCTGAACAAGCTCTTTCTCTTTGCCTGCTTCCATCCACGTAAGATGTAAGACTTGCTCCTCTTTGCTTTCCACCATGTTTGTGAGGCTCCCCCAGCTATGTGGAATGGTAAGACCATTAAACTTCTTTCTTTTGTAAATTGCCCAGTCTTGGGTATATCTTTATCAGCAGCATGAAAACAGACTAATACACTTTATTGAGTGGTTTCAAGTACTGAAACTAGCCTCACTGTGAAATGTCCTTTTATATGCATGTAATGTTTTGTACTCCATAATAATGGAAAATGGCCTGGAAGGTTTTCTTCTAAGACATCTCAGCCTGAGTGAGCCCTGCTTTTAGCCATGGTCTTCTCTTGCGTGTCCTGCTTGAAATTATAATACAAAATTAATTCACTTGCTGACAAAAGATGACTCCCATAACATTAAATTAACTAGCTTTTTTTCTTCAAAGCTCTCCAGATATTTCATTCTTAAGGGCTTGGTACTCATTCTGGTTCAACACAATTTTCAACAATGTGTAAACAAATGAAAGTTTAATATATAGATTTTTTAAATAACTGTGTTTTGCAAATGTAATGCAGAAACCACATCTGAAACAGGTAGATTGGAAAGGCTGGATTCTTGGAGCTAGATATTCATGTGGCCTACCAGACTGTATAAATTCCTGGGTATGGTGTGGTTCTACATATTTTGTACTTAGAAGTGAAGTTAATGTGTATGTTCAGACCAGGATGTTACTGGAACAGTCTCCTTCCTAATCCTGGCTGGTGACTAGAGGTTGCTAACGTGATGATTGTGAGGTTCTCTGAGTCTTTGCAGCAGGAGAGACACCATCCATTGCTGTAAACAGCTTAACTGGGGATCAGGGTTTGGCTCTACTAGGAAAACTAGTGGCTCTCCTGGGAGTAGCTACCTGGTGCTACAACTTGAATAACATCTCACCTCTCTGCTGAACTTGAAAAGGTGGCAGTCGGTCTTACTGTGCCATATCAAGAAGAGTTATACTCTACATCAGCGTTGAGAAAAGCTTGATCTGCCATTGACGTTGACTCTGCCAAGACATCAATTTTGTGAGTTTTAGTGATGCGTGTGTGGCATTTATTGTGGACTTACTTAGATTTATATTCCACATCAATTTTAATGATTGTGAACTTTGAGCACTGGCTATTTTTTATTGAGTGCTTACTATGTACTTGGCACTATAATAGGTATTTGTGAACATAACACATTCTAATTTATATCTCACAATAACTTCATGTGAGGATAATATATTGTCCCGATATTACAGAAGAGAAAAACGACTAAGGCTTGGAAATGTTTTGTTTCTTGCTCAAGGCCATAAAACAATCAAATGGCAAAGCTGTGTTTCCAGACCCAGCTTGACCAGGCCCAGAGCCTGAGCACCAACCTCAAGGTGAAACAGCACTGTCATCCCAAATGTTGCTTTCTCACTTATTCGCCCAGTTCATATTTATCGAACAGGTATGGGGCTAAGTGTTGAGAATATAACAGAATACCAAAAAGATAAATTTCAAGGTAAAATTACATACATAACAATTTAAATGCATTTGTGACAAGGTCTATGGTAAAAAGCACAGGGTGCTGTGAAAAGATTTAGGAGGGAGACAGGGTTCAGCCTGGGACATGAAAAGTGTCCCTGAGAAGGCGGCACTGAAGCTGGGACCTAACACTAGGTAGACATTCACTTCCAAAGGAGGACAAAGTGCATGCCAGGGAGAGGAGGTCGTATGTGTGCAAGCCCTGAGAGAGGACTGGCTGGTAGAGATTTAATAGCAAGGAAGGTCAATGTTCCTGGACTGTAGAGAGCCAGGCAGAGTGGCCAGAGAGGGAGTTGATGAGGCAGGCAGAGCTGAGCTCAGGAAGAGTCACAGAATCCACACAGATGGTGGAGCAAAGGACAGGCCAGTTGCCAGACTACAGACGTTGTTGGAGATTCTGGAAGGTTGAATGTTACTGAGAGCTTTTAATTAAAATAATTTAAAATCTTTAAAATAATTCAAAGATTATTGAACATAATCTTTGACAGTGCATTAAACCTTTGTGACAAGGTGTTTTCCATAGGACTAGCCTGTTTTGTGCTGTCTTTCAGAATATTAGGGGACGGTCCCAGTGATTCACACCTGTAATCCCAGCACTTTGGGAGGCCAAGGCAGGAGAATCATTTGAGCTGGGAGTTCAAACCAGCCTGGGCAACATAGTGAGAGCCTGTCTCTCCAAAATGTAAAATAAAAAACATTAGCCAGGCATGGTGCATGTGTCTGTAGTCCTAGCTACTTAGGAGACTCAGGCAGGAGGATCACTTGAGCCCAGGAAATTGAGGCTGCAGAGAGCTATGATTGTATCACTGCACTCCAGCCTGGGCAACAGAGCCAGACCCTGTCCCCCACTCCCCCAGGCCCCAAAAAAGAAAATTCAAAAAGTAAATAATTAATTAAGTGAAAATGAAGTGCTCAAAGTTTCAATGGCAGTCAGAAAATCAATTAAGGCATATTTCCCAGAATAGTGTGTTAGAAAACATCATATTGTAGAATATAAAACTGGATATATGAGTTATGCTGTTTTGTACGATAAAATTGCTAAAAATCAGAATGTAATTACATATGGTAAAATTAAAACTATAGTAAACATAATTTTCTTTGAGGCTTCCAGTTAAATATAGTTATAGTTAGTATATAGCATCTTCTCTTTCATTTTTTTTCCAACTTCCCACCAAAAACACAACTGATGACACGAGACAATGAAACAAATGAACAAAATCTTACCTACAATTAAAACCACCAATTTTTAGACATCCTGAAATCTGAAAACCTTTGAGATAATAGTAATTCTTTATTGAACATATGCTAAACATTGTGTTAAACAATTTATATGTGAAAATTTCCAACAATCCTATCAGATAGGACTTTTAATTTTTGAATCTTAAATGATGAAAGTAAAGGCTAAGAGTTTAAGTAAGTTGTCTAAGATTATACAACTGGTGAGGGGTGGAACTGGGTTCTGATGTCTGTGCTGTTGATCACAACACCCCACAACTTCACCCATGGGGAGAGCAGAGCCATCAGTGCTCTTAAACAGGTTACCAAAAACGTTTTTGCCCAACTTGCCAATTTCACCCAGTCCTAGTCGATGCTATTGTCTTTAGTCTCTACATAAATGCCAACTTACTCTCCAGAGAGCCACGGTTTAGCATGTGCTTCATTTGGTGAGCACAGGCTACTGCTAATCTTCCTTTCTCTTTTCTTTTCTGTATCCACTATTTCTAGCAAGAGCTGGTCCACCCTCTTTTCTGCAGGGCTGCAGCCCAAATGTGGCCTGAAGTATTCAAATTTGAGACTGAAGCACCTTCTCCTCTAGCACTCTTGTTTCATTTATAATATTCCTCTTGTGCTGAGCTGAGATGCTGGATAAATCCCATCTGTTCTTCTAGCTCCTTGTCACCTTTACTGCAGCAGAAAGGAACAGAATGGATGGGGCTGAGTCCTGATCTGTCTCTCTCACTAGGTGAGGCAAGCTGGAGGATGACAGAGACTATTTCAGGTGTTGAGAGAGAGCTCAGTGCAGCAGAGAGAATATGACACAGCTCCTGACAGGTCCTTGGAGCTGACGCATCTTATTTAGTTGTATTCGCACCACAGGTGTTTTCCTGTGAGTATGCAAACAGTTGTGCAAGGCAGGTCAGCTTGGGAAGAGAAGTGCAGAGCTGTCCTTTAGTGATGATCTGTGCCCTGCACCTCACCCAACACCTCACACCTGAGATTCTGCAATGGCTGTGATGGTTCCTGACCCAGCCAATGTAATACTTCTGAGTCAGGTGAGTGCATGAACAATTGTGATATGCTGTTGTGGTGTTGTCTTTATTAGGTTAGGCATGTTCAGAGATGCAGAATTAGGATAAAAGAGAAAAGTAATCTTTCACCGTCTATGTGGCACTCCAAAGAAATCTCCACAAAGGTCTTTTTGCAGTCACAATGATTGGGAACAGAGGGCTTATAGGGAGGGATAAAGTTCTATAATGTGAAGAAATTTTACTTGTTAAAGGAATTGAACAAACATGGCCTCGTTAATAAAATTTATCTATTGGTATAGGAATTTTGTGGTGAGCATCCCTTGCAGTCACTATCTGTATTCTTTAGATTGCAAAAAGACATGGTTTATTAAGCTCATGTAGGAGTTCCCGAATCACCAAAAAGCAAGGAATGCAGCCCTTTCTCCAGCATCAGCTCGTGGCAGCAACAGCAACAGGCAGTAGAAAGCCAAGGATTAAAAAGTCAAGAGATTATTAGCTTGTGACCATGGTCATTCCTTAACAATAACAAAAATTAACTTGATAACACTCTTGTCAAATCTTCACATATCCCTTCTGCTTCCGCTTTGAGCATTCTTGTCCTCTTGGATGTGTTCATTTGATTTCTTCCTATCACTTCACATAAAACACTCTTGCCAAGGTTGCTTTTATCTGCCTCATTGCCTAATCCAGGGACTCCTGTCAACACTTGAGGAATAGAGTGCTCTGCCGCCTTTGTTACCCTTAACCATTCTCCAGTGTTCTTTGAAGTGATCCTGGCATTTTGCTTCTTTTGCTTTAAGTAGCACTCTATTTCCAGGCTTCTTCCTGTGTTGGACACCAACCTATTTGTTTTTCTGGCATTCTCTTTCCTGAGAGTGGTCCCTTCCTCTCCAAAACTCACCAACACAGTTGCCGTGGGCACGGTAGCAGTGATGTCATACAGAATGGTTGGGCTCCTGGCTAAACCCCACCCTCAAGCCTCGAACCTGGACCCTATGTGAAAACAGTTGACCCTATTTTTCTGCCCAAATGATTGCCTTTTTGGCCTGCCACGCCCCTATCCTGTACCCATAAAAAGACTTCAACTGGCAGAGCAGCACAAGTGGCTGATGCAAGTCGGGGATACAAGCTGCTGGCCTCAGGTATACATGCAGCTGAGCATCGGAGACTATGGATAGACTCGGCTAACTTCAGACAGTTGGCTTCAGCAAAAGATCACTTTCTTCCCACACCATCCCCTTGCCAATTTCCCATCCCGCTGAGAGCCACTTTTATTGCCCAATAAAATCCTTCACATACACTACCTTCAAATAGTTCCTGTGACCTGATTCTTCCTGGACCCCGAACAAGAACTCGAGTGTCAAGAAGGGCAGGTGCAGGTGGCTGTCACCCTAACTCTTTTCTGAGCTGTTAACACTTAGCCATCCATGGACTGCAGGCTGAGCAAAATGAGTCACTCCAGTTCCTGTCCACAAAGGGATTCAAGGTGGAGGGAACAATCCCGTCTTGAAAATGTGGCTGTAGCCAAAGTTGGCTAGTACAGGGCTGGGAGTCTGACCCAAGTGAGACCAATCACTGTCTGTTTCTGGGAATTTGGGGATAGATCTGAGAAAAGATCTCTCATTGGATATTTGAGTTATCAGATACAAACTGCAGGAACTGGCAGCAAGTCACCATGTGCACTAGAGAAATGGGTCTGCAACAAGACAGTGAAGGATAGAGCAGACACAGAGAGGAGAGAAGGAGAACGTGACTGCAGGTGCTGGGAACCTGAGCCTTCTGCTTATTGTGAAATCTCTCGTACCTTTGCTTTCTTTCTAGAGATTGCAAAGAAATAATGTAGAGGTTCTGAGTCCTGGTAGCATTGGTCAATGGGAGAAGTTTAATGTCACTGCAATCATATGCCTAAAGGATTGGGAAGATGTTTAAAAGTAAATTGAGGTGTTCCTCTCAGAAGAAGGCAGAATAAATGCTAGGCAAATGGAAAAAGCAGATGCTTCCTACATAGGGGCCTCATATTGACATCTTTTTTTTTTTTTTTTTTCCCACTGCAGCTTCAAAATATTGGTATAAATGGATAGATCCAGGCTTAGACAATAGACAATTAGAGGTAAAGAAGATTTAAAACCAAAGCAGTGCCCACAATACATGTGTTCTTGTTGAACACAACATAGATTTTCCAACACCTTTGTTTCTCTTTACCCTGTGTTCTCTTCCTCCTTCCTCCCTCCTCCTCCTCTTTTTCCTATTCTTTCTTCCGGACAGAAGAGATTGGGGACATTTTTGTTTTTAGAATAAACTCTTTTTTTTAATACAAGTATGTTGTTTTGTTAACAATAACAAACTCACACACAGACACTTTCCAAAGAGAACATAAAGCCCTTTGCAAGAAATGATGGGAAATCAAAGAGGGCATCTGACCACCCCAGATGGAAGTGATTTCCTCCTCTTGTGCATTTCTGTAGGGCTTATTGTCTAGGAGCATGGTTCACAGCTTTGGCTGCTCATTAGAGAGAGCTGGGGATCTTTTTTAATGAACTCTTACCCAGAATCTTAATATATAAGCATATCTGCTCTGGTGAAATGAGAGAGAAAGGCAAACCCTCCCTCTCTTCCCAGACAAGTTTTTGGTGTTGGTTAGTAGAAAATACCCCATGGGATGCTCTCTAATTGATTGAAAATAAACTATCATCTTTCTTTTATCTGATTACCAAAATGCTATATTATATAAAATTCAAATATGATGTAAATGTCAGCATTGACTATTACTAAACGTCCAGGTCTTTAACAAACTGATAGGCAAGAAATGATGTAGCATTACATTATCAATTTGTATCTTCTCAATCATTAGTGTGAGAGAGTGTATGTAGACAGTCAGTTGAGAAGCTGAGACCCTAGAAAATCTGGTCGGAACATGTTTTAGTATATTTCTGAATGTTTACACTTTTTTTAAAATTGTCTGTTTTCTCATTTACTTATTTTCCATTTTGTTTGCCTTTTATCTTATTGGTACAAAGAAATACATTATAAGAATGCAAACACAAATGCGTTATATACTATGTATGTTGCAAATCATTTATCCCAAGATATGATTTGCCTTTTAATCTTGTTTATAGAATATTTTAGATTCACTTGAGTAAACAGGGAGAGATGACTGTGAAGGAGTAGAAATATCGCCATTTTTATGTCAGAGAAAGATCTGACTTTGAATTTTGGACCCTCAACTCACTGTCTGACGCTTTGGAAGTTGCCTAAATCTCTCTGAGCCTTTATTTATTTTAGACAAAGAAGATGATATTATCTGATTAATACCCTTTTGAGAAGATTAAATGAGATAACACAACTGAAGGCACTGTGCAGATATCAAAACACCATTCAAATTTAAGTGGCCCATTGAGATGCCATGCTATTAGACAGAGCACAGGGTTTCTTAGCCTGGTTAGACCTAACCATTCTCTTTTGTATGAGCAAACTTACATTCCAATTTACAACACGGGTGATTATAAGCACTAGACCTCAGCGTATTGTTTTGCAATCTTTTGTCTTTTTCCATGACTGGTAGCTTTGATTCAAGTTCAATGGCCTGCTTAGCTTTTCCCTTTTATAGAATGACAATTAGAATTGCCTTTTATGTGAACTGACCCATTCATTTTAAAACTCTATTCTCCAGCCTAAACATGAGCTTTCTACCAATCCAATTGTCTTTTAGTTACCAAATTTATTCCTCCCTTTTACCTATCCTTTTAAGAGAGCTCTCCTTTATTTTCCCAGAAAAGCCCCTTAAATGCCCAAACTGCCTGCAAGACTTTCTCAGTCCCTTGTAGATGTAGAATTTACCATATCTTTGAAATGTTAACATCCAGAAAATTAGCTAAGCAACATTCCATCTAAGATCAGATTTAAAACAGTTAAAGTACATTAGACCCATCACGAAATTTTTTTCTCAGTAGATAAATGTGTATAAGAAATTAATTTGGCACTGGGCATGGTGGCTTACGCATGTAATCCCAGCGCTTTAGGAGGCTGAGGTGGGACAATCTCTCAAGACCAGGGATTCAAGGCCAGCTTGGGAAACATAGTGAGACCCCACCATCTCTACAAATAGTAAAATGTCAGCAAAGTGTGGAGGTGTTCATCTGTAGTTCCAGCTACTCAGGAGGCTGAGGTGGGAGGACCGCTTGAGGCCAGGATGTCAAGGCTGCAGGGAGCTAGAATTATGCCACTGTACTCCAGCCTGGATGACAGAATAGGACCCTGTCTTAGAAAAGAAAGAAATTAATTTGAATTATTTGTTTTAATATTTTTTGTATGACTCTTGATCTTTTGAGATCCCTATTTTAATCTTTTTTACTGAAGAAAACCAAAATGTTTCTTTTAAAGTGCTGGGGATTGTTGAGGCAAAGAAGGTTAAAGTGCAGCAGACACTCTGCCCCCTCCCCTGCTTGACTGACACCAGGACAGCAATTTACAAAGGCAAAGAGTTTCCTGCCTGCCTTTTCCCATCTAAAGATAGGCCCCTTTACAACACTTGCTTATCATCTGGGAGACAGCAAAGTCAAAGAATCTAGGAACAGACTTTATGCTTCCCATAAATTTAGCATCCCACATTTTCTCACCTTTTGGCACCACCCCTATAGCAGCTTTTGTTTTTTCTGTTTTACTGTCTCTTTAAATTAGGGGTGTCCTGTCTTTTGGCTTCCTTGGGCCACATTAGAAGAAGAATTTTCTTGGGCCACATATAAAACACATTAACACTGACAATAGCTGCTGATATATATATATATATATATATATATATATA
>NW_016809845.1:641802-672529 GCF_001698545.2 Rhinopithecus bieti | reverse complement strand
TATATATATATATATATGTATATATATATATATATATATGTCACTGAAAATCACATAATGCTTTAAGAAAGTTTATGAATTTGTATTGGGCCACATTCATAGCCATGCTGGACAGCATGTGCCCTGTGAGCCATGAGTTGGACAATCTTGCTTTAAATCTTCCATCTGGACTTTGTGTGTAGACAACTGAGAAGCTGAGACCCTAGAGAATCTGACTGGACAGATGTGGGTTGTAATCCACTTGTAGCTAGTGAAACTTTTCTTTCATTAAGTTGTCTTTGGGTGGTTCTGGATTTGGTGAGGACAGTGTTGCACAATTTTGGAGATAACCTGTTAAGTCTCTGGTTAAGTCATAATGTTGGTTATTGGTTTTGGTGAGTCCCTTGGAAAGATACCTTTGGTTTAAAAGAGGAATAAAGCAGGAATATTGGTTGTTTGTCATTGAACTCTGACAAGATACTTGAAAACATATTTTTTAGAGTTCTATAGTCAAAAACTGCCTTAATGAAAGCTGATATTTATAATATATATGTATATGCATATATATTTTTAGGCTTTTGTTCTCTCTATAAAAGCTTCTCAGTTGATTAAATTCCTTTGTTTTAAACCCTTGCTAACTCTATGCACCTCCTCAGTCTGCTTCTCTTTTGCTGACATGATTATTTCCAAGGATAATTTAAAACTTAACTGGCCTATTAGAAAGCTTAAATTCTTTATCCGTGATTTGAAAGTAAATTTACTACCTCATTCTCTAAAACTCAGTAAGGACTTCAGCCATATGAGACAGGTAAAGTTTAACTTGTTTCATTTACAACTATGCAATTTGAATCCAACTGTCATTTTAAATTGATGAGTGTTCCCTCTTTCATGGCTCAAATGTAAAACTGAAGCTATAAAATCATTTGTCTGCATTTCATGCATATATGTACACATGTCTGTGTTTGTATACTGTATACATGGTACCAAATTGACTTATAAATAAATGAGTGCTCATAAATTAAGTAAATAAGCCCAAATGCTTTTCAAGTTTACAGGACCTTAGTAATCTTCAGTAAATAAAGCTAGTTATAAAATTATTGGTAAAATAGAACTAGAATGTATTCAGAATTGTGTTAAATATAATTCAGACATTTTGCCTTGGGTCTACTGGTTAGACTGGTTTAGGCTACCTCTTCCAGATGTTTTAAGTTCATAAAACTGTTTCTTCCATGATATTTTGTGTACTTGTTTAATTCATCTATGAGTTTATATCTTTGACTTTGATACTGATTCTCAGGGTCTATATAAGCAGCCATAGTGAAGCCTGGGGGCCTAGACCGTCATCTGCAGAAAAAGCCAGGCCTAGTACGTCCTCCCTGGCCCAGCTGTGCCTCTGGGACATACATAGGTAGATTCATACTCTCCATGCATTGTCTTCACAGCGCTGTCTTCTATCCTGGGTCCTACATCTGGTTTATAGCATTTAAATTGCTTACTTTCTAGAATTTATACTGAAAATTAGGATGACTAAGAGTTAACATTTTAATTAATATATGTAATGAAAACCACTAAATTGAACAGAAACACTTCTGCATACAAAGTGTATAAGTAAAGTAGGAAATGTTTCTGGTAAAGGATATTCAGGCCGGATGCGGTGGCTCAAGCCTGTAATCCAGCACTTTGGGAGGCCGAGACCGGCGGATCATGAGGTCAGGAGATTGAGACCATCTTGGCTAACGTGGTGAAACCCTGTCTCTACTAAAAAAATACAAAAAACTAGCTGGGCGAGGTGGCAGGCGCCTGTAGTCCCAGCTACTCGGGAGGCTGAGGCAGGAGAATGGCATGAACCCAGGAGGCGGAGCTTGCAGTGAGCTGAAATCCGGCCACCGCACTCCAGCCTGGGTGACAGAGCGACACTCTGTCTCAAAACAAAGAAAAAAAAAAGAAGGATATTCAAAAGACATAAAACTGTGATTTTGGTTAAACGAAAAGTAAATTTGCCTAATTTAAAAGTTATTTAAGGCTGCTTTAAATTTAAAAAAAAAAGAAAAGAAAAAAAAGGGGCTGGGTGCCGTGGCTCACACCTGTAATACCAACATTTTGGGAGACCAAAGTGGGTGGATCACTTGAGGTCAGGAGTTCAAGACTAGCCTGGCCAGCATGGCAAAACCTTGCCCCTACTAAAAATACAAAAATTAGCTGGACATGGTGGCAGGTACCTGTAATCGCAGCTACTCGGGAGGCTGAGACAGGAGGATAGCTTGAACTGTGAGGCAGAGGTTGCAAGGAGCTGAGATCATGCCACTGCACTCTAGCCTGGGCAACAGATAAATAAATGTCTCAATAAATAAATAAATTTTAAAAAGAATGACAGATAAAACTAAGCAGATATAGAAAACTGAGAAAAATTAGAAAAATTGTAAGAGGTTATATAAAATGTTTGCAGAAATCTTACCTTGTGACTGGGCGTGGTGGCTCACACTTGTAATCCCAGCATTTTGGGAGGTCGAGGAGGGCAGATCACAAGGTTGGGAGTTTGAGACTAGCCTGGCCAATATAATGAAACCCTGTCTCTACTAAAAATGCAAAAATTAGCTCGGCAAGGTGGTGTGCCCCTGTAGTCCCAGCTACTTGGGAGGTTGAGGCAGGAGAATAGCTTGAACCTGGGAGGCAGAGGTTGCAGTAAGCCAAGACTGCGCCATTGCAGTGCAGCCTGGGGGACAGAGCATGACTCCATTAAAAAAAAAAAAAAAAAAAAAAAAAAAAAAAAAATTCTTATCTTGCATGGTAAAGCTGATTGAAATTGGATAAATCTGTTTAAAGATTTTGTGACAATTAAGTTTTATATTAATAACACATTGATGCTAGGGTAAAATTTCTTTATTTTTTTCCTTTGGACAAGATTTTAGGATAGTATTAATAAGAAATAGTAAAACATTTTATTTGCCTTTTTGAGTAAACCACAAAAACAGAAAGGTGAGAGAAAGAGAAAGGTTCTGTTTCGTTCATGCTGTCTTTATTCAGTTTTTTGAATTCTTTGAAAACTTACTCTCCTCTCTTTCAAATTATACGAGTTTTGCTTTATTGAATGTTTAAATAATCACCATAGCTAAAATGAATGACTTACTTTACATTGACCTATGATCCTATTTTGATCAAGTATTTTAAATCTTTACTACTTGACAAACTTCCCAGAATCACATTCCAGCTTTTATATTAAGTCTTTTTCACTTCACACTAACTTTTGGATATTAGAGCTCCTGCAGGTCCAAATAGGGCCCTGGAAGTCTAAGGGAGACGTATTAGTCTTATTTGCTATGTTAAAATCTTATGAAAAGCATTGTCAAGTAATAAAGGATGTTTAACTTCCTTTGAGTCATAATTGTATAGATGTGTTATTAATATGTGATCTAAAAGTGCAAGACTCCAAAAAATTTAATATATCTTGATATATGCAGTAAATTGCTTTATTCTGTGGCCCTTTACTAAAAGCTTTTTGCAAATCCTGAAGTGTTGGGTCTCAAGGAAATTTATGAAAGGACCCTGACAAGTATTCTTGAATATAGATTTCTGATAACTTTGGAAATCATATGATTGAACTACTAGGTGAGTGCAATAGTAATTGCGGTTTTTGCATTGTTGGAATTGGCTGTTTGATATTGAAATACATTCTTAAATAAATGTGGTTATGTTATATGTCATTTTAATGGGCATTTCTTGCTTTATGTGTTTTTGCTAATGACTTATTTCTTGCTGTTTATTTTATGTTTATTTTAGACTATGGGAATGATGTTAGACAAAAAGCAAATTCAAGCAATTTTCTTATATGAGTTCAAAAGGTTTCATAAAGCAGTGGAGACAACGTGCAACATCAGCATATTTGGCCCAGGAGCTGCTAACGAATGTACAGTGCAGTAGTGGTTCAAGAATTTTTGCAAAAAAGACGAGACCTTGAAGTTTTGCAAAAAAGACGAGACCTTGAAAAGATGAGGAGCATAGTGGCCTGCCATTGGAAATGGACAATAACCAATTGAGAGCAGTCATCGAAGCTGATCCTTTTACAACTATACAAGAATTTGCCAAAGAACCCAATGTCGAGTATTCTATGGTCATTCAACATTTAAAGCAAATTGGAAAGGTGAAAAAGCTTGATAAGTGGGTGCCTCACGAGCTGAGCAAAAATTTAAAAAATCATTGTTTGAAGTGTCATTTTCTCTTATTCTATGCAAGAACAACAAACCATTTCTCAATCGGATTGTAGTGGGCAATGAAGAGTGGATCTTATGTGACAAACAGCAATGACCACCTCAGTGGCTGGACTGAGAAGAAGCTCCAAAGCACTTCCCAAGGCAAACTTTCATCAAAAAAAAGGTTATGGTCACTGTTTGGTGGTGTGCTGCTGCTCTGATCCACTACAGCTTTCTGAATCCTGGTGAAACCATTATATCTGAGAAGTATGCTCAGCAAATTGATGAGATGCACAGAAAACTACAATGCCTGCAGCTGGCATTGGTCAATAGAAAGGGCCCAATTCTTCTCCAGTAACGCCCGACCACACCTCGCACAACCAATGCTCCAAAAGTTCAATGACTTGGGCTATGAAGTTTTGCCTCATCCGCCATATTCGCCTGACCTCTGGCCAACCAACTATCACTTCCTCAAGCATCTCAACAACTTTTTGCAGGGAACATGCCTCCACAACCAGCAGGATGTAGAAAATGCTTTCCAAGAATTCAAATCCTGAAGCATGAATTTCTATGGTAGAGGAATAAACACATATTTCTCACTGGCAAAAATGTGTTGATTGTAATAGTTCCCATTTTGATTAATAAAGATGGGTTTAAGCCTAGTTTTAATGATTTAAAATTCATGGTCCAAAATCGCAATTACTTTTGCACCAACCCACTTCCAGACCTCTAATAAAAAACTGATGTGTTCATGAAGATTGCTAACCCAGGGTTAAGCAGAACACAAATTAATTACATGAGCCTGAGCTGAAAAACTGAAATAATATCTTATGACTTCTTGTTTGAAACATTGCTGATTATTTTAATATTTAATATTCTGTTTTCCAGAGTAAAGAAAACGTTTGTGAGCTACTGATAGCTAACAGCAATTGAGTAAAGTATATGTTTGTGAGTGAAATTAAAACACTTATCTTTCTACCTGAATTCTCTAGAATACAGAAAGTATTTATTAGTATTGCCATTTTCTGGCAATATAGTTATTTGCATAAGTTCAACAAGAATAGTGCTTTTTAAATTTTTTTTGTAACTTGAGACATTAAAAACATTCTGTCTTTTATCAAGATTTTGAATGGAATAGCTAATTTTCAGATATGACCAAGCTGCTTTGAGGGATCGAAGTTAACTTAATAAAGCCAATATAGACTTGGAAAAAGTTTGGTCTAGTACTTTATCTCATGGTTCCCTTACAAGAATCCTGACCTTGCAGTAAGAAAAGAGTATTAGCGTCTGACAGGCTCAAGAAACGCAAGATATTTTGAGATCTTGAGAAGAGAGAAATTCACCTAATTTGCACAAGTACTATAGACCCAGTCTGGTGATGAATCCTTGGCTTGGCTTCCTAGCTGCAAGAGACTTTTGAAGTTATGATCTGAAATTCCTGATGAAAAAGTTCCTGCTAAGGCCAGGGGCGGTGGCTCACACCTGTAATCCCAGCACTTTGGGAGGCCTAGGGGGGAAGATCACGAGGTCTGGAGTTCAAGACCAGGCTGACCAACATGGTGAAACCCTGACTGTACTAAAAATACCAAAATTAGCCGGGCGTGGTGGCACATGCCTGTGAGAGGAGGCTGAGGCAGTAGACTGAGGCAGGAGACTGAGGCGTTTGAACCCAGGAGACTGAGGCAGTAGAATCATTCGAACCCGGGAGACGGAGGTTGCAGTGAGCCGAGATCGTGCCACTGTACTCCAGCCTGAGCGACAGAGGGAGACTGTCTCGAAAAAAAAAAAAAAAAAGAAAGAAAGAAAAAGAAAAAGTTCGAGCTAAGCCAACTAAAAGGAGCCTATGTGGTCAATAACTTTTTTCTTGCTAAACTTTCTGTGGGTAATCAGGCCAAGTGTAATAAAGACTATAACTTATTTTACAAACAAACTGTTTCTACTATTGTCTGTATTTAGTAAAATTAGAGAGACTGGAGAGAGAAAAAATATGTTTCAATAAGACATCTCTTACTGGACTCTAGTTCTGACCATTGTTTTTGAGTTTTTATTATTTGTTTACAATTTAAACTGAATCCTCAATTATTTCCTGGATACAAGTGTGTAAAGAAGAACTGAGATTTATTTTTTTTTTATGACATACTTAGTTGGAATCGTTTTTTGTTATTGTTGATTTTTGTTGCTGTTGTTCTGGCACACAAATTCTTTCTTTAATTGTAATCCTTGTGTACATAATGTTTCTACTATTCAAATTGTTTATGCTATGTATCTCTCATTGTTTTATTTATTCCAAGAAAATCATGGTATTCCAAAGATTAGCGAGGATTCAACAAGCAACAGCAGCTACATAAATCAGTGACTTGACTGAAGACTCATTTTCTTGCCACTCAGTGATGCCATCCCAATTCAGCTTTTGGGTGCTTTTAAGTTTTTTCACTGAAATGTCTACTCCTTCCCTCCGACATGGTACAGGACTATTAAAGAACAAGTCTCTCTGGTGACAAAGGACCTACTGACACTCAGACTTTGATTGTTAATACTATTTTTAAAAAGATTTTGATTAAAAGGGAAGAATGAGAAAGAAAAGGAACTGTTTTTTAAAAAAAAAGTTTTTTTGTTTTGTTTTTGAGACGGAGTCTTGCTCTGTTGCCCAGGCTGGAGTGCAGTGATGTGACTGGGCTGACGGCAAGCTCTGCCACTGAAAAGGAACTTTTTATCTGAGGAATGTGAATCCCCTTTAATTATCAAGTCCAGAGAGGAATTGAAATGCAACAGCACTCACATTTCACTCCTGGCTTGAGCTGGATAATTACAACTTGAAATCGTTTCTAGGTGGGCTCTAGACTAACTGATGCCAAATCACCACAAAATGCCATCAGTTGGTCACAATAACTCATAGCCTTTAGTTCAACAATGTAAAGCTAAATACTCAACAATGTGAATTCTATAAACCAGTGAAAATTCCTGTCAAACAACTTTGTATCAGCCCACTCTTTATCCCTTTTACCTTTAAAAATATGCTTGGCCGGGCACGGTGGCTCATGCCTGTAATCCCAGCACTTTGGGAGGTCGAGGTGGGTGGATCACAAGGTCAAGAGATTGAGACCATCCTGGCCAACATGGTGAAACCCCGCCGCTACTAAAAGTACGAAAATTAGCTGGGCATTGTGGCACATGCCTGTGGTCTCAGCTACTTGGGAGGCTGAAGCAGGAGAATCACTTGAACCCAGGAGGCGGAGGTTGCAGCTAGCCGAGATTACGCCACTGCACTCCAACCTAGTGATGGAGCAAGACTCCATCTCAGAAAAAAAAAAAAGCTTGTATCAAAGGCTGAACGGAGCACTCCCCAATGCAGCTTGGAAGTATGACCGAGGAAGCTGTCCTCACCCTTGGCTCAAATTAACTCTCTATATTAATTTTGCCTCAGTTTCCTATTTTAGACTGACAGTATTATTTCCAAAGTCAAGTTCACTATTTAGTTTTTTATATTTGTTTATCTAATCATGATTTACAAGTGTATTTACATATAATAGTTTTAAGATTATTTTCTAATATTATTTACTTGATTTGTGTGTTTGGTATGTGCCTGTTTGTGTGTCTGTGTTTACTTGACTGACTTGCCAAGTTTTTATGTATTTTACTGGGCTTTAAAAAATAAAACTTTAAGCCTTATTTATAAAATCTTTTTTTGTTATTAATTTCTGATGTTATAATTATTATGTCTTTTTCTTCTATTTAATTTGAGCATATTTTATTTTTTCTTACTTTTTAAAAATTAAATGCTGCCTTCCCAGTTCTACTTCTAGAAGACAATAGACAAAAGGTGCCAAATGAGGATGAGTATTTTTTAAGGTGTCTGATAATGACTAACTTGCAAAATATCTGGGGACTCTGAGAAAAAAAAAGAGCACACCTTACATAACAGCCAGGTTTTCCTTGTGGCCAGATTCCAGGCTTTTTATAACAAGTTTCAGTAGACGCTAAGTTCTCACCAATATCACAGATCAGATTAGACATTCTCGAGAACAAGAATACATAAGGGAAGGAGTGGATTAGGACTCCTGTAACATCTGCAGCTGTATGGGGGAGAAATGTGTTTCCCACGATTATCAGGAAAATAACTTCACCCCAGATGCTTTATATCTTTTCATAATACTATTGAGTTAATTACGAAGACGGTGGTCATCTAGGCTTGTGGGAATACTTCTAGAGGAACATACAAAATGGTCTTTTTTCATACACCGTGTCCCCCTTATCAGATTTTAACTACTTATCAACAGAGCAGGCATGTCCTTTCAGCTATACATTCATATATAAAAATGTACACAACAAATGTTTAAGTGGAGGTGAACTTATATTGATGAAATTATTTCGGCCGGGCGCGGTGGCTCAAGCCTGTAATCCCAGCACTTTGGGAGGCCGAGACGGGTGGATCACGAGGTCAGGAGATCGAGACCATGCTGGCTAACACGGTGAAACCCCGTCTCTACTAAAAAATACAAAAAACTAGCCGGGCGAGGTGGCGGGCATCTGTAATCCCAGCTACTCGGGAGGCTGAGGCAGGAGAATGGCGTGAACCTGGGAGGCGGAGTTTGCAGTGAGCTGAGATCCAGCCACTGCGTTCCAGCCTGGGCGACAGAGCCAGACTCTGTCTCAAAAAAAAAAAAAAAAAAAAAAAAAAAATTATTTCATATGAATTTTTCTGCAACATATCCTTTTGTCTCATTTAAGAATATGACTTAGCAGTGGATATAAGCCCATATATATTTTAATAATTTTATTAAAAATGTATTTTCTGGATATAAAATAAGTATATCACATTTCTACTGACAATATTTAGATTACTTTCTAATTTTAGATATTGCAATCAAGGAAGCACTAAACATTCTGGCATACAAATTTTAATATACTTGTGTAGTTAATAATAATGGGCAAATTCTTCCTAAAAGCTGCCACCAATTGACATGTCTTCCAATAGCCTGTGAGAGTATCCATTATTCTGAATCCTCATCAACTCTTCCTATATCCTATGTTTTTTCAGACTGCCATTCAGATGCCCTGAAAACATGACACCTAGTCTCTATTTAAAAATGTTTTCTTGTCTATTTGCAGGAATAGCATTAATGTATTTATTTGTCATTCTATAACTCCGTCTTTGGGATTTTTACATGTTGTACCTTGTCTTTTTAATTTTTTCATCAACTCTTAGGATTCTTTGTTTTGGATACCAATCTAGTGTTGTATATGTAAGTTGCCAAAAATATAAGTGCAGTTTATTTTTCAACTTTATGGCTATTTTTGTCATACAGTGTGGGTAATATAGTAAATTATGTCCATCTTTTGCCTTAATTTTGCATGGTTTGTATCTTGTTCAAGGATTTCTTAACTCTCTCTGTTATAATCTTCATGATCTATTGGCCTATGTTTTCTGCTGAAATTTTGATTTTTTTCATGCGCAGATATTTAATTCACATACAATATTTTGAAAATATGGTAATATGGGTTTATTTATTATGATTACTCTTTTGTATAATCACAACATTTGTTAAATGTTTACTTTTATACATGCCAAATTCCCACATATATGTGAGATTCTCTGACTTTCTTCTGCTATTTTATTTTGTTGGTGGCAATTTTTGTTTCTGTCCTACTCCTGAAGTATCAATATAAGAGTGTAGTTATTAGATAACTTGACAATAACTCCTAAAATTTGTTAGGATATGTGTACCCTTACCCATTGTAGAAAGGCCAGAGAGAACAATGAAAATTTTTCCAAAGAACTTTCCCTACAGCCAAGGAGGTAGTCTTCGCAAAGCCCATCCAGCTAGGTTTCACAGTTGTACGGTCAGGTGACTTGTCTTTTCACAATAGAAGTGTTTGTTGTGGATCTTCTCAGCTTTCTCCACGACTGTGTATGAGAGAGAGCAGATAACGTACTGTTTTTAGTCATAAGTCACTGGCCCATTGGGAGTTACAAGCAAACCTGATGCAGAGGAAGAAGAATCCTCTGGAAATCTTGGACTTTGAACTAGATTCAATGATTGAATAAGCATGTGGGTTATCTCCTTAAACAAGAGGAAGGATAAAGTGAATATTTCATGAGGAGAAGGGTAAGATGGATCAGATAAAATGCTATGCATTCATTTTTGCACCTTTATTCGTTTACTGGGTGCAGAGCTACACTACATTTCTCATTCTGCTTTGAAATTTGTTGTGACTTTCTACTCCATATATCTGTTCTACTAGTTGTTACATTAACTTTTAAGCAAATGCATTTATGCTTAGAGCTTCTGATCAACGTCAAAACTGTATTGCTAACCATATCTCATGCTCAGGTGTCCAAGAACAAAAATCCTGGTATGATCTCTATACTTCTCTTCCTTCTGAACTCTAATTTTTTCTGGGTAGAATACATACTTTACAGGCGGATTACATTCCATAGATGTATTATCTGTGACTATTTAGAGCAAATTAGTTTTGTCATACATATTCTCCACATACTAACATTTATTTCTCAATTTGCAGGGGGTATGTTAATGAATACATTTTTGTAAAGAAAGAAATGTAGTCAATGTATCTTCTCTACACTGATGTCTAAAAAATTTATTTGGACTAAAGTTTTGATATGGATAGGATTTTTCAGTTCAAAATCCATCATTCTTCCTTGTTATGTTCTAGAATCCAGTGCTTTAGGCGAGAAGTTAGATGTCATTCTAAATCTTACAAGGATGTTGGCTATGGTGGATCTAACCTCCACGTCTTCTGCGTTGTGTCTTTTAATTCTTATTGCTTTGACTGTTTAAATTGTAAGTTGAAATACTTATTTTAGTTTTATTTTCCATATCACTAAATAATATTTATGCAAGACAATTCTGTTATCTAACTTTGTATTTTTGTAACTTTTTTTTTTTTTGGATGTGGAGTCTCACTCTGTTGCCCAGGCTGGAGTGCAGTGGCATGATCTCGGGCTCACTGCGAGCTCCACCTTCCGGGTTCACACCATTCTCCTGCCTCAGCTTCCAGAGTAGCTGGGACTACAGATGCCCGTGACCACGCCTGGATAAGTTTTTGTATTTTTAGTACAGACGGGGTTTCACCATGTTAGCCAGTATGGTCTCGATCTCCTGACCTCGTGATCCGCCTGCCTCGGCCTCCCAAAGTGCTAGGATTACAGGCATGAGCCACCACGCCTGGCTGTATTGTTGTAACTTTTAATCTTAGTTTTCATGTTTTTGTTTTCTATTTTTCAGAGCATCCTTTTATCTACATGAAAATATGAACACAAAATATTTACAATATTTTTGTGGTCAATACTAAATCTGATTCCCCTGGTGTTAGTTCTCCTGTTAATTCTGATTTTCTTTGATTTCTCCCTTTCATGATATTAGCTTTTTTATGATATTAGATATTAAATATTAAAAATATTTTAATATCTTAGATATTAAATATCTTAAAAATATTTTCATAATTAGATATTAGACATTAAAAACAGCTAATGCTTGATGTTTGATGATTTTTTATTTACTTGCTCATTTGCATGTATTGAGGAGCTTATACATTCAGCTATGATCATTGTCCATGGGAATTTTCTTGGTACACGTGACAATTTTTTATTTAATGTTGAAGCCACTATGTCCAGCGGGCAGGAAGGTGCAAGCAGGTAGGGTTCACCTTAAAGGTGCCTGGAAGCCTACCTGGACAATGTGATAGCCCTGTTCTCCACAGCCAGAGCCCAAAGTCACCCCACTACTGGCACTCTGGCAGAATTCCCACAGCCTATTGGAAACAAGTCCTGCAGACTTTATCCAGTTAAAAAATGTAACAAACAGCAGGCCTGAGAGCAGGGGGCTGCAGCAGTTATTCCGTAATCCTCTAATTAATAGCATAGGGAAATAGCTAATGCTCTGCTGTTCACTTTTGCTATGATCTTTCTTGTTTTTGAGGTATTCTTTTGAAAACGAGTAATTTTTTAGAGGTTCTCTCTTTGGTGATTTATACATTTCACAGTTCCTCAGCTAGATGAGGTTTGGGGAATCAATATTATTTCATTAGCTAAATATCTTTCAGAAATATTCTATATTACTTTGTTTTGATGGCATTCTTCCTAAAATTTTAGCATTGCTGCTAGTTTTATTTCTGTTTCAGAGTAATTTTGTGATTTTCATGAGATTTTGAGAAAAACAAGAGGAAAATATTTGTGCTCAGTGAGTCATTTTGAATGAGAACTCAGGTTCCCTTTTTTTCCCTTCAATTTTTAAATTCAGAAGGTTCAACATTACCAGCCCAGGTTAGATCTCTTTAATAAAGATTCTTGATGTGAAGCCTCAATCTTCAACTCAATGGATTTTTTTTTTTTTGCCTTATTGATTACTTATTCAACTGTTCTGCAGTTTTGTTTTCTTGAAAGTGTATGCCTTTATGCATAAATATGCACAAATACTCTGTCTTCATAGATTCAATCCTTAAACTGATCTTTGTGTTCTTTCTGGTAAGCTCTGTGTGATTTTTTACAAATCAGATTTTGAATCCATTATTTGTTTTCCACAGTTTCCAACCTCATATCTTCTCCCTTCTTTGACTTTATGCTTTTTTGAATTTTCATTTGAAAACAAGATTATCTCATTATTTTTTTCTTTTCACACCTTTAAATGCAGATCTTGATAAATACATGAAGTGAAGCATCTCTTGAAAGTTTTTTGTTTTCTTAGAATAAATTTGGTTTAGAAGGAAACATTTTATCTTATTTCTCAGTTTCTTGTAATTCTGTGATATTTTATTTTTCTGTTTGCCCTCCCTCATGAAAGAAGGATCTCTATGTTGGGCTAATATTGAGTATGAAGATGGACATGGTTTAAGAACAGGCAGAATTTTGTTCTGATTTCTGGGGCTGGATGCCTGAGAGGAGCAAGTTCAGACTTGCTGAACTTTTCATTTGTGAAGAGTTGTATAGTGGTCTGAGCACACAAGACGGATCAAGAGATATGCACCTGTCCACCTGTGCAATTATTAGAGAGCTTTACCCACCTTCTGAAGGTTTTTTCTTCTTCTTCTTTTCTTTCTTTGTGATAGCTTAAGAATATAGTCTGTTCTCTGTATCCATGAATGGGTTCCACATCCTTATATTCAACAAACTACGGACCAAAATATTTGGAAAAGTGGATGGTTGCATCTGCACTGAAGATGTAAAGACTTCTTTTCTTGTCATTATTCCTTAAACAATGAAGTATAGCTACTATTCACATACCACTTACATTGTATTAAGTATTGTAAGTAATCCAGAGATGACTTAAACTATACAGGAGGATGTGTATAGGTTATATGCAAATACTAAACAATTTTATGTCAGGGACTTAAGCATCATGGATTTTGGTATCTGCAGGGGTCATGAATCCAATTCCCCATAGATATCGAGGGACCTTTCCTGCAAAGAGGCAGAGCCTCCCTCATTAGACACCCATTTGAGCAGTACCGCCTCTATTTCCTTCAATGTCCTAGGAATAGGTCTGCTGTGCTTGTTACCACTGGCACTGGTAGGGCTGCATTTGCACTTTACCAGTTATGTCATGGCCAAAAATTGCCTTCAGGCTCTGCTTCTTGAGATTTGGCATTGATGTTGGGATTTTGCTGGAAGCCCTCTGCCCACTCCCAAGCATAGGCAGCTCTGTAAGAGTCCTCTGCCTTTTGTTTTATCCAGAGTTCTGGTTGTAGTTCTTAGTCTTTGAATTTTTGTTTTGCCTTTGGGTGCCACGCTTCCTTAGTTTCAAGTGGTGATACATGTTTCTCTCAATCCCATTTTTCACCCTTCATTTTAATGACGTTGTTAAAGGGACAAGATAATGTGTGGTTTTAAATTGCCATTTGAACTGAAAGCCCTACTGATTCTATGTTCAGCCACGTCATCTCTACTCTCTTTGATTCTCTAAGATGGATTTTAGTTTTGTTGTTGTTGTTGTTTGAATTCCTTGAAAGTCCTCTGATCATACACCTGCTTGTAAATTTCACCCTCTTCACTCCTTATCGCATGCTATTGAATTTCTATCTCTGTCGTTCATTAAGGCTTTCTGCACTGGTTTCACGGAGGATGTGCCTCCTATTCTACTGAGAATATCAAACTCTTTTTGATGTTTCATTCTTATCCTGCTCAACAATTTCCATCTCACTCCCTGTGCCTTGCTGCTCAGAGTCTTCGAGTTGTGCTCTTTTTGTTTCACTGTTCAGCGTGTGTCCCTTGCTGTGTTTCTTTTTTTCTCTTTGGTAACTGTTAAGGTCACCATCTAATTTATCACTTATAATGAGACAATTTCGAAAGACAAAGAGGTACCTACGTGATAAAATTATATAATATAGATACGATAAAAATATCTATGTATTAGTAGACTGTTTTTATTATACTAGGAATTTATAAAATAATTTGAATGCAAAATCTTAAGAAAACATTAGCCAATCAAATTCAATGAGATAATTAAGAAAACAATATGTCACGAAGAGGCAAGGTTTATCTGAATCTGTAATGCTTATTTAACATTTAAAAATCAATCCATATTACTTACACATACACAAAAAGAAAAAAGAAAATCATATGATCACTGTGACATATGTAGAAAAAACATTTAATATTCTCTACCCATTCATGTTTTTAAAAATTAGTAAACTATCATATGTATCTCCAAAATATCTAGAGTAAAAGCATGTTCATTTTTGAAATACTGACTTTTTTTCACTTAAGATGCAAAATAAGACCAAAATGCCTGATCTCATTGCTGCTATTCAACTCTATACTAGAATTCCTAGCCAGTGCAATCAAGACAAAATACTAACTTTAATAGATTTTAATGTTTCTCTAGGAATTTTTGTCTTCTTACCTGCAGTGAGAAAAAGTACTATGACCCCACAGTAAAAGTAAATGTTATAGGTGTAAGTTACAGGTTCATCACCAAATTTTGTAAGAGATGGAATCTCAATACCTTTCTTTAAATGAAATGTGCCCTTACATTTGTTAGTTCACAACTGCCAAAGAGCTTACTATAAAATTAAAACAGCCAAAAGCATTAGCAAACAATGAAATAAACAGCCTTAGATTTAAACATACAGTAAATAAATTCACAGTAGCATCAGCACTCAGTGCTCTCTTCATATGACAGGACCTATCCTTATTTTCCATGTCTGTTTTATGTACAGTTTACCACATTTCCTTCTAACTCTTCCAACTGGCAGGCCAACAATTTTGTGTTTCTGACAGAATGCAAAAAAGAATCACCATGGATTGGTACACCAGGTGGCTAGTGGTGACAGCCGTGTCAAATATCTGAGACCAAAAGGAATTAGTGGAACTTGGCCACTCTCCTTGAGCACAATTTATTTTATCAACAAAAATAAAGCTTCCTGGATGCAGTCTGAAAGGGAGAGTATAGTTAAATTCAGCCTGGGGAGAGTCAGGAATGTAAGTTTGTATTTAATGTGTTGATATTCCTTGGTTGTTTGCAAACTTTTTCTCTTTTTATTGGGTCTTGCAATTTGATACGACGTGCATAGGTGTGGTTCTCCTTAAATGCACGATGTTCATTGTTTGCTCAGCTGCTTGAATCTGGGTTTTTGAACAAATTTGGGAGGTTTTTGGATATTATTTTTTAAACATTTTTCTCTCCTTTTCTCTATTCTTCTTTTCTGGGACTCCAATTTTCTGGACCTTTGGAAATTGTCCCCATGACACATACATTCTCTTTAACTTATTATCCTTTATTTTTTTATACTTTTCTTTAGATTGTATGACTTACAGTGATCTATTTTTTGTATTTACTTATTTCTTTCTTTCCATTGCTGCACTGTTATTAAAACCATCTGTTGAAAAAATTATTCTAGGTATTTTATTTTACAGATTTAGAATGTCCAATATGTTATTTTTTATACTACCTATTTTTTTTTTGCAGAGATCTGTTGTCTTTTCAGTTATTCTAAGTGTGTTATCAGTGTACGATCCTCGATTTTAGTGAGCATGTTTGTAATAGGCTCTTTAACATCCTTATCTTATATTTCTAGCATCTGCATCATTGCAAGGTTGGCATCTGTTGCTTATCTTTTCCCTTGTTCTTCATATGCCAACTTTGGATTGCATCCTGGACATTTTAAATGTTATGTTGTGTGGATTCTTATGTTGCCTCAAAGATTGTTGATTTTTTAAGTAGGCAATTAACTTGTTAGACTCAAATCCAACTGACCACACCTGCAGTGAATGGTGCTCCAAATGTCACTTCAGTTCTTTAAGCTTGAGTTCAAGCAACTTTCAGTATGGCTCTCGTATGCATGGTTTAGAAGCCAGTCACAGATTCTTATAAAGTTTATGCACAGAATTAGAAGTTTCATAATTTTGCTTCTTTTTTACTCTCTTATTTCTAGTGTTTCTCCTTCATTCTCTGGTAGCCTCAGTAGTTCTAGGGCTTTGTTCATGAATGTATGTATGTAAAGAAAAGAAAAGTGGCAGAGGAACTCAGTATCTGCTAGATACTTTCTTTAAACTCTAACTTCTCCCCAAATACTGGCTGCTTTTGTTCAGTCTCCAGAACCCTCAAAAGAAGTGTTTTTGTTTTTTCTTTTGTTTTGTTTTTAAACTAATTCAGAATCCTTAGCTATTGTTTGTGGATGAATTTGTTTATTAGGAACTTACTCCTCAATATTGAATGCCATTCCTAGAGTTTTCAAACTGTCCTGGCACAGAAGCAGACATCTTTAAATTCTTCATGCCATAAATAATTGGTGGACCTTGGATTTCTTGCTAATTCCAGATTTAAGATTATTTAGAAAAAGCACATACATACTCCCAGCTATTTTACCCAGTTATATGTGCATTTTCATGTAACATAATGTTGAAGTTAAAGTTTAAACCAAGGCACAAAAGTACTCAAGATGTAGCTTATAAAGTGAAACATATCAGACCAGAAAGCAGGATTTGAAAATAAACGGCTGATAACTGATTTCCTGAGTCATGGTAACTTTACATAGTAAATTCTGATACAAATCTAGGTTATAAAGTTTGAGAGAATGGAAACAAAAATAAGATTTCATGATGAAATTTCTTTGCAAGAACTGAAATGGTAACTGACTTACCTGGTTCCACCAAGGAAGACAGAAGTAAGGATACTACCTCCTTCACTTCCAGGCTAGGGACATATTTCACAGGAGCCTCACAGAGAACTTGAGATAAGAGAGAGGCTAAAAAGGGGATTGAATCCTGTGAATTATGTGGAGGGTAGGTAGGAGAGGCTGGCAAACTGCTTTTCTAGTAGGGAAGCTGGCAAGTTGTTGCTGCTTCTGGGAAACAGCTTAATTCCCCTGCGTTGGCAGTTCAGAGAGGAATGAGCATCTTCTGGGAACCAGATGCATACTCTGCAGGAGACAGAGCCAACCTGGAGATATTTTGTGGTCTTCTCAAAAACACTATGTAAAGAGGTGGTGAAAGTCCAATAGTGGGAGCTAATGTAGACCTCTACAAAGAAGGCACTGGGAACAAGTAGATAGTAGAAAGAGGGCAGGAAATTGCATGTAACATGCCCAGCAGAGGAGCTTCCATATTTCTGCAAAATATCCAAGACTGTCACAATTGACATTTGCAAGGACCAGAGACCTCAAAGGCATCTTGTGGCACTGTCAACTCTGAAAAGAACATTCCCATCATTGTCAGTTCTCTTGCCTCTACAGAATGATCGATAGAGACAGACAAACCATGAATTATTTTCCACTGCAAGTAGCCAATGTTATTTTAGAGAGTATTAAAATTTTAGAACTTGGCATTCTAATTTATGAATTGAGACTATGTTTGTGGAGTAAAGAAACAAGAGATATTATTGTTATTTAAGAGATAAACTGTCTCGTATGGCCTAACCAATATTGAGACACAATGAAAGTTAAAAACAAAGTTGTTTTTATTATTATATACTACAGTGTGTGCTTGTGTGATGTGCTGACATTATACACATTTATAAAGAGCAGAGTAAGCAATTGATTTTGTTTGAGGATCCTGGAGAGCAGCAGGAGGGATGTGACATTTGCAGTGGGTCTTGTTGAATAATAAAGAAAGAAAGTAAAATGAGCAAACTCATGGAGTTTTGAGACTGCACAGTGTTACAGGCAACAAGGAGAATTGTGGAATAGAAGGTGGGATTTGGATAAGGAGAAAGGTAAGTCGTGAAGAAGGTAGGGTTCTGATGAGGAGAAAGGTAAATTTGCAAAAGTGGTCTGCAGCTAGTATACTGAAAATACAAAAAAAAAAAAAAAAAATGAGGTGGTAGGAAGCTATCAAATTCCTACTATCATGACCTTTTGTAAGAGTATATGTGCTTTAGAGAAGTAATCTTGTCAGCACATTGAAGGAAAGGTGAAGGGAGAAAGACTAGAGGCAAAGTATGTTTGCCAACAGGTGTGGCAGTGCAGTTGAGAGGAGATTCTCATCTGGAGTAGGGAAAAGGCAGTGGAGGTAGAATTGGTAAGGGTATAGAGACAGACATTGAAAATCACATTAGAGGCAATGAAAGGAAGAAAATTTGATAAGCAAGAAAAAGGCATGTCAGTGGTGTGAGAGGAAGAGAATGGCATCACAGGAGTACAGCAAGAAAAGACATTTTAAAAACAATGTTGGCTGCACGTTCTGAATTACAAGTGGGGGCTAAATGTTTGGTGCACATGGACGTAAAGATGGAAACAACAGACACTGGAGTATCCAAAAGAGGGAGAGAGGGAGGAGAGCAAGGGCTGAAAAACTACCTATTGAGTGCTATGTTCACTATTTGGGTGATGGGATCAATATAAACCCAAATCACAGCACCACACGATATACTCATTTTGGGGTTTTTTGAGACAAGCTCTCACTCTGTCACCTAGGATGGAGTGCAGTTACACAAACATGGCTTACTGAAGCCTTGACTCCCTGGGCTCAAACAGTCCTTCCACCTGAATCTCCCAAGTAGCTGGGACTACCAGTTTGCACTACCACGCCTGGTTAGATTTGTGGTGGTGCTGTTGTTGTTTGTAGAGATGGAGTCTTACTATATTACCCAGGCTGGCCTCAAACTCCTAAGCTCAAGCAATCCATCCACCTTGGTCTCCAAAAGTGGTAGGATTACAGGTGTGAGTCACCACACCCAGACAATATATACATTAAACAAACCTGCACATGTACTCCCTAAACCTAAAATAAAATAAAATAAATAAAGATAATAAATAAACAGAATAAAAAAATGGGATTTACCCCACCATTGAGTCATGCACATAAACCAAATAGAATGAGAACTGGAGAGAGTATACTGTATTTGATTACTAGTCAATCACGTATGGAGTTTGTCTGAACCATTTAATGGGGTGTGGGCTCAGGAATCAGGATGCTATGAAAAGTGAATAGAAGGTAACAAATTAAAAGCAGTGAATACAGGCTGAATTGCCTAAACTTTCATTGTGGAATGGAAGAAGAGAGCTAAATGGTTGTATAGGTGCCAGTTTTAGAATGGAAGAGCTGGGAAAATGTGTTATGGTAGAGATGATATAAATATAAACTGCTAGGGAAGACACAGACAGTAAAAACTATTTCAGTTGTGCCCTCTGCAACCTCTGCAGTGATTAAGAGCAGCCCTGTTGGGTGACAGCATTTAATATGTTCTTACAAAGTATGTTTCCCTGTCTTTGTACCCTTTGGCCAACTTTAATTAATTTAGATCTTGAGATAATACTTGACAATTGTGTAAGAAAAATGGGATAAAGTGAAATGCAAATGATCATTCTGCAGCTGATCTGAAATGAAGTGGGAAGTGCTTTCTCTTAAACCTCTGTGCCATTTTATTTTGAAATTGTTTTCTTGTACTTATCTTAAAGACAGAGAGGCTATTGTCCAATTGCAGAGCATTCATAGTGTGGGTTTTTTGGTCATTTATGGTTATTCTATTTTACATTTGGTTGTCTATTGATTTATATTGAGCCAGAGAAAAGGCCCTGACTGTGAGACCAAATAGATCTGAACTTTAAAACCAGTTTTATTCTTGGATGTGTGGCCTTGACAAAGAATTAGACCCTCTAAAATTCAGTTTCCTTAGCTCTAATATGGGGGTAGCACCACCTCCCCTTTCTGAGGGTTACTGAAGATTTGGGTAAGGCAGCCACCATGGTACTTTACTGACAGTGGCTGCTGACTTAGCAAATGGTAGGTGTTAATATTAAATATAATCCATACTTCCCAAAGGGACAGTTCATGGGGGAAAACTGTTTTCTCTCCTCTTGGAAAATCACATACTAATTATTATCTTAAAGGTGTGGAGAAGTGGGTGATGGAGACATCTGCCTATGTAATAAACATTTCAGAACTTGGCAGGCTATGCTCAGGTGTGAAGAAAAGAGAAAGTTTTATAGATTATTAGTTTTAGTTTCCATGTCTTACTTTATTTCCCATTATCTTGTATCTTCCTAGGTAATACATGTGAGTGAGGGTGTGTGTGTGTGTGTGTATGTGTGTGTGTTATGTGAGGGGGTGTTGGGTGTTAGCAAGAAATCTTGTTATCTGAAGTTTTCTAATTCTCTTCCATTTAAAAAGTCACTGTCAGGTCAGCTCAGTGTTGCTTGTTGAATTAATTAATATTTAGTCAAATTCAAGGTTTAAACTCCTTACCAGGGTCGATTTTTCTCATTTGCTAGAGGTTTCCATCAGGGAGGTGGGAAGGAACTACTGCTTCCCATGAGAGTCCTGTGCCATGTTCCAGATTCACAAAACCTCTGTGTGATCACTATCACCTTGCCTGGGCACTGGCATCTGGCTGACATCAGCTGCTCAAGGTCATGGCTGTGAAATCCATGACCTATTTTATTTCATAGTTCCTTGGCAGCTCCGTTACTAACTTTTATCCTCACAGTAGCTCTTGCCAGCCCTTCAAAATCCTTGCATTTAAGTCAAGTGTTCTATTAGACGCCCACTGCCATAAAAACTCCTTTCCTCCTCATATTGACCCCAGGGAAAACCTATGGGTGTTAATTCTTAGTCTCCCTCCACCTGCATCCTAGAAGCACACAGAATTTTGAACTTCTTCCATGCCACAAGATTGTAGATAGGTAGCAGGGATGCTGCCACTGGTTCTGTCTCTTCCTAAACATGAGCCTAGGCTGCTCCCATGTCATGTTCTGGGCCTGTAGTGAGGGGATCCCCTTCTGAAATTCCAAATACAACCTTTCTTTCAACCTCCTTGGGTTCTGATATGGTTTGGATCTGTGTCCTTATAAAATCTCAGGTTGAATTGTAATCCCCAGTGCTGCAAGTGTGGCCTGATGGAAGGTGATCAGACTGTGGGGGCGGGCTTGTCGTGAATGGTTTAGCACTGTTCCCCTTGGGGCTGTCCTTACCATGGATAGTGAGTGAGCTCTCGTGAGATCTGGTTGTTTAAAAGTGTATAGCACCTCCCTCTTTGCTCTCTCTCTTGCTCCTACTCCAGCCGTGTGAAGTGCTTGCTCCCCCTTTGCCTTCTGCCATGATTGTAAGTTTCCTGAGGCCTCCTTAGAAGCCAAGCAAATGCCAGCACCATGCCTTCTGTGCAGCCTGCAGAACTGTGAGTCAATTAAACCTTTTTTCTTTATAAATTACTTGGTCTCAAGCATTTCTCTATAGCAATGTGAAAGCAGATTAACACAGGGTCTTTGCCACTCTTCTATCCCCTTCTCCTACATTTTAGCAACTAGAGCGATTCTTGGATCTGATCTCTTGCCTCTCGTTAATCTCCTTGTCTCATTTCCACTTCCTGAAACCAGAACTTCTCTCCCCTCCATTTCTGATGGGAAATACCAAGATATTTATGTCACATCCTCCTTCCCTCCATTGGGCTTCTATGTTCTAGGATGGCAACTACTTTTTCTCTAAAGCACTAAAAATAACTTAGTTCAATTGGCAGAAAGCCATTGGGTGTCATGATTTAAGAAACTGGATAATTTATAATTTTAATTTGATTTTTGATGTTTACTTAACCCAATTTTCCAAAACTCTATTTATTTATATCATCCCCCCTAAATGTGTATAGTGGTTATTAGGATATTGATTATTGTCTGTTAGCTCCAAACCCATCTTTCTAAACTTAGCTTTGTGATGTTGAGACTGGACTTCTGCAAATCATATTTCTGTTTTAACAACTGCCTCCTGGTAGGATCTTCAAATAGGGCGAACTAGAGGGAGACACAAGGCTGGAGGAGAGACAGAGGAGACAAGGAGGTACACTCCTTGTCTGCTTCCTGTGAGCCTTACCCCTGCAATGCCTCTCCACCCTGCCAGAGGAAGTTCCTTCCTGTAGAAGCTGCTGAAGCCAGTTTACAGCTTTTCCAATACTTGTAGAACCAACTGTATTCCATCTCTCTCAGAGACACCAGCACCAACCAGACACTACCTGCTTAGAGGATTGGGCCCAGGCCCAAAGGTCCCTTCTTTTGAGCTCAGACACCCACACCAGCAGTCTGAGTTTCACCTCTGCAATGCCCCTTCTCCAAAGATTTAAAATTTGAATAATTCCCATTTCTTCCCTTTGCTCCTCAGCTCTAGGGTAGGAATTGCTTACTGCATGTGCTACCTCAATGGTATATAGTTAAAGGCTTTATACCTAATTTACAATTATGTATGTTAAGTATTCTCTGTAAACATTACAGGTATAATTTCCACCTCCTGATTGGATCCAAGATGATCCAAACTCCACCAGAATCAGTGTTGTATGAAAGCCATGATGGGGCCGGGCGCGGTGGCTCAAGCCTGTAATCCCAGCACTTTGGGAGGCCGAGACGGGTGGATCACGAGGTCAGGAGATTGAGACCATCCCAGCTAACACAGTGAAACCCCGTCTCTACTTAAAAAATACAAAAAAACTAGCCGGGCGAGGTGGCGGGCGCCTGTAGTCCCAGCTACTCGGGAGGCTGAGGCAGGAGTATGGCGTAAACCCAGGAGGCGGAGCTTGCAGTGAGCTGAGATCCGGCCACTGCGCTCTAGCCTGGGCGACAGAGCGAGACTCCGTCTCAAAAAAAAAAAAAAAAAAGAAAGCCATGATGGAACGCACTACTGCATGGTTTGTTGGTGGTAGGGCGGTGAGGCTGGTGATGGGAACGGTGACTGTGGTCACATATGTCTGTGTAGACACACCCATCTGCCATGTGTGTTCGGTGAACAGACTTGCGCTCAGCAGGGTGATCTCCAGCTCGAGGTGAAGTGGGACAGAGGGCCGCTGAAGACTCAAATATGCAGGAAAGAAAACTAGGTGTTAAGGCTAAAACAATTTAACATATTCCTGCCAGACTTTTCCCAAATTCAGTATTCCCAGACAACCCAAATTATAGTCCCTGGACCAAAACTAGCAGCATCATCTGGGAGCTTGTTAGAAACACAGATTGTCATGTTCCCCCCTAGGTTTGGTAAGTTAGGGTCTTCATGTAACCAGTGATGATTTTTATGCACATTAAAGTTAGGCAAACTCTGCACTAGAAATGATATATGGATGGGCATGGATGGAACAAGTACCACATCAAGCAAAAATCATATACCTACATTTCATTTCCAATCCCTGATACTCCTGCCCTTCTGGCTCTCTATATTTCCTCAGATATAGCCTTCATTACATAACATTTCTAAAAATTAGAGATGGTGAAAGGGACATCTTGGGAATCATAGACTTCCTAGGTTAAGTATATTAGACTAGGATGGGGCAGCAATGGAGGAGCACACATGTAGTCTTTTAGGTGTTGCAATTACTGTAAAAAGGAAAACGGAGGCTGGGCACAGTGGCTCATGCCCGTAATCCCAGCACTTTTGAAGTCCAAGGTGGGCAGATCATGAGGTCAGGAGATTGACACCATCCTGGCCAACAAGGTGAAACCCTCATCTCTACTAAAAGTACAAAAAATTAGCTGGGTGGGATGGCACGTGCCTGTAGTCCCAGCTACTCAGGAGACTGAGGCAGGAGAATCGCTTGAACCCAGGAGGTGGAGATTGTGGTGGCCAAGACTGCACCACTGCACTCCAGCCTGGGCAACAAGAGCAAACTCTGTCTCAAAAAAAAAAAAAAAAAAAAAAAGGCAAAAATCTATATTGGAATAGTGTTTCAGTATATACAACAATGTCCTTCCCAAGTGAATTTAGTCAACCAGGGAGGGGTGTGAGAACCAGAATCCAGACTCCTGACTGCCATTTCCAGCTGGAGAGACTAGACAGTGTGCATTAACCATGAAGAAGCCAGAACCACTGGAGGTCATTCAATGCCATGTGCATGGAGTCAAGATAAAAAGTGCTATGGTTGAACACTGCAACCCTTAATCATTCTCCTACAAGGAATTGACTTATGCAGCTACTAGCATATTTATTACGATGACCTTAAAATTAATGTGGTTGTTGAACTATGATGCCTACTTTCTTGACCATATTGGTACAGAAATTTGCCAAAACTCAAATTGTCTCCTGAAGGAAATGAAGAACTAAATATAGGAGAAAACTAGCTTGAGGTAAGACAGAGAGACTCAGAAGGCAAGTAGACCCCTGCCAATTATAATTTGTCCTGAAATCTACATCTAATACAGACTAAGAGGAAAGGACTTGTGAGACTAGATGCTTTTTCTCCTTTTCTTTCCTGGAATATACAGCTTTTATTTTCTCTATATTTCCTCTTATTTTTCTCTTCTTTGTCTTTTGTTTATCTTTTCTCACTTTCCTTTTCCCTTTCTGAGTAAAATGATTGTCCATAGGCATTGAAATGAGACAGAATCTCCCAACCCCCGTGCAGTCAGTTCAGCCACTTGTTGACCTTGAAACCCTAGATACATTATTTATGAGTCACAGTTTTCTCTTTTGTGAAATGGAGACAAGAATATCTAGACTCCAGGAGTTTACAAGGATTAAATGAAATAATGCATGTAAAGTTCTTGGCAGACTAGGAGCTCAGGAAATAATGGTTCTCTTTTCCTTCATACTGCTTCTCCCTCTCAAGTTCTCTACTAGGCTGAGCATTTCTGAGGGTCTCAGGCTACACAATCCATAAAGCTCTATTTGCCAAAAGACAATCTGTGAAATGTCCAGTTACCTTTCAGCAGCAAGGAATAGAGGATAAGATCAGAGTAACTTTACGCTGGTGTCTGATGTAGTTTGGATGTATGTCTTCACCCAAATCTCATGTGGAAATGTAATCCCTAATTTTGAAGTTGGGGCTTGTAGGTGGTGAGTGGATCATGGGGATGAATTTCTCACAAATGGTTTAGCACCATCCTCCTTGGTACTGTCCTCACTATACTGAGTTAAAACTCCTGAGATCTGATTGTTTAAAAGCAGGTAGCTCCTACCCACTCTGGTTCTAGTCCTTCTCTGGCCATGTGATATGCCTGCTCCCACTTTACTTTCTGCTATGATTGGAAGCTTCTTGAGACCTCCCCAGAAGCAGATGCCACCACACTTCCTGTACAGCCTGCAGAACCATGAGCCAATGTAACCTCTTTCCTTTATAAATTACTCAGTCTCAGGTATTTCTTCACAGCAATATGAGAATAGTGTACTACAGTCTCCTACCCCCAAACACCACCACCTTTCCTGCTCTCTCACCCAACTCCCAAGATCTCATCTCCCCATACCCAGTTTACTGTGATCTTACCAGTTTAATTTCATTAGGCTGGAGATGGTCAGAGTGTGAAGTACTCCAGATTAAGAGGATTCCAACACATAGACTGTCTGAGAAAGAGACTGCTCAACAATATTTGCAAAGAGTCAAGGGCTAATTTTTTTGGAATTTTGTGTATGAATGTTGCCTAGGGAGTCTACCAGCAATAACGGTCACTTCTTTCTTCATAGCTGTCCAGATCAGTGGTTCTTTCATTCCTTCTAAGACAGGCAATAATGATCTATTCTCCTCCTTCCAGATAACTCTGGAAATAGGAGATGGGCTAGATTTCCGCATCTAATGTCCTGGCTTCCTTTCACTGCAAGAAAGCACTGTATCATTCTGATCAGGTTGGAAGTTTGACTGTGCTGATGTGCACTGGTGCAGAGACCAGGGGGCCTAATGTCAAGTTGTAACAGGTTTTTTCTTGCTGTTAACCAGCCTGGCAAATAGGGGATAGGGAGGCAAACCTAAGCTGAAAACAAAATAAGAGCACATTTCCATAAATAATAGAAAACATATGAATGGGCATTTGTTATTCAGCTCAAGTATTGATTGAGCACCTACTAAGACCTGCTAAGATCTGGAAGGATAAAGACTAACAAAACACAATTACGGCATCAAAAACTCTCCAGCAGGAAAGACACCTGTGTAAATACGTAAGTGCAGCTTAGTTATTTAATAGTACACTGTGATAGACATTGTTGTGATAGAAGTCTGAGGGGTACCGCTGTGGCATGTTGGAAGAGGCATCAGTTGGTGCCACGGGGTGACCCCTGTGGTTCTCTTGAGTGGCTTTGCTGCAGTTCCTTGCATGTTCCATATTGTGTCTCTGAGACCCCATGTTAAACATCAGGGCTTTCCCACTGCAACTAAAACACCTACCTAGACACCATTTGGCCTTTCAGAGTCTTGATAAGTTCTCGTATAATATCTTATTCAACCAGACTACAGTTTCAATTACATCTTCTGAGAAAGATGTATTGAATCCAATTTAGGAGAAATGCTGAAAGCAGCTTCATAGAATCCAAAATATGTTATCCTTCTTCTAACTCCCACGCTGAAGTCCCTAGTAGACTGCCCAGAGTGGGTGGAATTCATAAATCATTCAGGGAGAAGCAGCATCAAAGCAATTGGGAGACATCAGCCTCACAAAGGCAGCTCATCTTGTCACTGCTGGGTCATCTTATTAAATGGCCACAAAAATACACAGTAGGAGTCAAAGAAAAGTAAGGGCTGGCTGACCTGGGCTATTTGCCCTTGCTTTCAGGCCCCTGTCTTCTGAATTCTCTTTTCATTCTTTTCCAAGAAATTGTCTGATTTATGAATTTTCAAAGGGTGTTTGTGTCAGCCTTTCCTGTGCAGCACATCTCGCCATTGGGTGAAATGTTTCAGAGTTAATTCCAATAAAGGAAGAGTTTTAGTGCCTTTAACCTTGTCATGGTCAATTACATTTGAATTAAAACTGTAGAGTAAAAATCTGCAAAGGAGCAGCCATCGGTTAATGCACACAGTTTGGCATTTTGTGCTTCAGAACACTTGCACACAAACACACTACAGAGGGGAAAATAGTTCCCTTAGTAACAGTTTGAAGACTTTGGAGCCACATTTGGATACAGAGAAGTCACTTGATCTTCAGCTTTGAATGTTAGACAACAAATTTCCATACTGCCATGCAAACTGACTCAGCAGGCAAAAAGCTCTCTCTTGTGCTAAGGAATGCAGACAGTCCTGCCCTTACCCCCCATTTCTGGAAGCTAAATTAATGAGCAGGCTTCTGGAGTTTTAAAATAGGAGTACCTTTAATTCTGGCCTAAAAAGACCCAATGCATATGACTGCTTCTCAGTGAGAGGGTAACTTAACAAAATTAGAGTTCAAGGAGATAGAAGAGAGTCACTACTGTCTACAGGTAAATGTGTTAAACGTGCTTGGATACTCAAAAGGTAATTAGCATGTAAATTGAATTCTGAAGAGGTGAACACAAACAGTCCTGTCACTAAGGACCTATCTATAGTGGATATTTGGTGCCAGAGTTTGGCCTGCAAGCCTCTCTAACAAGGTGATAATGAGCTGTGGAGGCCTACAGGAACTGGTGGTTGGCAATGCTTACAAGGTGAGGTAAGTGGACTTCCATGCACACAGTCAGTCCCAGAATGTAGCAATGAAGTCACTAACATTAGCTGCCATCACTTCTTTTAAACAGAAAATGTTTTGCCGGAAACCACACTGGTTGAAGGTTAAGCTTTTTGAACTTTTGAAGCTGTCAGTGGTTCCCAAGGAATGACTTAGAAATCAAGAGATGAGAGGAGACTTGGCAAGGTACAAAGATGGTGGCATCACACAACATATATCCTGCACCTAACTACATTATGGAGACACTTGACCTGGAAATCCAGACCCAGACCCACTCTCTGTCCTCAAGATTCATCCTAAACGTAGGTAAAAAGGAATCAGGAGTTCCTGGCCTTTTCTCTGAACTCATAATTAAGACTCCTTTGCTCCAAAGGGTCTGAAGCTCTGGTCATTTAATTCAAAACTTGTCTGTCTCACAGAATAAGAATAAGGTCAGCATGGTGGTGTCCCTGTAGCCCCAGCTACTTGGGAAGATGAAGCAGAAGGATCTCTTAAGCCAGAAGCCGTGATCACACCGCTGCACTCCAACCTGGGTAAGACAGCAAGACCCTGGCTCAAAAATAAGTAAATAAATAAACAGTAAAAATTAAAAAAAAAAATAAAACTTCCTCTAAAGTTGCATTCCTCTCAAAGATTGAGTCTCTGTCTTGTTTTGCCAGGGAATTTGAATTCTCTCTCTAAACCCTAGGGCAAAAACTAAGGCCTGGCAAAAACCGCACAGCAAAATCTAAGTTCTGACCCCTTCTTTTAAAAGTCCAGCTGAGAATGGCTGGTGGTGGGCCCAATCCCCACTAGACAGACAACAGAGCTCAAAGCCCAGGGAATGTGTTCAGAGTCATCAGGGAAGGAAGCCAGAGGAGAGGAGCTGAGCTAGTTGGTACAAGAACACAGGTTCTCAGAACAAAGGCAGAGAAGAAGAACCAGGAATTTGAAATAGAACCATAACAGAAAATTATCTTAAAGGAAGCAGAATATATATACGCATATATATTTTTTAACTCCAGCAAAACTTGACTGATAATACACAAGTACAAAAATGGGTCTGTGGCAGTAATGAGATCCTTGGAGTACGAGAGTATCCATGGGGCAATGAGACAGAAATGAGTTTGCCCAAAGAACTTTCCTAGCAATCATTAACTGGAAGTTGTCCCCTATGTGGCTTGCTTTGGCTCTCTTGTTTAGAGAAGGCTGAACTATTGTATGCATATTGATTGGATGCCAATCAGCTGCATTGGCCTTCTAAGACCTGCATGTTCTGGCTCTCTGGCTCTGACTGGCCATTCAGATTCCATCTGTTACTCCTTGTGATAAGTTTTAAAGAGGAATATAAAATACAATGAGAACCAATAACAAGGGACATGGCTGAGTCTGTAGAGGTCAGGTGAGCCTATCTGGTGACATTTAACAGAATATTTGAAGGATGAAGGGGGAATTAGCCAGAAGGAGAGTGGTGGCTGGGAGCAGTTACCCAGTGAGAATGTTATAGGAAAGGGGTCCCAATCCAGACCCCAAGAGAGGGTTCTTGGATCTTGCTCAAGAAAGAATTCAGGGCGAGTCCACAGTGTAAAGTGAAAGCAAGTTTATTAAGAAAGTAAAGGAATAAAAGAATGGCTTCTCCACAGACAGAGCAGCCCCGAGGGCTGCTGATTGCATATTTGTAGGGTTTGTTGATGATATGCTAAAGAAGGGGTGGATTATTCATGCCTCCTGTTTTTAGACCATATTGGGTAACTTCCTGACATTGCCACGGCATTTCTAAACTGTCATGATGCTGATGGGAGTGTAGTAGTGAGGACGACCAGAGGTCACTCTAGTGGCCCTTTTGGTTTTGGTAGGATTTAGCCAGCTTCTTTACTGCAACCAGTTTTTATCATCAAGGTCTTTATGACCTGTATCTTGTGCCAACCTCCTATGTCATCCTGTGACTTAGAATGCATTAACTGTCTGGGAATGCAGCCCAGTAGGTTTCAGCCTCATCTCACCTAGCTCCTATTCAAGGTGGAGTTACTCTGGTTCACAAGCCTCTGACATTTCCCCCCTCCCTTTTCAAACAGAACCCTTAATCCTAAGGGTTACAGAGGATGAAGAGCCATCTTCTGTAACTTCTTCAGGTTGAATACAGCCATCTTCTGTAACTTCTTCAGGTTGCCTAACTATTAAGGTCTCTTGTGTTCGGGGTAGAGAGGAGCTCAGTCAGAAAGCATCAGTATGGTGAGGGCCATTCATGACTCTTGAATTTTGACAAGAGGTGATATCTGGAAGATTAATAAGTGTTTAGTTTAAGAAAACATTGAGTAAGCTTGTTCTGTATTGCTACAAGAGTATAACAGCAATATATTCCATAAGAGTAAAGCAAAATAAGTAAAGTTATTCCAAGTAAACGGAATTAGAAGGCTTTTCACGAACTGGGCAACTGTTAGAGCTAAGCTGATATGGGGTTGATAGCGGATTGTAATGTGCCCAGAATTAGAATACTGATCCAGATTTTTACATTACCCATTCCTCTTGTTTCTTCTGAGTAACAGTCAGAGATCACTGGTTGGTTCACAGGAATAAGCAGAGTTAGCCTAAATTGCAGAAACAAACTTAAAAACAACTGATGAAACTAAATGTAAAAACAAGTATACCATCATTTTTGAAACATAATATTTCTCTCTCTCCAGTTTCCCATTTATGGTAAGATTGATTTGCTTTATTATACTTGGCCTGATTATTTGTATAAAGTGCAGCAAGAATACTTCTTTTTTTTACATAGGCTCTTTTTAAATTGGCTTTTAATGGAACTCTGTTCCATAGAAGGA
>NW_016809845.1:615227-640779 GCF_001698545.2 Rhinopithecus bieti | reverse complement strand
AAAAAAAAAAAAAAAAAAAAAAAAAAATCCACATTCCCATGCTTTCTTATAATCTTTTACCAAAAGTACTTTCTACTTTCCATACACAGCCTACATATAAAACTGTTGTTTTAATAGTCTTAATTACATGTTACAATGTTAACTTTTAGCGACTTTTACTTTTGGTAAAAACCCTGGTTAGTAAGCAATTTTAATTGTGTCCTAGGTGTGGAGCCTAGCCTAGGACACACCAGGCAGAAGTGCAGATAATGGCTGATTCCAGCATAGCTAGGGGGCGTGGTTAACTCCACATGTCCCCAGGCCTTATCTAGAATCCAGTGTCTCCAAGGTAGGTAAATTGAACAATTTTCAAAAGTCAAAGAAACAGTTTGACCTTAAGGCATTTAGAAAATCTGATGTCTGACCTTAATTTAGACTAGATGTTTACATTTTCAAAACATTTTATTTTGCCAGTGATCTTTAAAATTGTCTTTATTTCCAAAAGAGTACTAAAGTCATGTGAACAAAAAGGCATTAAAGTTTCTATTTATCTGACAAAATATTTGATTTAAGCATTTATTTTTCTAAGTCAATTAATTAAAGCTCTTTTGTATATAAACATACAAAATGTATAAATACACAGACAGGCAGAAGATTCAGCACTTATAAGATTTTTCATTTGCCAGTTTCGTAATTGGATTACTGGCTTCAGGGTGGAGCACTCAGAGGAACAGGGCCAGGAAAGCATGTGTTTCTAGGGTGAAATAAGCAGCTGAAGGCAAAGACAGATCCCCATTTATACTAGATCCTGGATCTCCAAAAGGAAGGAAATACTTCGGGAGAAGACAGTGCAGTGCTTTTACCAGCTGTGCATTTCACCGCAAGGCAACCCAAAGCCAATCAGTCCATTTTGTAATCAGGCCATCCCTCATGTAAGTCTCATCTCCCAGTGAGGGGTAAGGATGTTCCCTTATCTTTCAGGTGGCCAAGAGCATGCTTCTCTGATCCAAGTGTGCGAAGACTCAAGTACCCCTCCCTAACTACTATTAGTCATCCCTTAAAGTATATTTCCTACCTACTTATTACACCCCAAAGCTCTCTCATACTGCAAAGTAATTTCTGATACCCCTCAAACTCAAAACCATCAGATAACACAATGCAAAACAGAACAGAGCCTTTGATTTTGAAAGGGATCTGTCTGCCTTTAATTTCTGGGGTTTTATGAGGAAAACAGAGATTTGTTTTGCTTTTTTTCCCACAACGTGATCTATGGCACCTCCTCTGTTTTTCCCAAGGAGTCCCATGCTACCAGAAGTTATCTTAAGGCCTCTCATGTGTGCACTAAGAGTGGCAAGACAAAAAAAAAAAAAGAATAATTCAATCAACTGAGAAGAAAAAACCTTTCTCCAGAAAAACATGTTCCAAGAAGAGAAAAGCATAAAGGACTTTTAAATATATCTATAGCTTGTTTATCCAGTTTTAATTAAGCTGACTTCTAACCATAGTGCTCTTTAAAAAGCAAATCCTAGGAGATCTCTTATTACCCAACTTTAGCCATGCCAAGCAGCCAACATTTCTAGCTTCTGAACTTTACCAAAGGTAACCTCCTAGGTGCGTAGAGAAAGGAAAATTTAAGACAGTCCATGGAGAAAAGAATAGACAAGGTCACGTAGATATTAAACCAGAAATGACTTACTTCCTAGGTGGGGAATAGAATCCAGACTGCCACTACAAAAGCACAAAATGTTAGCTACTGAGCTACCTCACAGGGCAGCCTCTGTTTTTTTTTCCCCCAGAAGAAGTTTAGAGTAGTTAATTTTGAGCTTGCAAAGGCTTTTAACTATTTAATATGATTTTTAGAGCTAACTATGACATGAACCCTAAAATTCCTGTTCCCTGGAAGGCAGAGACCAAAAGTACTGCCATGTGGTTACAAGGTCAAGCTCCCAAGGACATCAAACAAGGTGGAGAGTTCATGCAGTTTTTTTGCTTGTTTCAGGGACCTGCAGCCAAGTTTGTTGCTGACCAGCTTGCTGGGTCATCTTGAAAATCAGGCTTACAGGTGTTCTAAGCCCATGTTTTATCCTAAAGTACCCCTCGACATAGAAAAACAAATTAATAGCACAAAATACACCAGCTTAAGACTAGACTTAAATTCTTCTTCACATTAATCAAAACTTTACAGAGGAAATAAACAATGTTTTTGTTTGTTTGTTTGCTGTTTTTTTTTTTCCCATTCATTCAACTGTTTACACAGAGAGAGAGAAAAGTCAGAAATCTGACTGGTAAGAAATTGTTACACTTTGGCTGGCATGCCTGGCTTCCGGGTTCCCTTTCCCTGGGTGGCCCTGGTGATCTGACTTGCAGCACCATCACCCTGGGGACCAAGCCATATCAAAAAGGAAAATTGTTGTTGTTGTTTCATTCTGGCCAGAGTAAAATGCATGTGATAAAACATAGACATTAGTCACTTTGCTTAGCACCTAATATCAAACTGGCAAAGCTTAAATTTGCCCCCAGATGGGCCCTGTCATCTTTAATCCAACCTCTGACTTGGAGTGTCAACACGTGGTCTCTGGGCAAGATGGTCACCCTGAGTAATAGAAAAGATAAGAAAGGGAAAGGAGAGACAAAAAAGCATTGCCTGTGGCAGGGTAGGGGAAGGCAAAATGATTAGGGAAGCCAGAGATAGATCCTTCCATTGAAGCGACACTGAAAAGTTCAGGCAGCTGCTTCTTGGTAACAAAGGGATCTCTTCCAGCAATCCTATTAGCTCTCAAGTTTCCCCTTTTGGGGAGGAAAAAGCTCCCCATGTCCCACGATCCTGTACATGCCTAACCCTGTCACCCACAGTCATCAACAAAGAGTACAAGGCAGATGAATCCAAAGAGAATAGCAGTTAACATCCCATAGTGTCAAACCTGTGCTTAGTCCAGAGGGACTTTACTGAGAGGGGCCTCTGACCCCCTAAATCTAAGAAGGGACTCTTAACTGTCCTAAGTTGGGCCTCCAACCCAAGGTCAGTCAAGCGTCCTTGCCTTTTATTAAGAGAGGCTTCTAACCCACCCTATCTTAGGAGAGACTCTAATCCCCCTAAGTTGAGCTTCTAACCCAATCCCATTCTTTACCCAGGTACCCGTCAGTTACCCAAAGTGATGCAATCAGTGCTGCACTCTATTTCCTTTGGGTAGGGAGGTCTCCTCAGTATTGTCCCTTTTATGGTTTGCAAGAAAGATGTTGCAGGACCCCAACACTTACCCAAAGGTAGCCATTGGGTCAGGGTTTCTGCTACAGGAAAGGGGTCCCGATCCAGATTCCAAGAGAGTGTTCTTGGATCTTGCACAAGAAAGAATTGAGGGTGAGTCCGCAGTGCAAAGTAAAGCAAGTTTATTAAGACAGTAAAAGAATAAAAGAATGGCTAATCCATAGACAAAGCAGCCCTAAGTGCTGCTGGTTGCCCATTTTTATGGTTATTTCTTGAGGATATGCTAAACAAGGGGTAGATTACTCACATCTCCTGTTTTTAGACCATATAGGGTGACTTCCCGACGTTGCCATGGCATTTGTAAACTGTCATGGTGCTGATGGGATTGTAGCAGTGAGGATGACCAGAGGTCACTCTCGTGGCCATTTTGGTTTTGGTAGGATTTAGTTGACTTCTTTACTGCAACCCATTTTATCATCAAGGTCTTTATGACCTGTATCTTGTGCCAACCTCCTATCTCATCCTGTGTCTTAGAATGCCTTAACTCTCTGGGAATCCAGCGCAGTAGGTTTCAGCCTCATTTTACCCAGCTCCTATCCAAGAAGGAGTTGTTCTGGTTCACATGCCTCTGACAAGAAGGCATGGCCTCTGCAAAGGTCTTGAGGCACAGACTGGCAAGGCAACTGGTTCAGTGTGTCCTGGGTCACTCTCCCCGATATTCCCTGCCAAACCACATCCCTGCCCTGGAGATGACTGGTAGAAAGGAGTAAGGAAGGAAATGGCAGTATTTATTTACAGAGAAGCCTAACCTTCTCAGGGAAGAAAGGGCCAGGGTATGGGGGCAGGAAACTGGTGCTCAGAGAGATTGAGTTTCCTCTTTCACATCACTTTGGCCAACATTTATGAATTTGAAATTAAATAGAATATTTGGCAGTTCTGACATTTCACAACATTCTAGCTGAACTCCAGTTATAGCTCAAAAGAATAGAAAATCTTATTGTCAAAGTTACATACATACACACACACTCAAAGACACACATATACATACATACACACATACACATACATATATATACATATATATATATCTAGAGAGAGAGAGAGAGAGAGAGAGAGAAAGTTCCATTTTCTTAATATTGAATGATTTGAAACTCACTATATATTTACTCAGCTGTGCACAGCGATTACCAAACAGCTAAATGGTCAAGAATTTCCATAAAGTAAAACACAAATACCTGATATTTGTGCTTTAAAGTCTCCCCTTTCAAACCATGATAATTTAACCCTCAGCATGGGGATTCCCTGCTGACACTAGGGTTTGAATGACAGAAGGGATCAACCACTGTATTTTGTTTCCATCAGGATCACATTATCAATCTGTAATTTCTCCATATTGGAAAATAGCACTTAGTTTCCAAATAACAAGCAGTTGTAGGATGACTTTGCCCTCTGCCACCTAATGCTACCGTCATTTATACCCGTCTTCTGTGCAAAGGCTGAGACAGGGAGCTGCTGCTTCTAGCCACTCAGAGACAGGACCCTGGGGCCTCTGTGACCTATGGCCAAGCCACCTCTCAGGAATGGTACTTCCCAGAAGACCTGCTTCCCTCTTTCTCTCATCCCTGAGAGCCTAGGGCCTTTGGCCCCTCTCTGAAGGGAAGCATTTGCAGAAATCCTCTGCATTCTGGCATCTTTCTTGAGTGGCAGGTTATTGTCTTCCAGAGGCTTCAGGACACATGGATTACATACAGACATACATTTATAGGAACATGGCTCAAACAAACTGTTTTCAGAGAAGTCCTGTCTCAATATTATAATTTATTTTGAGAGTTTTCAACTGTATTAGTTCTGAGGTATCATGTCTAGAGAAAAGATAGTGATTATTTGTGGTTTCAGAATCCCCAAAAGCAGCAGCATTCCGGAGACGGTTGCAAAACAGCTACACAAACTATGGAAAAGGAGAAACACAAAGCCAGAAAGAGGAGTGAGAACTTTCAGGCCTTCAAGTCCAGGAAGACCGAACTCACAACAAAAGAAAACTGATGGTTATGAAAAAGTTTAAGTCCGTTTCTTGGCACACACCATTTTCTGTGGAGATGGTGTGAGGGGTGTAATTCTAAGGGAGCAAGGTATGATTTTAACATTTAAGGGTGCAGATGTGCAGAGCTAGGTTTGTGTCTAAGAATGCACACTTGAGATGCAGTACAGATTGTGAGAGTCAGAAACTTGGCTGGAAAGTTGGGCAGGTTTCCCAGGAAAAGGGAACGACAGGACACAACTTTTCCTGTTTCAAAAAATCAGCCTGGGTCCCCCACTTCCTGATGTAAAGGCCCTAGACCTTGTTGGAGTTGCTTCTTCTGGCTTCAGAAAGGGGTATCTCTGCCACCTGACTAATCCTTGTACCCAGCTAGGAAAGGGCCTTGACTGGGACTGGACACATTGGAAAGAATTTCCAATGACATTTCTTTAGTCTAATGATAACTCTCTGTTCAACAAAGACAACGGTTCTTATCAAATGCTCTGGCTCTGTACTAGGTAGTGAAAGAGAATGAGGTTTATGCCTGGCCTTAGGATGTTAATCTTGCAAAGACTTGAAGGTGGGGAACATCATCAGCTGCATACTGCCCATAAGTGTCCAGGTTTTATTCTGATGACCATAGTCTTTATTGGAAAGCTTTATTTTTAAATCTCAAAATATCCTTCCAAAGAACTTACTCCTCCTTTCTTGTGTAATGAACACAATCATGCAGGAAACTGCCAGTATGGGAATAAAACTGACTTGAGATAAAATTCAAGTTCTGACATAACTGACTGTGTGACCTTGAGTAAGTCATTGACTTCATCTCCCACTACAGAGAAAGAGAGATATGTTGACCTAAAATTTGAAGTGTTGGGATAAGGAATAAATGCTATGTCATATACCAAAAGTCTAGCAAAGTTCTTAATCCAGCATGTCCCAAACTTCTATTTGGCTAAAAAACACACACTCTCTCTCCTCTAACTCCTACTAGTATCCCCAGAATACTTAGGAAAATCTCCACTTTCTGCATCTACTGATTCCCATTTTCCAGTTTTCCTTCTCCTGTGAGAGTGAGAAGCAGAACATTTAGGCTGGGACATTGTGGTTCCTTTGCCTCAGGCTAACTGACCTCTTCAGATGTAAAAGTATTGTGGACTCATACTGGGAATCCCCTTTTCTGAAGTGGCCTGACAGGGCTGTGATATTCTGAGAATCTTTGGCATAGTGCCTGTGTTCCACTGTGACCTTCCTGAATTTATCATTTAATCGGACATGTTTAGTTTTTACAATGGATACTTTTCTTCCCAGAACAATGTTGGGATAAATATGTCATTTAAGAACCTTTCTTTATGTTTTGCTGATCTCTCATCAAATTTTATCATGGTCACATAAAGATTGGATTGTCCTTTCTCTATGAGTGTGCAATGACTGGGGAGGTTTGAGAGAAGGGGGCTAACAATAACTGAGCTTTTGCTGTGTGCTCCCAGAGAAGGATGTGGCAAGGACACAAGACACAGGACTAGAACTCCGCGGATGCTGCCTTGTCCATTGCAAGAAGGGGCAACCAGCCCTTTTACAGATGGGCAAACAGAGGCCCAGATGTTACTGATCTGGTTCATGTTCGCATGATGCTGGATACATGTAGAGCAGATTGTTTTCTCTGTTGCAGAATGAGGTATTACCATGCTTCCTCTTTAGCTACCCTGAGGGTTTAGTACTGGCCTCTCATGGTTTGCTCTTCCCAGTTCTGTCTATGGATTGTACACAAAGACTTGGCTGGCTTGTCAAGTTGACAATCGATGTTACAGAGGTCCTGAGGACAAAGAATCCCAGAGGATGAACTTCTGCCACTTGACCTGGCGGCCTGGAACATGCCTGAGTGATTGATCTTCCTTCTGGGTCCTGGGAGGACCCAGTTCAGAGGTCAAAGTTAGAGGTCCCTGAGGAGGCATTAGGCTGAGAGAGTGTCCTTCACAGAAAACATGGAGAAAACACCCCTGAATAAAAGGAACAGAATAATTAAATATAACTAGAGGATTAAATTTAAATTGGCACGCAACCCAAATGTTAAATTTGGGTTTTATCCTAATGTCTACCAGGGTTTTAAAATCTTTTTGTTTCATAATATTCACCAGTAAAAATAGAGGTATAGTTTATGTTAGTTCTGTAGCTTAAAATTATCTTTTAAAAAAATTCTCACACTAGATACAATATTAGGTTGTTCTTATTAGTTTTTCTATAAAAACACATTTGCAAGAATAGTCTGGTTTAAAATCTAATGGAATCGTAGTTTGTAAATGCTCAGTTAAAGATTTAGGTGAATATGATTGTCCCATCAATGAGAGCTGCGGAAATTTGTTCATGGAAATTAGATTTTTGATGCTGTTTCCTTTCCCAGGTGGCATGTTATCATCTCTTTAGCTACATTTTCCATTGGGTTATTGCTGCAGATGTAGCCTCAATGTCAAAACATTTGGGAAAAACAGTATCATGTTGCAAACAGCCTCAGTGATACCTTGGGGCCATTTGGGGAACGGGACAGACTATCCAAGGTTCAACCTCATCATGTCCACACTGACCTTACAGAAGCAAGCTTCACAAACCTGTGGGCTGGCTGTCCCCTGCCTGGGCTATGATTGATTTAGAAATCATGTGGGGCTGAGGCTTGAAAGCTGTGAGTTGCTGGGGAGGATGGGGCTGGCAGAGACAGCTCTAAAATTGTCAATGCATAATTGCGTGTCTGCCAGGTTATCATTATTCACTTGGGGCTGCAACAAGGATCACATTAATACACTGACAGCTGACTCCTTAGGAGAACAGCTGAGTAGAATCTCATCTTCACCCAGGAAAGATTCAATACGCAATCAAGGTAGGGGACAAAGCAAATCTCCTCAAAATTTCTCTCCATCCCTCTTCCTCTGTTTGATGCCCCTTTGGAAAGCTCATTTATAATGTAGCCATGGTTGCAGGGTGATCACTATTCTGTACATCTATCCAAGAAGAGACTCTGATATGTTGAACTATGTAAGGCTCTGATATGTTGAGCCACTGAGGATTCTATTTGTGAAAGGGTTTAATAGACATTTTGGGGAAAGGCCATGGCCCCTGTCACTATGGCGTTAAAACTCATGGTTGGTAAGACTCTGATGTAAACCTTCTACCCTAACAGGGAAGACGTGGGAACCTGGGGCCCCTAGAAGGGTTGACATTTGATGTGATGCTCTAGGCACAGGTGTTTTCCTCAGATCAGTCCTATAGACAATATCCCTTGAATTTATTGAGAGAGGAGGTAGGATGAACAAGCAGATCAGCAACCCCAACAGGATTGCTTCTATCATAGGGCAAAGTGAAGACAGAAGGGCTACAGGTTGGGATATTCATAAAAACTAGGATAAAGTTGTTTATCCTGTTTTTTACCTGGAAAAATCTAGACTGAAAACGGGGCCATCAGGACCCAGAAGGGAAAGGAGGAGAGCTGCCAGCAAACAGGCTACTTTTAGAGGGAGCACAGGGCCCATCCTGTGCTGGTACAACGGTAAGCGGTGAGAGGGCCACACCAGGGCTTTATAGCAGCAGACACCAGCAGAGCGGTCCTGGTCACCCAGAGAGTCCTAAGTCCTGTTCAGGGAGTGGGTGGGCCACAGAGAGCTCTGTAGAAAAAGGAGGTGGATGTACCTGTAATTTCTCCCTGACAACTCCATGCTAGACACAACTGCAGTAAGCAGTGGATAAGAACGCTGGAGTTGGAATCATACCACCTGGGTTCAAATCCTGTTCCTGCACTTGCTACTATTCATGACAGTGGAAAAGTTTACCACCTGTGGCAGACATAGAGCTAGGTCACTCAAGTTCCCTTTCAAGAACGGACTTGCTGCTCAGTTGAGAAGAGTGCAGATAGCTGACGGTCTCTAGCTATTAGGCATAGGGTTCATCCACCCTTATAAGCTGAAGTCATATTGCTCTTAGGGCAGCCTTTCCAATGACTAAGCATGGTAGTGAAACAAGAGTCCAGGCATTTCCTTCAAAAGGGGGACTCCTCTAGTGGGCAATCTTTGCTTTGTTTCTTCTTGGACTGTGCAGAGACCTTGTCAAGTCTGCACGGTGGTCTGATGGCCCCTGATGTTCTGTCACCCAGGCTGGAGTGCAGTGGCATGATCATGGCTCACTGCAGCCTTGACCTCCCAGGCTCAAGAGATCCTTCTTCTCAGCCTCCCAAGTAGCTGGGACTACAGGTGTGCGCTATCACAACCAGCTAAATTTTTATATATTTTGTAGAGATAGGGTCTCCCAATGTTGCCCAGGCTGTTCTGAAACTGCCGGGATCAAGCAAACCCCCAGCCCCAAGCAAACCCCCAGTCCCAGCCTCCCAAAGTGCTGGGACTACAAGTATGAGCCACCGCACCCCAGGAATTACTCCACAATAAGCTTTTCTATTTCTAACTCCATCTTAGCCACTGCTTTCCAGAGCACCTAACAGTGCCATGGCCCTATGGCTCAGTTTCTTCACCTGCAAGTTGAAGATGGAGATAATCATTTCAGGCAGACAGGAATCAGGCAATGGTGGTGCTAAGCATAAGGAAGTAATTTCACTTCAAAGCAAAGTAAACGGCACATATAGAATCAGAGACTTGTGGGCCGGGCGCGGTGGCTCACGCCTGTAATCCCAGCACTTTGGGAGGCCAAGGCGGGCGGATCATGAGGTCAGGAGATAGAGACCACGGTGAAACCCCGTCTTTACCAAAAATACAAAAAATTAGCCCGGCAGGGTGGTGGGCGCCTGTAGTCCCAGCCACTCGGGAGGCTGAGGCAGGAGAATGGCATGAACCCGGGAGGCGGAGCTTGCTGTGAGCCTGCTATGAGCTGAGATCGCGCCATTGCACTCCAGCCTGGGTGACAGAGCGAGATTCCATCTCAAAAAAAAAAAAAAAGAATCAGAGACTTGTGAAACATCATGGCTTTGAAACAGTCTCAGCACTCAGTGACCCAGCAGTGCCTGTGATACTTGCGATACCTACACCATTTCTTGAGGACAGTTGAACAGTTGCCCAGTGGCATGGAATCCATGTCACATCTGGAATTTTGAGAAGAACAAACTATTCACAAACAATACTCTTCATTATTTCAAACAGGGCAGAACTAGAGCCTAGAACCTGCTGGAGTCTTTCCTGGACTCGTGAAGCCTGTATTTGCATGTCATGCAAGCCGATTTACATTGGACTTATGAGAGTAATCTCTCTAGAGAGAATGAGGTCCTTCAGACTCAAGTATATTCTCTGTCCTTCTTTCTTCTCTGGATATACGCATTTGAACCCATGAACAACCAATGATTTGTGTGTATCTCAAGAAAATAATGGAAATGTGACCAAATATGTCAATAAGTAGGGGAAACTAGAAAAGAAAAAAGGAAATCTCCAGGAACTGAATTGGTGTAGTCTTTTCCCTTCAAGAATGTACAACTACTGTCACTCGTGACATTTCGGGAAACTTGTTTGCTGAACCACGTCTTTGGCAGTGGCGTGTGCTGCCCATGGCTGAATCATTTTCTCACCTTGATTTGCCATGTGCATTGGCCCCAATAAATCACACCCCACTTATCCGTATGCCCCGACCTTATGTTTCACTCCCTCAATTTCTATGTTTTTCAGCCCTTTCAGGTTGAACAAATTTCTAAATTGATATAAAATTTTAAATGATTAGACCACGTTTAGTGGTCTGATGTTTACAGCAAAGTATTATATTCTTAATTCATGGCTCCTTCCATTGTATTACCACACACACACACACGTACACACAAACACACACACAGGCACAGACCTTTTTCCTTCTGCCTCGACACCATCATGTATCTGCTTTCTGCTAGAGCTTTCATCACTATGCATGCCACTTTACTGTTTCCAATCTACCAAAGTTACTATGGTGCTAGGTCCTTCTAGCAGAATGGAGAAGTTTCCCATCTCTAATATTCTCACAGAATATTACTCTGTCCCTCCCTTGGTTCAAAGTTTCTGCCCCACCTAGACCCATTGGTAACCACTCAATGAGGTGATCTTTTCAGGGTGGAAATATTTGCTTGAATATTGCTGCTGTAAATATCAACATTTGTTGCATTGAGTGACTTCTGGACTCTTCCCCGGACTACTGAAGAAAAAGGAAAGCATCTCTCACCCATATCTAGGCATGTGTTAATACAGGCCTCTTCTCATGTCTTCTATGCATTTCTCTCTCTCTGTGTCTTTCTTTCTCACACATCCTCACTTTTTTTTCTCTACACATACACACAGAAACACACACCTCTTCCCCCTCCCTCTACATTCACCGTTATGCCTCCCCACTTACAGAGGAAAAAAATCAGAAGTATTTTCCCCCATCAAGCCTCTCTTCTGGACAGAAGAATATATCTGTCTCATTAGATGAGAAGCAAGGATATCTAAGTTTTCTAGGTTTGCTGGAGAGTGAGTCTTGCATTCCCCATTAGATGAGAAGTTTACATGCTTAGCAAACAGACAGGTAGAGTCATTGGGTTTTGTAAAGAAAGTCCACTAAAAGAGGCTGCTGATCAATCCCACCTGGAAGCAGGAAATAGCAAATACTAGACCAGCATCCCTAATGGCCACCACACTAGGAATGTGGTCTTGGGCAAGCTACCTAAATTGTCCCTGAATTTACAAATGGAGATGATAATCATATTTTCTACACAATAGGACCACTATAGAATGAAAAGAAAAAAGACAACCATCCAGCCGTTGCACAGTGCTTGGAATATAGCAAATGTTCCCTAAATGCTAGATATTATTACTTTTGTTTCCTAGCTTGATAAAAAATTGTAAAGTTTACAGTCGCAGGAAAAATAGAATTCTAACATATGTTTCACAATTTATACTGCAGATCTGCTGTTCTTTTGACATTTCTAGAATATTTCCAAGTGTAGCTATGTTTGCCCCTCTGGGCCACTGAGGTATGAGGTTGGCATGGTAAGGGGGACCCATTATCTCGGATTCCCATTTTCCTAACACTCCTCGAATGGCCCAGAGATCATGTTTGGTTTAATGTTTCATGCAACCTACTTTGTGTTTTACTTTTTCACAAAATGAAATGTTAATGCATGAAAGATCATTTATATATGGCCTACTAGTTATTTAAGAAAACAGCAATTAAACATGTTGAGATAATTAACAGTGTGCATACGACTAACAATGCTTTTTACATGCTAGACATTAATGGAGTAGATGCCAAATAAATGTAATCCCACACTTCAGTTAGGATTTCTTTGTTAATTACATTAATTTACAAATTAAAAACAACAATCAAACAATCACATTCATTCCAACACAATGAGTATTTTAAAAGTTGAAATAATCAAGGGGAGTTTCTGCTCTGAGGACAGAATGTAATGGATTAACTATTTTCTGTTCCTACCAGAGGACAGGGTAATTAAAGACAAGAAATATCCTGCTACACTGCAGGCCGTCCAGAATGGACTCATCCAACCCTTTCGTAAGCATAATTTTTTTCAAGCTAATTTGCCTACCGGTATCCAACAAAATGGAATTGTTCTGCAGCTGTGATTCATGTGCCTTTCAGTGGATCTCAGTCCTGTGTGACCTCACAATACAGTACAGATTTTAACTGAGACACATGGAAACATCAGGTGAGCCCCCCTCTCAGAGAAGCCTCTCAGCTCCCTGGGCCTGTGGTCACAGACCTTATAAGTTGGGATGATTCATATCCATCATGTTCACAGCAACATTCACAATCCCAGGACTGCTCCCAGATCATCATAGTCTATTTCTGAAGGTGGTGACCCCAATGCCATTGCTATGGGGCAACCGGGAACGTATGTTCCTCCAGCCTCTGGCACAAGCAACAGTCCCATTGTAAGGCAGCGGAATCCAGGGTAAATAAATGTTAGACACACCAGCTCCACCACTGACTGGCTGAGCCGTCTTGGGTAAGATTACTTGCCTCAATATTTCTAAAAGTGTAAAATGTGGATAGGATATTATTATCTAATTTATGGAGTTATTTCAAGGATTGAAATGAGATAATCCCTTGAATGTTAATTTCTTCCACTTGTTCTGAATGTGTTTAAGCCCTTAGTATTCAGGCAGTTGCAGCAGGGTTCATTTAATTTGGAATAGAGGGAAGGAGAAAGAAGGGAAGAAATAAATCAGGAAAGAAGAAAGACTAAAGGGAGGAAGAAGGAAGGAAGGAGGGAGGGAGAGAGGAAGAAAAGAAGGAAGAAACTGACAGAGGGAGGGAGGAAGGATAAAGGAAAGGAGGAAGACAGAGGGAGGGAGGCAGAGATGGGAAATTTAAATTCTTTAGTTGGCTGTCTCATGGATCTACAGTCAGAAGGAGTGGCTCTGGCTGTACAGATAAAGACTGTAAATATAACTGGCAATAAAAGGGAGGTAAATAGTATAAGTGATCATTGGAATCTGGGTTTGATTCCCAGATTATGGCAGGGAAGGTAATTGGCATTGATTGATCATCTATATCAAATTTGACACTGTGTTTGACATTTTACTCACACTCTTTTCATACAGTTGGTGAGTTTCTAGGCTCTAATTTGAACCCACATTTCTATCTACATCTCTGATTTCGCAGAGGTCAAGACCTAAGTTCCTTTCCTAGTCTCGTTTGGCCTGTTGGGTCTGTTTGTGTCCTGGAGAGATGGACTCTCCACTTGTCTGGTTGTCAGCTTCCTCCCCAGCAAGTTCTTGGGTACCCCCATTTCACAAGGCTCCAGAGAGAAGCTGTCAGATTTTCCACCCTGGGTGAGAAGATGGAGAAAGGCCCTAAACTTTATCTTCATGTGCCAGGACCCACAGGCTCAAGAAGTGCAGTCATTTCTTTGTTAAAAACATAGCTGAGTTTGGGGTCTCTGTCTGCATTGAAAGTACTTCTGGCTTCATGCTCAAAACTAATCACATATCCCTCTCCTGACCTTCCACAAAAGATTACAATTTGAGCTTCCACAGGCAAAGCAATTTTTGTTTACAAACCCTGGATCTAAAAAAGCATCAAGATATCAAGTATTTTAATGTTTATGGGCCTTTGTCCTACTTATTCCTTCTGCCTGCTTAGTTTTCCCTGGTACTTTCACATCCCATCCCCCTAGCCTGGTAAATTAGTATGGATTTTTCAACATTATCCCAATAATCACCTTCTCCAGGGAGGCTTCCCTGATTATACTCTTCCCTCCAAATTGGATTTGGGTCTGTCTTTCTGGGACTTCCATTATCATCATCATCACTCTGAGGGTTAAGTGCCTCTTTGAGCTTCTGTACTCCTTAGTATACCAAGTTCCTCCAGACATACTCTATGGCTTGATTTCTATTCCGTAATACCTACCTATTCGTGCTGAGATCTAAGGAGGTTCACCCCCCAAAAAATGGTCACACTCAACTGGATTAATTAATCTGATCAAGATGTTGAGGTCCCATGGAATCCAAACAGCTTTAGCAATTCAAGCAATTGTTGTTAGAAGAATCCCAGCATGTTTGCATTACGACGAGCACAGTTAAAACTCATTAGTATGTCTCATCCGTACTCCCTGGAAAGGGAGTGAGATTTATTTAGACCAGGCCGTTTAATCCAGCTTCCTTCACTACATTCGTCTATAGCCACAGGAACTAAGAAGAAGGTCAGAAATTATCCCATGATTTAATCAATGCAAGAGCTAATCTCGGCAGTTCAAATGAAAGGAACCACCTGTCCATTAGCAGCCCTTTCTTTGGTTATCATTACAGTTCAGTCTGAAAGTGAAATTTTCCTTTTGTTCCTGTTTTCTTCTCCCTGGCATTATACAGTGCTGTGGGACAACCCTTCTCAAATCCACATGCATCTGAGAATCAACTGAGGATTAATCAACCAGATTCAGTTAAAATACTGAACCTGATTCAGGAAGTTTGGGGACGGGTCTGAGATTCAGAGATTACCACAAGCTCCCAGGCTAAGCACTGCTGCTGCTGGTCCATAGAGAGGGTAGCAAGAGTATAGAGACACAGTTCTCAACCTCAGCTGTAAATTTCAGTCACCTGTGGAATTTGATAAAACGTTCATTCCTGAGCCCTGTCTCAGACCATTTAAATCAAACTGTGGATGAGGCCCAGGCACGGTATTTTGTAAAATCTCTTCTGGAAATTCCAACGCATAGCCAAAGTTGAGAACTGTTGGCCTAGACTACAAAGTGTTCCCAAAATGTAATCACCAGAATAGCAGCTTCAGCATCACCGGAAACTTGTCAGAAATACAAATTCTCAGTAAATAGATACACAAAATGGTGGTCTACACAATAAATGAAATATTGTTCAGCAATAAAACGGAGTGAAATACTGATGTATACTACGACATGAACAGACCTCAAAAATACTATGCTAAGTAAAAAGAAGGTCAACACAAAGGACCATATGTTGTGTAATTCCAGAATAGGCAAATCTATAGACACAGAAAGTAAATTAATGGTTTCTGGGTACTAGGAGTGGGAACTGGGAGTGATTTCCTAGGTACAAAGGATCTTCCTGGTGTGATGGAAATGTTACAAAAGTAGGCTGCATTGATGGTTGTACAAATAGGTAAAATTTTTAAAAATTACTGAATCGTACACTTAAAATGGTTGAACTTTTTAATATGTAAAGTCTATCTCAATAAACATAATGTAAATTTTCTTGCCACACTCAGACATGGTAAATTGGGAGTGAGGCCTATCAATATGTGTTTATCAAGCCCTCCAGGTGACTCTAAGGCACACTTATCTTTGGGAACTTCTGGTCTGGAGTGGGAAGGTCTTCAGAGGTCCCTGCTGCTAGGGTAGGGACATTGGTAGGAGTTTTAGAGTAGAACCACCAGAAAACTGCTCCAGGTCATCGCAAAGTGAAGGCAAAATAGCATTCCAGAAACAGTTAAGAGTGTAGAATACAAGCTTTCTCCTATTACTAAGAGATTTTTACTCCACTGTTTCTGGAATGTTATTTTGTAGTAGTAATTTTCCCAGGCTGCCTTCTCTTAGCCTCGGTAGCCTAATCTATAATGCGAATAAAAACAAATGCCTTTCAGGCTTGTTGTGCAGATAAAATTAGAGGACAAACATGAAAGCTCCTAACAGTAATAGACTCATATTGGGCACTTACACAGCATACAGTGAGGAGAATAACAGATATGGGTCTATTTTCCTTCACATAAACTGCCATGATTTAGCCTCTTCTGAAAAGCTCATTCTGGAGCTTTCTGTGGTACTGGGGAAGTTTTCTGCTGCTTAATTTAGAATACTTTCCTTTCCCCCGCCCCCAGCAAATCCATATTATTCTAGATCTTTTCTCGCCTTTCAGATCTTGCTTAAGGCTGCTTATTTTCTAAGACATGCATACGTATTTGCTAAGTTAAAGAAAGCTTTAGGAGAATGCCCCTGATTCAGTTCTATCCTCCTCTTTGTTACTGCCAGAGAAGAAACAGCATTTTTACCACAGAAATTGCCACCCCCGAAAGACTCCTGCTCTTATCTTGGGGAGGAGAAATTGCTCTTTGCACTCCTTAATGTAATGGGTAGACTAAACATCACAGGAGAAGAATAAGTTCATGTTCCCCAAAGCCATCCACAATATGTACTAAGACAAGCTGAGTTCAGCTCCAATGCAGCAACAAGAAGTAGATAGAATTTGCTTCCAGTAGAATATATTTTAGGGTGACATATAGCACTTTATAGAAATTGAAGCTTACGTCAAGATGTAATCAACTAATCATTGGTAATCATTGGTAATTCAGATGTGAATCAAGCTAATTTTCAGACAAACAGCCCTTCAGAAGGCCGCACTGAATTTCAGGCACAGGTGTTTACGATGAGCAGCAGCATTTGGACCAGGGAGAAAGCCCTAGAGCTGTACGGTGGGGCAGTGAGACAACGAAGCCATGGCTAAATTGCTAAGCTCTCAGTCATCTTTTTATGCCTCTGCCCACCCTTAGCAAGCCCATGAAGAGACAGAGCCATTTTCTTCTTCCCTGAAGCTCTCTTATGCCCTTGAAAGGCATTCATTTCAGTTGGCTTGGTCTTCCAGTTGCTCAGTTAATGTACCATGATTCAAACGGAAAAGGCTTCATCCCAGCCAGTATAATTTGTCTGCCATCTATGTCCCATTATAAACTTCTCTAAGGATGTGTCTGTGTCTTGTCCACTGATGTGTCCTACACCGAGAATCCCGCACATTGCAGCAGAGCACTATGCACTTAACATGCTCTATTAACAGTTAATATTCACACTGCTCCTGTGAGGACAGCATTATTATCCACAATTTATCAAGAAGTACACAGTAGACCTGGGGCATGAATCCATGCATCTCAGACATCAAAGTCCATATTCTTCATTTGTTCCCCCTTTATTTCATTCCCTATTTGTATATAGAAATAAGCAGCAAGTTTGCTGTCCTGGAACTTGACCCTCCAGTTTATCCTCTAGTTTCTGCGTTACCTGGGACAATAGAGGTTTATAAGCCTTACATGTCCATGCAGTGACAAGAGAGCAAGTCTATGCTCCCTGCTTGCCGTTTTCTAAGGCAGCCCCAATTGTTTGAGCCAAATCCATCTCTGCTGAGACCTCTGAGTCTAGTTCTGCCCATAAGCTCTTTAAACAGCTTGTTCATCCAGTCTATAACAGTAAAAATCCCTGGAACGACAAGCCAGGAATTGCTTGAAATTCCAATTAAGCCAAGTTTTACCAAAACCTTTTCCATTATCTCAGTAAGCCGCTTTCTACATTAAAAGGCTCCTCTTAATTAATTCTTTGTGCAGGTCTGTGGACATGCAATGCTTTATTATGACCCGCGAATTCAAAAGCAAGGAAATAAAGTGTAGATAAGCAGTACATTGAGCTCTTGCTATCAAATCAAAGCAGCATCATGGTGCCCTGTCTCTGGTCGTGGCTAATTGCTTTTCACATCAAAAAAGAAAGCACCCCTCAACAGACGGCTGCAGAAGACAGTAAAGGGCTCTTTCTGGTCTTTGGTATGAATAATGGCCTCCCCTAGGGGGTTGCTTATATAACTGTGTCACATCCTCCTCTAGACAGAAAACAGAGGCAGCAGAAAGATGACCCTCTATTTCCATATTTCTAGCCCAGTAGTGAATGCCTATGAGGGGATTGTTGCATGAATAAATGCATGTGATGAGAATTTTTGCATGATGCTAACGGATTGCTGGCTTCTGACATCTTACCACCAGATGACTTCCTGTTGAGAGTTCCATCATAGAGCACCCATCCTACTGAGACTGACTGCTATTCTTGTGTCTACTGTGCTCTGCCAGTCTCCCAGGTATTAAAAGGCACTGGTTTCAGAGGCCTGATCTCCCTCCAATGCAATCCTATGTAGAGACATTGAAGTAGTAGATCCCCTGTTTAGCTTAACCCAGACTTTTTTTTTTTTTTTTTTTTTTTTTTTTTTTTTTTTTTTTTTTTTTTTTTTTTTTTGAGACGGAGTCTCACTCTGCTGCCCAAGCTGAAGTGCAGTGGCGTGATCTCGGCTCACTGCAAGCTCCACTTCCTGTGTTCACACCATTCTCCTACCTCAGCCTCCCCAGTAGCTGGGACTACAGGCGCCCACCACCACATCTGGCTAATTTTTTTGTATTTTTTAATAGAGACAGGGTTTCAGCGTGTTAGTCAGGATGGTCTCGATCTCCTGACCTCGTGATCCACCCAACTCCACCTCCCAAAGTGCTGGGATTACAGGCGTGAGCCACCGCGCCCAGCCAGCTTAACCTAGTCTTGTTCACTGCCAAGTTAGAGGCTAAAAAAGTGGAATTGCTTCTACTGGGTATATAGGCTCGACCTGGTCCTCTGTGGACTTTGTGTTTCTCTGATCTGTGATGTTTGTTTATTTTCCCTTTTCACTCCTGAGTTCACCTTAACACAGACTTTTTTTTGTTTTGTTTCGTTTTAAATCACATTCCCCAGGACTACTATCACCCCGACCCCTGCAAAAAAAAAAAAAAAAAAAAAAAAAAAAAAAAAAAAAAAAATCCCTCTTACACTTTGCAATATTTCCCTTTCGTGTAGTTGTTGCTCCAATGTTAGATTTGCCCAGCCTTGAATTCTCTATGTAAAAGTCAAGGTCTCGCTGACTTAGACAGTTTCTCTGGGCAGATAAGTCAAGGCAGGAAGTCCTGAATTTGGAGTTCAACAGGATCCTTGGGAACCAGGGATCTGGCTGCATGTGGTACTAGCAGGGTGAAAAAATGATGATGAGGGGGAGAAAGGGGAGTTTCAATTCAGTCTGACAGCAGGTTTAGATTTTAACAACGCTGGGATAAAGCTTTAACAAAATTGATACCATGCCCACAAATGGGTGCTATGATGAAATATGTTCAAAGTATCTATTTCTTTCTCTGTGGCTCAGGGTACTGAGCTATAAGAGGCTGGGTCTTTACTTGTAGTTTTGTTACTCATTGTGCCGTATGAGCTGGCAACTGAATAAAGGGTTGAGAGTTGTCAGAGTCACATCTATTCTCCAGAATGTGCAGAATGACAACCTTGGTTTTCATAAAGAAGACATTCTGAAAGTATTTCTAATTGCTTTCATTGAAAACTGTAAAAAGAAATGACTCTAGCAGATAAAGTGAGATGGCTTCTGGGAATAATATCTGCCTCTCAAGATTATGCTTGATTTATGCTTCTGCATTACTGAATTCTAGGGTTCTTCCTTCTACCTCTCTCTAAAAGCCATTTCTTTATCTCCATCCACACTGATAGATGGTTTAAGTTCAAGCAAGAGCCTTTTCTCACAGGGAATATTACAGCAGCCTCCTATCTCACCCATTGCCCTACCAACTCCATGAAATGCTTGGAGCTATCCTTATAAAATACAAAACTGACCATGTGGAACCCCTAAAGAAACCCTACCATAGTCCCCATATCCCCCTCTGGGGTGAAGACCACATGCCCCCGTCATAGAGCTGAGCAAGTTGATGAGACACCACTCAGCACAAGGCAAGGCAGGCATTCATGGGAGGTGACACCAGGCCCCGCTGCTCCCCAGCCTTCCCTCTCACTTGTCTGTCTCCTTCACTGGTCTACGACTTTTTCCTTAATGTGTGTTGGCTTCCTCAGCATCTCTGTGGTTTGTTACCCCTAAAATGTTTTCAATGAGCTCATTTATGTCACCACCATTTATAAACAATTGCTTTATGTCAGGTAATGCTGAAGGCACTGAAGATATAGCCATGAACCAGAGCAGCCACTGCCCTCATGGGGCTCACCTGACAAGGAAGTTGGGTGTTTTCATGGAAGGCAGCCAAGAAGGCTTTCCTGTTAAGCAGAGATCTGAAAAAGGGGAGGGCATGGGTCTTAAGGGAACAGCGTGGCTGGAGGAGGGAGTTGTGGGGAGAGAGGAATATGGTAAACTCAGAGAGAGAGGTATAGGAGACATGTGACCAAATATAAGGAGTTTTAATTTTACTCTCAGTAAAACAAACAATTACTGGAGGACTGTAAACAAAGAGGTAACATTGCTTGGGTTTTCCAAGGATTGTGCAGGCTGCTACATGGAGAGCAAGTAGACTGAAGGGGATAAGGTAGAAAAAGGAAGGACAATGGGGAGACTATGAGGTGACAGTGGTTATGATATAGGTGGTAAGCAGTTGAATTCTGCGTACATCTAACTGGGTTTGTCTGTAGATTGGATGAGTGGTATAGAGAAAGAGAAGAATTAGGAAACAAGGAAGAATTGTTCTAACATTCTTGGCCTGGATAATTCCAATAACCTAAATGGTAAATACTCAGGGAATAGCAAGGAGGAGGAAATATGTATCTTTTCACACTGCTATCAAATGGCCAATTCCCTTCCTTACCTGTCTGCTATCTCCGCCACTTCCACCCCTCTGAGCTACTCTAACTAGAAGTTGTTCATTATCTACAGCTCAACTCTGGGTTCCTGAAGCTTCCACCCACTCATCCCAATTCCAGTCCAGGCACAGAATTCATCTAAGTCACAGTCCATTGTCAGTGGTGATGTCCCTTGTGGAACTTCCCTAAAGGCCATGCGTGACATCCTCAGCCTAGTCATACCTTCATACTTTGTCCATCTCAGACACTTCCCTCTGAGTACTTCTAGTTTTTCTATATTCCCATTAAAACTGGTATTCAGGAGGAACAAAAATTGCCAGGTGGAGTTGAAAAAAGAATTCTAGAAAGACACCTCTCATTCTAGAATAATTACTTTTTTTCTAGAATATTTACTTTTTTTTTTTTTCTTAAAGAAGGATCACACCTTGTCTACATTGCTGCCTAACCCTGTTCATGGTCTTGAGCAATCATACCACATCCTCACTTCCATACCCTTCCAGCCAACACAGGCCCTCTTATATACTCCAGGGCAAATCAGGTCCTGTATGACTCCCAGAGACTTCCCATCAATTCTGTCCTGGCCTGAGTCTCTACTGCACTGTGAACTCCCTGGCCATTCTTGCCTCCTTTCTGTTCTCATCACACACCTAACCATTGCTTTCCCAAGACCTGACACCTATCATTCCCTTGGCCTCAAAGCTTTTCCACCAACACCATCTGTGATTGGTTTAGTCTCATCTTCCGAGTTTCATCTCTGCTATTGCCTCCTCAGAGAAGCACATCTATCCTGACTACTTTATCTTAAGCAGTACCCGGTTACTTCCCACCTGTCCCTTCATAGAACCTATACCTATTTGTAATTGCCTTACTGACTTATTAAGTTATTTGTTCATTGGCTACCACTCCACCATAATGTAAGCCCACTAGGACAAAGGAGCGTGTTTGTCTTGCTAAGTGCTGTATCATCAGCATCCCTAGGGCCTAGTGCCTAGTAGGGTTGCCATGCTCTACAGGATGAATGGAGGATTCTGAGGCATGTTAAAGTGTAATTGTAAAGGCCAAAGGCACAGAAAGAAGCTGAAAATTCACTTATTTCCAAATAAATTGCTGATAAAATTTTGTGCAAATCCATCTGAAACTTTTTTTTACAAAGCTGCTTTTCTTAAAAGATGAAAACGTACCATATATGATTGTGAGTATCACTCCTTAAGAACAATATACTAGTAACCACATAATGGTAATCACATTTTCCTATTAATATATGAATCATTTGTTTATAATATATGATATTTAACATGTGATGATATGCTTAATGGTTGCCTTTTATTATATCATATTCGTGTGCCATAATTTAAATACAGTTTATTTTCAGATGCTTAATCTCCCCTCTCCCAATTTGGGAGTCCATAAATAATATTTCATGGAATACATTTTAACAAATTTAAGCACCTATTTCTAATTATTTACCTATCATACATACATAAAAGTAGATTTGCTGGGTTATTTTTTATTCTTTTACTTATTAATTTATGAGTTTTTTAAATTTTAATTTCATCTTCTAACAGTTTTTAAAATATTATTCAGTGATTTATTATTCAGTTCATAAATGTTGTATCTCTGTTGTGAATTATTCGTGTTAAAATATGAAGTACACTCAGTATATGTGTAGACCTTTGCCCGTACATTCTCATTTGTCTGATGTTAATCTTGCTACATCTGCTTTCTGCATTCCATTTGCCTGATCTACTTCTGTTCTTCTCTTCTCATACTGCTATAAAGTCCATTCTCATACTGCTATAAAGAACTACCAGAGACTGGGTAATTAGTAAAGAAAAGAGATTTAAATGGCTCAGTGTTCAACAGGTTGTACAGGAAGCATGGCTTGGGAGGTCTCAGGAAGTTTTCAATTATGGCAGAAGGAGGAAGGAGTCACGTCTTACATGCCCAGGCAGGAGGAATAGAGAGCAGGGGGAGGCGCTACACACTTTTAAACAACCAGATTTCCTGAGAACTCACTATCACCAGAACAGCAAGGGTGATTGTCCCCATGATGCAATCACCTCCCACCAGGCCCCAACTCAACACTGGGGATTACAATTCAACATGAGATATGGGCAGGGACACAAACCCAAGCCATATCAATGACAGATTCTGTATATCTCATGTGTTATCCTCAGTTTTCTGCTTCTATGATAAATTTTGAGTGAATTTTTTCCTATATAACTTTTCAATTTTGTTTTGTAAAATCTATTAATTTTTTTTCTTAATGGATACTGCTTTTGATGCCATTCTTAGAAGGTTTTCAGAAGCTAATAATTAACATATATTTGCCATTATTTAATTTTGTTAATGCTTTCATCACTTAACTTTGTAATTCCAAAATTATTGTGTATATAGTAGAGTGAGCACTTAAATTATGTTTTCCTCTAGTGGCTTAACAATTGATTTATTTTAAAAATAGGCAATCTTTTCATCCTGGGCTTAAAAAAATTTCTATCATATATATTACCTAGAGACTTTGTTGACTATCTGGGTTTCCCTTTATTACTTGTTATTATAGTTTTCTATATTGGTTATTAATATGTTTTAAAGCATAATAGTCCCAAAGTTTTGCATTTGTTTTATGCTAGTTTCATATAGTTCATTGAAGTTTGCATTAGTCTCTTATTCTTTGATACCTCAAATAGCATTGGATAAAATTCTTTCAAAGAACAGTCTAGCTTAAACACTTATTTCTGAGGTAGTTCTTTGACAATTTTTATCATTTCCCATCACAGCTAATAATCTTTTTTCCTCTCCTAAGTTTTTTAAAAATAGATCTTGGTAATTTGTATTTTTTAAGAAAATTTTTCATGCACCAAGAATTGTATGTTATCAAGCTTGAAATGACATATTCAGTTCCCTAGTTCCATTGGAATTATTTCACTTATTCTTACATCTATGGATATATTCTATTATATATATATATAATGTTATATATTTTGGGGTTTTATTTCTGTTGTTTTAGTACTACTAGAGACATATCCATATTATTGTTCCTTTCTAAGAATCAGGTCTCGGAATTCTCAATTTTCATCTTATTCTAATTTATTAAGTCTTGTCTTTATTTTCATTATGTTTCCTATGTTTTCTAGGAAGTTTTGTTGTTACTTTCTTGTTTCTAGAATTAAACATTTGTTTCATTAGTTTCTTATTTAGTAATACTAAATAATTACGCATGTGAATTTTTTGAATATAGCTTTGTGTGAGGTAATGTTTTAGCTACAGTGCTAGCTTGATACTAACTTTGAAAAAATATTTAAAGATAATTTTGTTCTCTGCTTTAATCAAGAGTAAAAAATGTTTGGAGCTTTTTGGTTAATTTTCTGTTATTTAGTTTTAAATATGTTAATTATCTTTATACTTATAATTATTAAGTGGTTATTTTATCAAAATATGTTAGTTAGTGTTAAGTATTTGGTTTATTTGCATTATAATTTGTCAATTGTGACAGAATTTCTACTCCTGAGTTAGTGAGATTCTTTTTTAGTATTGGCTATGATTTACCTGTGTAAATATACTGTTGGCATCAAAAATGTCTTTTCTATAAGTGTATATTTGATATACATGTATTAATGAAACATTAATTAATGAAGTCCTCCATATAATTTAAAGAAATTGTTCTCTTCTCAATGTGTTAAAGACAGAAATTTGTTTTGGACTCTCACTATAACTATGTTATTATCAATTTCCCTTTCATCTTCTAACAGTTTTTAAAATATTATTCCGTGATTTATTATTCAGTTCATAAATGTTGTATCTCTGTTGTGAATTATTCGTGTTAAAATATGAAGTACACTCAGTATATGTGTAGACCTTTGCCCGTACATTCTCATTTGTCTGATGTTAATCTTGCTACATCTGCTTTCTGCATTCCATTTGCCTGATCTACTTCTGTTCTTCTCTTCTGAAGTTTCTGTTTCAAGTCTGTCTGCAAATAGATTTATTCTGGTTTACGTTCGTGTTTTGAACATGTGCGAGACATCACCTTTAATAATTTGCATTATTTCTATAGCTTAAATGCTTTGGTTTGCTTCAATTCTCTAGTAATCCCTTGCTGTATTTTTTTTCTTCTTTTAGTTCTTGATTTTTTTTTTTTTTTTTTCTCAACTGCTTTGGAAGTAGTAGCTTTCATAGGTAAATTAATAACTTTGTTGAGGTATTTCTGAGAGATGAAATCAGCTGGGCTTCTGGGTTGGGTGGGGACTGGGAGAACTTTTCTGTCTAGCTAAAGGTTTGTAAAAGCACCAATCAGCACTCTGTAAAACACACCAATCAGCGCTCTGTAAAACGCTCCAATCAGCAGGATCATAAAAGTAGCCAATTGCAGGGAGGATCGAAAAAGGGCATTCTGCAGGAGGCTGAGGCAGAGAATCACTTGACCTGGGAGGCGGAGGTTGCAGTGGGTCAGGATTGCGCCACTGCACTCCAGCCTGGGCAACAAGAGTGAAACTCCATCTCAAAAAAAAAAAAAAGA
>NW_016809845.1:609129-615137 GCF_001698545.2 Rhinopithecus bieti | reverse complement strand
TTTTTTTTTTTTTTTTTTCTCAACTGCTTTGGAAGTAGTAGCTTTCATAGGTAAATTAATAACTTTGTTGAGGTATTTCTGAGAGATGAAATCAGCTGGGCTTCTGGGTTGGGTGGGGACTGGGAGAACTTTTCTGTCTAGCTAAAGGTTTGTAAAAGCACCAATCAGCACTCTGTAAAAACACACCAATCAGTGCTCTGTGTCTAGCTAAAGGTTTGTAAACACACCAATCAGCACTCTGTAAAAGCAGACCAATCAGCACTCTGTAAAATGGACCAATCAGCAGGGCATGGGCGGGGCCAAATAAGGGAATAAAAACTGGCCACCTGAGCCAGCCTCCAACTTTCTGGAGTCACTTTCCACACTGTGGAGGTGTTGTTCTTTCACTCTTCTCAAAAATTATGCTGCTGCTCGCTCTTTGGGTCCACACTACGTTTATGAGCTGTAACACTCACGACGAAGGTTTGCAACCTGACTCCTGAAGACAGCGAGACCACGAACCCACCAGGAGGAAAAAACAACTCCGGACACACCACCTTTAAGAGCTGTAACACTCACTGAGAAGGTCTGCAGCTTTGCTCCTGAAGCTAGCGAGACCACGGACCCAGCGGGAGGAACAAACAACTCTGGACCAGCCACCTTTAAGAGCTGTAATACTCACTGCAAAGGTCTGCAGCTTCACTCCTGAAGTCAGCAAGACCACAAACCCACCAGAAGGAAGAAATTCTGGACACATCTGAACATCTGAAGGAACAAACTCTGGACACACCATCTTCAGGAACTCTGACACTCACCACGAGGGTCCATGACTTCATTCTTGAAGTCAGTGAGACCAAGAACCCACCCGAAGGAGCCAAGTCTGGACACGTTTCATCCAATTAAATAAAAATCAGTTTGATCCAGTAGGTGGGTAAATGTCATGGTCTGGGAATGTGAAAATGGCCTGGGTCTTTCCCTTTAGAAACTGCCTTGTTATATAATACAGTCACTACAAATACCCCTTGCAGTATCAAGGGAATAATGGCCACGCTCAACTTCACTTACTTTACCTTCCTCTACCCACTCTGTTTTCTCTTGTGTACCAGATGATACAATATTGAAGCAGCTATGTCTATGGTATATCCCTGGGGTTTGTTGTTGTGCACCAGAAAAACTTAGGACAGGGACACATACGAGGAGTTTAGGAGCTGAGGTTTAGAGAAGAGAAGGAGAAATAGCTTCCTCTATAGAGGAAGGGGTCTCCCAGTGGAAAATACCAGCTGGCAGCCAGTGTGCCGAAATGTATAGTCCACTTTGAGGAGACAGTCTAATTCACATAGGGCTTATAGATTGGTTGGATCAGTTACTGACGTTTACATAATGGAGCCACCATTTTGAAAATGTCTAGTCCTTAATTCCTGTCTGCATTCAAGGTGCAAACTCCTAGCTTGCTTGTCTATGTCTGCAGCTCACCTTTACAGGCTGCTCTTTCTTAGAAAATGATGTGGGGCTGCTTTTCATTAAAAAGAAAAACCTTACTGAGGACTCCCATCCCTTGCTAGCTGCCTAAGTGATTTCTTCTTGACTCCTATATCAATATCATTATTATTTTAATCTGATATTTAAAAAAATAAATCTATACAAAAGTCTTAAGCATAGTAAAATGGACATACAGATACTCGTTTCTTCGATTGGCCAAACTCTATTTTTACATTTGCTTTCTCTCTCTCTGTGTGTGTGTGTGTGTGTGTGTGTGTGAATAATCATTTGATAATAGATAATTATAATGACCTTTCATTCCTAAATTCTTTGCACAAGTTTCTCAAGAATAAAGATATTATTTTATATAACCACAGTGCAATGATCAAATAGTGGAATTATAATACTGATAAATTATTCTTACCTAATATACAGCCAATATCTGAATGTTGCTAATTTTTCCAATAATGTCTTTTAGCAGAAAATAAATTTTTTTCTAATAGGCACCACCGTAGCCAACTGATTGAAGCTAACATTATCACTATTGGGACAAAACCATATCACATCCCTCTTGATAGGATATACTATGAAAGATGCAACATCACTTTGATGATATCCTGCCAAAAATGCATAACCTGAACCTAATCATGAGGACACATCAGAAAAACCAAGTTGAGTGAAATTCTACAAAATAATTGGTCTATACTTTTCAAATATGTCAAGGATAAGAAACACGAAGAAAATATGAGGAACTAATCCAGATTAAAGGAGATTTAAAGGACCAGACAATTAAGTACATAGCATAATTCTGAATGGGGTTGGAATAAAAGAACTCTAAAGGAGAGGTTGGCAAATTAGTTCTGTAAAGAGCCAGATAGTAAATATTTTAGGCTGTATGGACCATACGGTCCATGTTGCAACTTTTCAACTCTGTAATTATAGTGTGAAAGCAGCCATAGACAATACGTAAACAAATGGGTTTGGTTTTGTTCCAATAAAACCTTATTTGAAAACAGATGGTGGGTGGGCCACAGTTTGTAGACCCTTGCTTTAAAGAGCATTATTGGGACAAGTGACAAAATTCAAAATGGACAGAGGATTAGATAATGGTTTTTGCTTTATCAGTGTTACACTTCCTAGTATTGGAGCGAGGGGATGAGATGACCAATTAGATGCAGCCAGGAAGTGTCACTTCCACTAAGAGAGACCAAGTTATCAAGTAACCTATCATAATTTGGGCAGGTGTTTGGAGACAAAACACTGAGAGTGGATAGAGACGCAAAGCTGAAGCCCAGGCTGAAGAGAGAGGAAGCTGAGAATCCTGTGCAGGGTGCCTGAATGCCAGGGCTAGTTCGTGGCGCCTACGGGCTCCCAGGGAAGGGGAGAGTGAGGAAATTGAGGGGTGGCACATTCTCTCCGCATACATAAGAGACCCTAGCCACAGAGGACCATGAATCTCCCATAGATGTGTGACCTGGTAAAAGTATCTCCCCAGGGAGCAGGCAGAGACAGGCCTTTGGATGGCGTGGAAACCGGGATCTTTTGTGTGCTGGACAGATCCAGAGGAAAGAGGCCATAGACGCCCAATCCCCGGGGCTCCCCATTCCCCTCCAGGGAATGTGGACCTCAGCTGACCTCTGATCCAGGAAAGAGCAAGGCCAACTTCCCATAAGACTGAAGAGCATCTGTTCTGCAAGCCCTGCTGCCCACTGGCTCCTCCCAGGGTCCATGCCAAGCCGCCCTGTCGAAATGGGTGAACAGCACAGGCCCTGCAGTCAAGCCTGAGTGTATTGCTGCACCTAGGTACCTTCCCAGTGACCCAGGAGCACATTAAGTCCCCCAGCAGAGCCAGAACCTAAACTTGAGCAATGGAATGTCCAGGAGCCCCTGAGGGCAGCAGTGTACAGCTTGGAAGTGTAGAGTTGAGATATGTGGCTGGCAATCAAGTAGGGGAGGAGCTCCCATCTTCAGAGCACTTAGAGGGATTAAATGCATGGGTCCCTGGGCCAGGGCAGGAGCAGGGTGTGCCTCCTTCCACAGGACCTGTCCAGAGAAGGTGTGGTATATCTCCCTGCCACAGCTTCTGCCCCAAGGCAGCCCTGCAGCCCAAAGCACCTAACAAAAAAAAATGTGAGTGCAGCGTCAGTGATAGGACGAACAGACCTGGATGAAGGGGCCATCTCCCTTTCCCTGTCCACTGCAGAGCATGCCTGCGAACACAAGGAAGTACAAAAGAGCCCCGTGACTGTGTACTAACCTAGCTACAGGTTAATATACCAGTAAATGTTACCCTTAATTACCATTTACTCTATCAGATCCAAAACTATAATACCAAAAATTTATCCCACTAATAACATACACCTATGAAACCAAGTGCAAGAATTCACCTACACATCAAGATTCTATACAGAGCCGTAGCCTTCTGAAAGCATCCAGAAGTGAAGCCAACTGACTATACTCAAATTACACCATAATTAAAGGAATATCAACCCTTCCAGATGAGAAAGAATCAGCACAAGAACTCTGGCAGTCCAAAAAGCCAGAGTGTCCCCTTACCTCTAAATGATCACACAAGCTCCAAAGCAATGGTTCTTTACTAGTCTGAAATGACTGAAATAACAGACACAGAAGTCAAAATGTGATTGCAAGAAAAGTCATTGAGATTCAGGAGAAAGTTGAAACCCAATCCAAGGAATCAAAAAGATCCAGTGAAATGATCCAGGAACTGAAAGAGAAAATAGCTGAAAAATGAAATTTTAAGAAAGAACCAAATTGGACTTGTAGAGATGAAAAAAATCCCTACAAGATATTCATAATACAATCAGAAGTATTAGTAACACGATAAACCAAGCAGAGGAAATAATCTCAGAGCTCGAGTACTGGTTCTTTGCATCAACTCAGTCAGACAAAAATAAAGAAAAAAGAATTAAGAAAAATGAAAGAAAACTCCAAGAAATGCAGAATTATGTAAAGAGACCAAATCTATGACTCATTGGCATTCCTGTGAGAGATAGAGAAATAATGAGCAACTTGGAAAAGATATTTGAGGATATAGTACCCCAAAATTTCTACTCTCTCTAGAGATGTTGGCATGCAATCCAACAAATACAGAAAACCCTAGCTAGATACTATACAAGATGACCATCCCTGAGGCACATAGTCATCAGATTCACCAAGATCAATGCAAAAGAAAAAAAATCATAAGGACAACTGGAGAAAAGGATTAAGTCACGTACAGAGAGAACACAATCAGGCTAGCAGCAGATCTCTCAGCAGCTCTCTCTGCAGAAATCTTACAAGCCAGAAGAGACTGGGAGCCTATTTTCAGTGTCCTTAAAGAAAAGAAATTCCAACCAAGAATTTTATATTTTGCCAAACTAATCTTCATAAGTGAAGGAGAAATAAAACCTTGTTTTGAGAAGCAAATGTTGCGGGAGTACATTTCAACTAGACCAGCCTTACAAGAGGTCCTTAAGGAAGTGGCTAAACATGAAATCAAAAGAGTGACACCTGCTACCATAAAGTCACACCTAAGCTCATAGCCCACAGGGACTATAAAGCAACTATGCAATCAAGTCTATATAACAACCAGCTAACAACATGATGACAAAATCAAAAACATACTTATCCATACTAACTTGGAATGTAAATGAACTCTGGCAGTCCAAAAAGCCAGAGTGTCCCCTTACCTCTAAATGATCACACAAGCTCCAAAGCAATGGTTCTTTACTAGTCTGAAATGACTGAAATAACAGACATAGAAGTCAAAATGTGATTGCAAGAAAAGTCATTGAGATTCAGGAGAAAGTTGAAACCCAATCCAAGGAATCAAAAAGATCCAGTGAAATGATCCAGGAACTGAAAGAGAAAATAGCTGAAAAATGAAATTTTAAGAAAGAACCAAATTGGTTCTAAATGCACCACTTAAAAGACAGAGTGGCAGCCTGAATATAAAAACAAGACCCCATCTAGAGAATACTCCGCTCAGCAATCACAGAATATATACTCTTCTAATCTCCACACTGAACATATTCTAGATTCAATTACATGTTCAGTCATAAAGCAATTATCAATAAATTTACAAAATTATACCAAGCACTCTCTTGGACCACAGTGCAATAAAAATAGAAATCAATGTCAAGACAATGCCTCAAAACTACAGAAATACATGGAAATTAACAAGTTTCTCCTGAATAACTCCAAAGTGAGCATTAAATTAAGCAAAAATAAAAAAATCTTTGAAATTAATAAAAATAGGGACACTGCTTGCCAAAATCTCTAAGATGCAGTCAAAATAGTGTTAAGTGGAACGTTTATAGCCCTAAATGCTTTCATCAAGAAGTTAGGAAGATATCAAATGAACAATCCAACTTTTACCTCATGTATCTAGGAAAAACAAAAGAACAAGCCAACTCGAAAACCAGCAGAAGAAGAGAAATAACTAAAATTAGAGAAGAACTTAATGAAATTGAGGTGCAAAAATCTATATAAAAAAATCGATGAAACCAAGAGTTGATTCCTCAAAAAAAAAAAAAAAAAAAAAAAAAAAT
>NW_016809845.1:562409-607514 GCF_001698545.2 Rhinopithecus bieti | reverse complement strand
AAAAAAAAAAAAAAAAAAAAAAAAAAATTGATAAAACCCCAGCTAAATTAGCAAAGCCAAAAAAGAGAAGACCCAAATAAATACAATTAGAAATGACAAAGATGACATTACAACTGACCTGACAGAAATAAAAAAGGTCCTCCAAGAATTCTGTGAACAACCCTATGCACACAAGTTGGTAAATCTAGAGGAAATGGAAATACACACTCTCCTAAGACTGAATCAGGAAGAGACTGAAACTCTGAATAAACAAATATCAAGCTCTGAAACTGAATCAGTAATTTAAAAATTCTACCAACCAAATGAAGCATTAGACCAGGTGGATTCATAGCCAAATTTTACCAGTCATACAAAGAAGAATTGATACCAATCCTGATGAAGCCATTCCAAAAAACAAACAAGCAAACCAAAAAAAAAAAAAAAAAAAAAAAAAAAAAAAGAGAATCTCCTCCCTAACTCAATCTATTAACCAGCATTAGTCTAATACCAAAATCAGGCAGAGAGACATAACAAAGAAAGAAAACTTCAGGCTAATATCCCCAGTGAACATACACACAAAAATCCTCAACAAACTGCTAACAAATCAAACCCAGCAGCACATCAAAAAGTTAATTCACCATGATCAAGCAGGCTTTATTCTTGGGTGCAAGATTGGTTCAACATACACAAATTAATAAATGTGATTCACTACATAAACAGAATTAAAAGCAAAAACAGTATGATCACCTCAGTAGATTCAGGAAAAGCTCTTGATAAAATCCAACATACCTCAAAATAATAAGAGCCATCTATGACAAGTCCACAGCCAACATCACATTGAATGGGCAAAAGCTGAAACCATTCCCCTTGAGAATGGGAATAATGCATGGATGCCTACTCTCACCACTCCTTTTCAACATAGTACTAGAAGTCCCAACCAGAGAAATCATAGAAGAGAAAGAAATAAAAGGCATCTGATATAGTTTGGCTGTGTCCCACCCAAATCTCAACTTGATTTGTATCTCCCAGAATTCCCACATGTTGTGGAAGGGACCCAGTGAGAGTTAAATGAATCATGGAGTCTGGTCTTTCCTATGCTATTCTTGTGATAGTGACTAAGTCTCATAACCCATAACCCTGATGGGTTTTCCAGGGGTTTCTGCTTTTGCTTCTTCCTCATTTTTCTTTTGCCACCACCATGTAAGAAGTACCTTTTGCCTCCCACCATGATTCTGAGGCCTCCTCTGCCATGTGGAACTGTAAGGCCAATTAAATCTCTTTTTCTTCCCAGTCTTGGTATTAGTCAGCATGAAAACTGACTAATATAGTCCATTGGTACCAGTAGAGTGGGGCGTTGCTGAAAAGATATCTGAAAATGTGGAAGTTACTTTGGAACTGGGTAACAGGCAGAGGTTGGAACAGTTTGGAGGGCTCAGAAGAAGACAGGAAAATGTGGGAAAGTTTGGAACCTCCTAGATACTTGTTGAATGGCTTTGACAAAAATGCTGATAGTGATATGAACAATAAGGTCCAGACTGAGGTGGTCTCAGATGGAGATGAGAAACTTGTTGACAACTGGAGCAAAAATAACTCTTGTTATGTTTTAGCAAAGAGACTAGTGGCATTTTGCCCCTGACCTAGAGATTTGTAGAACTTTGAACTTGAGAGAGATGGTTTAGGGTATCTGGCGGAAGACATTTCTAAGCAGAAAAGCCTTCAAAATATGACTTGGGTGCAGTCAAAAGCATTCCATTTTAAAAGAGAAACAGAGCATAAAAGCTCAGAAAAATTGCAGCCTGATGATGCAGTAGAAAAGAAAAACCCATTTTTTTGAGGAGAAATTCAAGCCAGCTGCAGAAATTTGAATAAGTAGCAAGGAAACTAATGTTAGTCCCCAAGATCATGGGAAAAATGTCTCCAGACCATGTCAGAGACCTTCACAGCAGCCCCTCCCATCACAGGCCCAAAGATCCAGGAGGAAAATGTGGTTTCGTGGGCTAGGCCTAGGGTCCCTGTGCTGTGTGCAACCTAGGGACTTGGTGCCCTGTGTCCCAGCTGCTCCAGCTGTGGCTGAAAGGGGCCAATATAGAGCTCAGGTTGTGGCTTCAGGAGGTGTAATTCCCAAGCCTTGGCAGCTGCCACGTGGTGTTGAGCCTGTGGGTGCACAGAAGTCAAGAATTGAGGTTTGGGAACCTCTCCCTAGATTTTAGAAGATGTATGGAAACACTTGGATGCCCAGGCAGAAGTTTGCTGCAGGGGCAAGTCTGTCATGAAGAACCTCTTCTAGGGCAGTGTGGAAGGAAAATGTGGAGTCGGAGCCCCCCCACAGAGTCCCTACTGGAGCACTGCCTAATGGAGCTGTGAAAAAAGGGCCACCATCCTCCAGACTCCAGCTTGCACCTGCATCTGCACCTGGAAAAGCCGCAGATACTCAATGCCAGCCTGTGAAAGCAGCCAGGAGGGAGGCTGTACCCTGCAAGGCCATGAGGCGGAGCTGCCCAAGACCATGGGAACCCACCTCTTGCATCAGCATGACCTGAATGTAAGACCTGGAGTCAAAGGAGATCATTTTGGAGCTTTAAAATTTGACGGCCTTGCTGGATTGTGGACTTGCATGGGCCCTGTAACCCCTTTGTTTTGGCCAATTTCTCCCATTTGGAATGGCTGTATTTACCCAATACCTGTACCTCCTTGTATCTAGAAAGTAACTATCTTGCTTTTGATATTACAGGCTCATAAGTGGAAGACACTTGCCTTGTCTCAGATGAGAATTTGGTCTGTGGACCTTGGGTTAATGCTGAAATAAGTTAAGACTTTGGGGGACTGTTGGAAAGGCATGACTGGTTTTGAAATGTGAGGACATGAGACTTGGAGGGGGTGGGGTGGAATGATATGGTTTGGCTGTGTCCCCACCCAAATCTCAACTTGAATTGTGTCTCCCAGAATTCTCTCATGGTGTGGGAGGGACCCAGGGGGAGGTAATTGAATCATGAGGGGCCAGTCTTTTCTGTCCTTTTCTCTTGATAGTGAATAAGTCTCATGAAATCTGATGGGTTTATCAGGTTTCTGCTTTTGCTTCTTCCTCATTTTTCACTTGCTCCCACCATGTAAGAAGTGCCTTTCATCTTCCACTATGATTCTGAGGCCTCCTCAGCTATGTGGAACTGTAAACCCAATTAAACCTCTTTTTCTTCCCAGTCTTTGGTGTGTCTTTATCAGCAGCATGAAAACGGACTAATACAGCATCCAAGTAGGAAAAAAAGGAGTCAAACTATCTCTCTTTGGTGATAATGTGGTTCTACACTTATAAAATTCTTAAGACTCTGTCAAAAGGCTATGGGAACTGTTAAACAATTTTGAAACAGTAAGGTTGCAGAACAAAAAAAATCAATGTACAAAAATCAGTAACATTTCTATACACCAATAACATCCAGGCTGAGAGTAAAATCAAGAACACAATCCCATTTACAGTAGCCACAAATAAAATGAAATACCTAGGAGTACAACTAACCAAGGAGGTAAAAGATCTCTACAACGAGAACTACAAAGCACTGTTGGAAGAAATCTGAGAGGACACAAATAAATAAAATAACATTCCATGCTCATTAATTGGAAGAATCAATATCATTAAAAGGACCCTACTGCCCAAAGCAATTTGCAAATTCAAAGCTATCACTATCTAACTGCCAACAACATTCTTCACATAATTAGAAAAAAAAAAAAAACTATTTTAAAATTCACGTGGAACCAAAAAAGAGGACAAATAGCCAAATAAATCCAAAGTGAAAAAAAACAAAGCCAGAGTCATCACACTACTTGATTTCAAACTATACAATAAGGCCATAGTAACCAAAACAGCATAGTATTGGTACAAAAACAGTCAAATAGACCAATAGAACGGCATACAATATTCAGAAATAAAGGCATACACCAACAACAATCTGATCTTCGAAAAAGCCAATAAAAACAAGAGATGGAGAAAGTACTTCCTATTCAATAAATGGAGCTAAGATAACTGGCTAGCCATTATGCAGAAGAATAAAACAAGATGCTTACCTTTCACCATATACAAAAATTAACTCAAGATGGATAAAAGATTTAAATATGAGACCTCAAACTGTAAAAATCCTAGAAGAAAATTCAGGAAATTCACTTCTCAACATTGGCCTTAGCAAAGAATGTATGACCAAGCTCTCAAAAGCAATTGAAACAAACAAACAAACAAAAAATTGACAAGTGAGACCTAATTAAGAGCTTTTGCACAGCAAAAGAAACCATCAACAGAATAAACAGACAACCTACACAGTAGGGGAATATATTCACAAACTATACATCTGATAAACGTCTAATATCCAGAATCTAAGAGAAATTGAAGTAAATCAACAAGTAAAAAATGACCTCATTAAAAAGTGGGCAAAAGACGTGAATAGACACTTTTCAAAAGAAGACATACAAGTTGCTAACAAATATATGAAAAAAATGCTCGTCATCACTAATCATCAGAGAAATGCAAATGAGATACCATCTCACACCAGTCAGAATGGCTATTATTAAAGAGTCAAAACAATAGATGCTAGCAAGGTTGCAGAGAAAAGGGAACTCTTATACACTGTAGGAATGTAAATTAGTTCAACCTCTGTGGAAAGCAGTTTGGAGATTTCTCAAAGAGCTTAAACAGTGCTATCATTGGACCCAGCAATCCCGTTACTGGGTATATATCCAAAAGAAAGTAAATCATTACACTGAAAAGACACATACACTCATATGTTCATCACAGCTCTATTCACAATAGCAAAGACATGGAATCAATCTAGGTGCCTATCAATGGTGGAGTAGATAAAGAAAATGTGGTACATATACACCATAGAATACTATGCGGCCATAAACAAGAATAAAATCATGTTCTTTATAGCAACATGGATGGAGCTGGAGGCCATAATCCTAAATAAATTAATGAAGGAGCAGAAAAACAATTACCACATGTTTCACTTGTAAGTGGGAGCTAAACATTGAGCACTCAAGGACATAAACATGGGAACAACAGACACTGCTGACTAGTGGGCAAGGAGTGTGTGTTGAAAGACTACCTACTGGGTACTAGGCACAATACCTAGGTCCAATATACCCATGAAAAAATCCTAAACATGTACCTCATGTATCTAAAATAAATGCTGATATTAAATAAATCAGCAAATTTCATAATATTGATAACAGCATGATAATAATAATGCAGAGAATGTCCTTCTTAAGAGATTACACACACACACACACACACACACACAGAGAGAGAGAGAGAGAGAGAGAGAGAGATCTAGAGGGAAAATTATAGATAAATAGATGGATAAGTAGATTGATATGGTTTGGCCATGTCCCCATGCAAAGCTCATCTTGAATTGTAGTTCCCATAATCTCCACATGTCATGGTAAGGACCTGGTGAAAGGTAATTGAATCATGGGGGCAGTTACCCCCATGCTGCTATTCTTGTGATAGTGAGTGAATTCTCAAGATTCGATGGTTTTATAAGTGGGTTTTCCCCCTTTGTTTGGCACTTCTCCTTCCTGCATCATGTTAAGAATGGCATGTATGCTTCCCCTTCTGCCCTGATTGTAAGTTTCCTGAGGTTTCCCCCAGCCATGTGGAACTGTGAGTCAATTACACCTCTTTTCTTTATAAATTACTCAGTCTCAGGCAGTTTAAATATGTGTCAGAACAAACTAATACATGTATGACAGCTTGGTAGATAGATAATCTTACATATATCTTTATCTAATCTGTATCTTTTCTTTTGCTAATCAAGGCTGTAACTCAGGGCCATGGCTTTCATGCAGTCTCCTTTAATTGGGAACAGTTTCTCCTCTTTTCTTTGTCTTTCATGATTTTGACACTTTTGAAGAGTCGAGCTATATGTTTTTGTTTTTATAGACTATTCCTCAATTTGTGTTTGTCTCATGATTACACCCAGGCGATGCATTTCTGGTAGCACTACTGTAAAAGTGATTACCTGCCCTACTCAGAAAATTCCATCAGGAGGCACATGGTGCCTATTTATTTTATTGTTGGTGAGGTTTACATCCATCGCCTGGCAAACGTGGATTTTCCAGGCTTCTCCACTGTAAAGAAAACTTGGCTCATCATTCTTAATTTACTATTTCCAAATTTCTTCAAACCACCTTCATAGTGATATCCGACATGTTCCTCTGTTCGTAGAAGCCATCATCTTTTGCATTTTATACACTTACACAAAAGAACCATTTGCATTGTATTGGTGACCTTAAAACTCAATCAGTCCTGGTGAAATCTTCTTTTGAGAGTCTGTATTTGTTTCTGCCACATTAAAAATAATTTTCATTATATCTGCATATAACAGTGCAACACAGAGTCTGGGCATCTTAATCATGAGGGTGAGCCCCTTGCAGAGATTCAGTATGTTTAAGAACATACTCTTCTATTTAAGGTTGTTGGGCAAACACCAAGTAACTATCACAGCTGTGGGGTGGCAACCTTGATTCATGGGTCTTTCAAAGCTTCTGTGATTTGCATTACTATAGGTGGAAGGTTTTATTAAAAGTTATACATTATCATAATCCAGATTTAAGACAAATAAATATGGGCTTTAATATATTAATGTTCTAGCTACACAGCTAATTAAACATTCAGAAAATAAAAAATACTAAACTTAAGATTTGAATGTTTCAAATGATTTTTAGGACTGAAGAATAACAGGTTTGGTTATTAATGTGGCTACCAAACTGATTTCCTTTGCTATAGCTGCACACCTCAGAGAGCACTGATGAGGAAGCCAGGATCCAGGGACTTTCATTTGGGGAGATATCTTCAGGCATGTAGATCATCAGATCTACTTTAACAATGGGATATGATGGGCATATGACAGATTACACATGAAATAAATAAATGAGTAAGTGAAGAAAAGAGGAGAAAGAGTAGATGTCCTAAATCTAAACAGAGTAATAGGATTAGCAGTGTGGACACAGCCTTTGGGAGGAATGAGGCAATATGACAGGACTATCTGTGATCGAAAATGCCAGGCACCTTGCAAACTCGTGAATTAAAGAGAATTCTCAAGCTTGACACATTAGAGCTGAAATAGGAAATCATTCAGGCTTCCTTCCTCTTAATGGATGGAGCCTTGTAGTACATTTTGGCTTTGAAAACAAATGTACCCAGAAGAATGAAAGGGAGGTAACTGCTGGAAGAGAGTAAATTCAGAATCCACTGTTCTCCCAATTATCTTTGGAAAAGATAAAGATTTATTGAAAGATGTTTATTCAGGATGACCAATGGTTTCCTGTACAGTTCTGAGTACCCAGCAGAAAATTTTCATTTTATACGGTGAGTGGAAAACATCAATTTATCTTTCTTTCCAGAGGCTACAGTTGACTGGGGGTGCAGAGAGTGAGCACACCTAACTTGGCCTCCTCCATCACTATCTTCCTGGAAATGGTTCAATAAATTTACCTTAGGAAAATATCCAGCAGTGCATTTGCTTCCTATAAGAAGTTTTGATGGTCCTCCTGTAGGACTCAGCTGGCAGAACAGATTTGGACAGAAAGGATGGTGAGGGGGATGGAAAGCTCCTGAGTAACAGCCACAGCCCACATTTGCTCCTCAGGCTGAGATCTGTGGAGCAAAGTCACTGTGCAGCAAAAGTTAATGTGAGTGCCCAGAGCACTCAGCAACAGCCAGGGGACCAAAGCTTCAAACCAGAGCTGAGTTGTCAGACAGAGGGAGGATGAAGTGTGGTTCTTCCTTTTGCTTTCATTGGCCAGGCATATATTGAGTGGCATTTATCACAAGAGCTCTGCTCATTCCCAAAACACCCACTCCATTCCCTACAGCCCACAGCGGCCCAACACAAGTTTAGGTAGCAGTTCTCACTGTGGGTCCAGCGGGAGGCAGAGACTTTTGGCAAGAAAAGATGGTAGCAAATGGAAGAGATTTTTCAGCAAAATGCTTTCTGATGTTTGTAGAGATTCCATCTCCCCAGGGAGCCTGCCCCTCTTCTCCATTCCTGTCTATCCATCTGCCTTAACAATCTGTTCCTCAGAGACCCCACGGCTCTGTGAAAGCTGACCTGGGTAACCATAGCCATCGCCATGTAAGTGATCTGCTTCTAACCCAATTTTCCATCTGAGTTAACAAGATGAAGTGAGTTGAAGCAATTGGACTTTGATTCCCATTGAGCCTGTAACAGAGTCTACCTTTAGAAAAGAAGTCATCTTTCTCCTCCCCAAGTTGTTCATGACAGCCACTATGTCCCTGAGCCTTTGAGTTGCACTTAGATATGGTCTCAATTAATATTTACTTAAGCACCAGATGGACATTTTCCAGCCCATACCAGCAGGCAGGTCATGCGGAAGAGTTCCTAACCCCTCCAAAGTCAGGCATCATTAATCCTTCGATAATCAGTCAATCGAGCAATCGATCTACTTTTGCCTATTAATAAAAAATCTCTAAAGGGCATGTATGCTTCCCCCCCATCACTCATTTTAGCATTCCTGTCACCGTGAACCATCTGACAGATTTTGATTATTTTTTTTTTAAGAAAAGCTTGAAGAGGAAGGCGTTAGAACCTTCTGAGAAACTTTCTTACTCATTGCCTGAGATAGGTTATGTTCTCGCCTCTTATCCTGTTCTTTCTTTTAAAAAATTCATTTCCTTTTTTAAAAGCAGCAAAACTATCTATAATCTGATGCATTAAAATAGCTTTCCCATTACTAATGAAACCAATTTTTAGAACTAGCATTCAATTTGGCAGTTTTAATTATGGACATATTTCCAAATCTGATGAGAGTACCCAAGATATATTGGACTGTGGCTTTATGTTTTATTCCAGGAAGAAAAAAAATTCTACTCTCAGTTGCCCAAATTTCTTGCTTAGCATTATGACAATCACAAGCATTGGATTGGTGAAGGACGTGGATAATTCAGACAGATGGAGACCCTGCCTTAAAGGACTTAGAGGCAGAGAATGACAAAGGCATGGCTTCAGATAAGCAGTGGCTGAGGACAGCAGGGTCGGGGTGCTGAGGATTCTGTAGGGAGGAAAGAATGGGAAATAAGCCTGAGCCTCAGGGAGGCTGGGAACTACAGGTTGGGGTGGCTCTGTGGAGGATTTGTTTTAAACCATTCCTCCCAATCCAACTCTGAGTGTGTGACATTAGCAGAAATAGAGATCATGTGGCATTTGAGGAACATTTCAGTTTCTTCTGCCTGCTTAGACCACGCTATGCAACAGAGAATTTATTAGCTCACAAAACAGAATTTATTGGGGCATAATATACTGTATTAGGCCATTCTTGCATTGCTATAAAGCAATACCTCAGACTGGGTAATTTATAAGTTAAAAAGTTTAATTAGCTCACCATTCTGCAGGCGATACAGGAAGCAAAATGGCATCTGCTTGTGAGGAGGCCTCAGGGTGCTTCCAATCATGATGGAAGGTAAAGGGAGAGCAAGTACACCACATGGAAAAAGCAGGAGCAGAGAGAGCATGGAGGCGGAGGTGCCACACACTTTCAAATGACGAGACCTCGTGAGAGCTCACTCACTACAGTGAAGACAGCACCAAGCCATGAGGGATCCATGTCCGTGACTCAAACACCTTCCATCAGGCCCCACCTCCAGCATTGGGGATTACATTTCAACATGAAATGTGGGTAGGGACAAATATCCAAACCATATTATATTTGAATCCAGTTTTCCATGTATGAGTAGATCAGCTTTTGGGAAATGCCCAACCTGAGGAGCTGTGTACAGGAAACAAGAAATGCAAAGCACTGAACCCAATGCCCTGCATGGACCAGAGGCTTAATATATATTTCTTAAATGAATAAAATAATACATGGATGAATGGATATAAGTTTATTCCCCTTCCATCTTCTGATTTCTGCAAGGTCTATGATTTGGAGACCAGTTGAGGATCCTAAGTGATCTTATTTATCTGGGTAATCACTCCAGGGCCGAAAGTAGGTCTGAAATATCAGCCTCACCCAGCCAAGTACTAACTTACAGCAAACTAGTGGGGAATAAAAAGCAGGGATAATAACTAACATTGGTTCAGACTACACTGTCTGCCTGATGCATTTCCAAATGCATACATGTACTAACCTGTAATCATCACAATGATCCTACTAACATAATAGAGACACAATTATTAATTCCACTGATAGATGAGAAAAATGAAGCTCAGAAAAATTAAATAACTTGCTCAAAGACACTCTGCTTGTAAGGGGCAGAGCCAGGAGTTGAACTCAGGCAATTTGGCTCAGAGCCTAAATTCCTAACTTCTGTGAAGCTCTGCCTCTCCAGGCAGGATGAGCTCCTGAGAATCCTTCAACTGGAGGATGTGGGACTGACCCCAGTGATAAAAACTGCAGTCCAAATACTATAATCAAATGAAAGCTGGTCTTGAGGAAGAACATGAAAATGATCATCCCCAGGCAATGGGTGACTCTAGTGAAAGGAGGTGGTTTGTGGTAAAGGTGATCCATTCAGTTTAGCAGAAAATCCCCGCCTGAGACTGTATTTGAGGAGACAAGGACTTCCCCTAGTAAGAGCAATGTGGTAGTGACTAGGAAGGATGTTAGGACATGAGAAAACTGAGGAGAGCCAGAGAACAAAGCAGTAAGTGAGATAAGAGGACAAATATATTGCACTGTGGACATGTGGTGGGGATTAGTGAAAGTCTACAATCTATCAATAATAAATTATGATTCAGGGTTAGGGTAGCAAGGCTAATCTAGTCTCTTTCTGCAAATGGCCTGGCTTGCTGAAAAGTAGCCAGGTTTTCTCAGGGTCTGGATGGCCTGACCAAGAAAGTTTCAGGCCTCAAGAACTCGAAGAATGTGATTGCTGAGGTCAGAAGCCAACACAAGTATGCAAAGGTAGGCACAAAAGCTAACAATCTAGGTTGGGCACGGTGGCTAACACCTGTAATCCCAGCACTTTGGGAGGCTGAGGCAGGCAGATCACTAGGTCAGGAGATTAGGACCACGCTTGCTAACATGGTGAAATGCCATCTCTACTAAAATACAAAAACAAACAAACAAACAAACAAAAAATTAGCCAGGTGTGGTGGCGGGTGCCTGTAGTCCCAGCTACTCTGGAGGCTGAGTCAGGAGAATGGTGTGAACCCAGGAGGTGAAGCTTGCAGTGAGCCAAGATCACGACACTGCACGCCAGCCTGGGTGACAGAACAGGGCTCCATCTCAAAAAAAAAAAAAAAAAAAAAAGCCTAACCATCTGTTCCAGGGAGGAGCAAACAGGTGGCAGGCAAGTCGTCCTTGCAAGAGGCTGAGATGGAATCCAGTATCCAGAACAGCCATTCAAATAGAGGATAAGCAGAAAATTAACAGATGGGTGATATTGGGTGTCCAGAGTACTGCAGGTGGGCCATTGGATAGTATCTGTTGATTACCACAGGTATAGATGGAAACACAGCTGACAAATGGTGACTATGGTTCACCTGAGATTTAGACAACTCACTGATGAGGTCAGACATCAGCAGAGGCACAGGTGACTAGAAGAACAACATCATATCACGGGATGACTGGCATTCAGATAGTACTGTGGGATCCCAACATGTACAGGTATTCTTTGCTGTCCAAATTATCCACTATCCAAACTTGACTATTGGAAAGGATTGGAAAGGTAGTGATTTTTGTATCAGGAAGCCAGTCTAATGGAGATGGGACTCCATGGAGTAGATTATCCTGAAGCTGGAAGGACTGGAGAAAACCTTGGTGCCAGGTCAGTACAAATAGTGGCATGAATTAAGTGCTACATGGCCTTTGCATGTAGGATCTGTCCTAAGGGCAGGTCAAACAGGCTGTAGTGTCCTGATCCACTGGTTGGAGTCGATATTTCAGCTCCTAGTTCCCTGCACACTTGCTCTCCATACCGCAAGAGGCCCCACACAGCTAGGGATGAGCCCAACCTGCTGAAAAGTAATTATACACCTGGCCCAACAGCTTCCTATAGAGGCCCCACCCAATGGTTTCAGGCCACAAGGCATTCTGCCCAACACAGGGCTCTGAGAAATCCTGGTATGTGAATATGGCCAATCCAAGCCTTCAGGCCCCTAAAGGAATTTTCTGGCCTTCTGATTTTGCCATACTTAACAATAAATGGAATCAAACCAGGAACCTACACCACCACTGTACCCTGTGTACATACACATTTATGCTCTTGGAAATATGACTTCTGTTCACAATTGGCATGTATTTCCCTTCCAGGAACACTTCCTTCTCTTGTTCTACCTACCCTCAGCTAATGTTTCCTTCCAGATATGGTTAGGCCAACCTTGTTCCCTTCTTCCATTAAGCCAGCCTCCTCCTGTACTGTGCTCACTCCTCAGCCTTCCTTTAACCTCTAGAGTAGATTGTAGACAACTTTGCAGAATCCTGCAGCCCTGTGAAAAATGACAGAGCAAACAAAACAAGGGCTGGGCACAGTGAGCCAACAGCCTTTTGCTGACTGTGGTTTCACATGGCTCAGCCAAGTCTTAGTCCTGCTCAGGCTCTTTGGCTTCTCTTGGTCCCGTGGTCACAGGGCACCCTTTCACTCTCTCTAATTTCTTCTGGCTCCTCAAATGGGTCACAGGGTTTCTTCCTACAGGGTTTTGGCACTTTCTGCCTGAAATAATCTCACAGAGGAGAGCCTCTTTGCTAGATACCACTTACGCATCCTTTAGATAAAAAGTCTATTATCAATTCCTTAGGAAGCCTTCTCTGACCCCCTGATTAGACAAATGCTCATTCTGAGAGTACCATGGCCTGCATTTTGGATGGCTATATTCATATAACAATTTGTGTAGCTGTTAGATTAGTATCTAACTCCTTCCCTGGGCTATAACTTCACTAATTTCATTTACTTTGGCACTCAGCACTGAACATGATACCTCCTAGATGTCCAGTGAATATATGGTAAATGAATGAATAAATGAATGCCTTTGGTGGAAACACTAACAGCCCTGAGCTGAGCCTATATTTCCATATATGCAGAATAAGAATAATGAAAGTAAACCGCCAGGGTTTTTGTGGTCGATTGGATCACAGAGCATCTATAAATGGCCTTGCATGTTGTCTGGCACACATTGTGTCACCCTATACCTTCAATTTATTTTGTTCTCTATTTCCCAGTGCCCAAGTGTGGTGAGGCCTCTCTCTCCCTGCCTAGGACTTTAATCTGCAGTTAGCCCTGCAGGAGAGAGATGCATAATGCTAAGAATATCGACCTTATGTCAAATCTACATGCAGAGTGGCCATGGAGCACCTTATCTCTCTTAAGCCTCTCTTTTCTCACCAGTAAAGTGGGGATTTTAATAACACATAGCTCATAAGGTTGTTACTGGTAATACACTGAAAAGTACTTAGCACAGTACCTGATGTGATATTCAGGAATTGATAGTTGTTCTTATTATGTTTTCTGTATCACAGGGACCCAGTTAGATGTTCCTCAAAAAAAAGAATGTATGAAGACTGGTCCAGAGTTTGCCACATCCTAAATATTCTATTAGAATCCTGTGTAGTTGAACCAGCTAGAAAGCCATCCTACTGACCAGGAGAGAGGCCCTGCAAAGCCTGGCGAGCATCACTACACTATTTTGGTTAGAGGGTTTCTTTTTGTAAGTTGGTTTCTCAGCCTTGTCAATTCAGCAAAATGCATTTTACTGAAACTTGAAAATGCTCACTTGATCATATTTCCACTTATTCTTTCTGAATGCAGCTTTTGTTGAATCCTGCTAAGATTGGCAGTTCCATTTTTCAATTCTCAAAGGACATCTTAAAGGATAAAGGAAAATTCTATCCACTGTAGCTGGCTGTGTATTATCCCCAAAAGAGCTTGTATGAGACCAGCTTGAGCTCTAGGTAGACAAGAAAAGAAATTGCAGAGGATGAGCCAAATAGATGAACCAAAAAAGCCAAGAAAGAGAGAAACAGAAAAAGAAAGAAGAAAGAAAGAAAGGAGGGAAAGATTGAAGGAAGGAAGGAAGAAAAGAAAGAAAGGAAGAGAAGAGAAGAGAAAGAAAGAAAGAAAGAAAGAAAGAAAGAAAGAAAGAAAGAAAGAAAGAAAGAAAGAAAGAAAGAAAGAAAGAAAGAAAGAAAGAAAGAAAGAGAGAGAAAGAAAGAAAGGACGTGAAGACATTTTGTCGTCAGACACAGACTATGTCTGATATCTTGAATAGAGACAGGTTGACCTTAACAGGGCCAGGGAGAATTAGGGAAGACCCCATGTGAAAATCAACACTCTCCCAAGAGGTTTCTTCAAACAGAATATTGCAAAGATGAGACTAAGATTCCATTCAGGAAGTAACTTCTTATCCTTGAGGAGAGGGTCTGCTGAGTCAGCCTGCAAGTAAGTCTTATCCTTATACATCCTGCCAGAGCAAGGAGAAATGCTTAAAGAAAGTCCAACAGAAATATAGGATAGAGCAGGGAGAGGCCTTGTAGGTCACGGGAAATACCTTGGGAAGACTCGTATCAATAGCTCTACTCTCCACCTGGATTTAACTTCAAGAGATCACTACAGGTCTAGAATTAGAATTAAGATAATTAATGACTCTCATTATAGCAGTACATGTGTAAGTTCTGGCTTATCCCACTGGAAATGGAAATTGTTTAGTTTCTGTCTTATGTGGGGGAATGGTAACCTGCTCTGCAAGCAGCTGGTACATGTTACTCCAGCTCAGACACAGCGGCTTACAAAGACTTCAATGGTTTTTCAGTATTACCTGGGTCAAAGAGGAATATTTTAGAGCAACTGAACCATACGTTATAGAATGAATGCTAGGCAATTCTATGTGGTTATTTTTCACGCATACCTACATACTCTCATCAAGTTGTAATTAATATACTTCAGGATTTGTATTATCTCTAATAATTCCCTCAACACCAAATTAAAGAACTGCTTGATCTCTTTGGTCATGTATCTTCCTTGTTCACTCAGTTTTCAATTTTTATTTTTGTAGATTGGAAAGACAATGTAGCCTTTGAGGGCACAGAGAGCAGAGCTCAGATCTTGGGTATGCCATTTACTAAGTATATAGCCTCAGGCAAATTGTTAAATTTTCTAAGTTCATTTCCTCCACCAGAGAACCAGAAAAGTAATACTCACCCCCATAGGATTAGTACAAGGATCAAACAAACTCATAGAGGTAAAACATTTTACACCATGACTGGCAAGAGTGAGACTAAGTCAATGTTAATTCTCCTTCTTTTCTCTTTCCATATTCTAGTGCACATTGGACTAATTTCATGTTTACTTCAAAGTTATATGCAAACTGCAGAGAACTTTTCAACTTGCCCTTTCAGAAAGTTTGGACTTTAATCCAGAATCTTCATCAACCATGTACAAAGCTCTAGCTACTGCTGTTTCTAATCTGCTACTCTCTAGACCGGTGCACTGCTTGAACTTTAGGAAGTCTCTTCTTCCCTAATTCTAAATTGATCATTGGGAATAAGTTTGGCTTCTCTTTTTCTATCTGGTTCATGTGGGGAGGAGGAATTCTGAGATTATCACGACTTTTCATGGCAGGAAAATCACTTCCAAATTAAGTGTCCATTTGAAACATGCCCTAGTTGACTAAGCCATTGATTTTGTTATCATTCCAAACATGGTTCCAGGTAATATAGTCATTTCTTGCACTGTCACAGTGGCATGGACAAAGCGAGAAGTAGCTTCCATTCACACTGTTTTTGGATCCGAACCCTCCTGTGCTTGGAGCTGAGAAGAGTCCATATGTTTGGACTGCAGTGGCAAGGGCTTTGGAAATCATGTCTTGCAGTTGGCAGGGGAGTGGGTCCCTGGGCTGGTCAGGGCAGAGTGTTAGTATAATTGAAAGCAATTATGTTGACAAAAAGGGGAATTGTAAGGGCACCTCATAATTACAAACAGATGCATTTGGATAATAGCAACCAGTCTTTCAGGGGTCCAACAGACTGATGATTTGGCAGGGACTCATATCCCCATTGGGGCAGAGACGCTTTGACACCTCTGATAACCCAAATATGGCAAGTCAAAGTGATGCAGCTATTTGCAGAGAAAATGGCACACAAAGAAATCAGATGAAGAGGTCAGTTTTGTAAGAAAAGCTTAGATTTTAGAGTCAAATAGACTGATTTAATTCCAGATATACCACCTAATAGCTGTATGCCTTCATATTAACTATCTGAGCAAACTGTGTCTCTTTCTTTATCTCTACATTCCTGAGATAATATCTATTATACCTCTTGAAGTTATTAGTCGAACTTAGGAAGTATATGTAAACTGTCCAGTGTATAAAATACACACAATAGATGCTAGTGCAACCCGAAGTCATTGTTTGCACAGCCTCTTAACTGATCTCCTTGATACCATTTTGACCCCAGGATTAGCTGTTCTCCTACGAATTCTTTTATAACATAAGTCAGAACACACAAGTTGCTAACAGTGTCCCACCACACTTTGACTAAAATCCAGGATCCTTAGCTATAAGATCTGGGATCAGGTCTTACAGCTCTCAGACCTCCTCTTCTCACACTTCCCTCCTTTGTAGTGCCCTTTATCCAAGATGATATCTTGGTTATTTCAGCATGTCAGACTTTTTCCACCAGAGGTTTGTGTGCCTGGTTACTTGTCATCACTCATGTCCCAGCTTATATATCACAACTTGGAAGAGGCCTTCCTTGACTGCAGTATCTTGGATTGCACTTCCTAGAAACAGAGCCTGAGGGATGGGTTTGGGAAGACATGATTTATTGAGAGTGTACACTTAAGAAAAATCTGTGAAGGGATGGGGGAAGCAGGGAAGGGAAGAGGAAAAAAGTGCAAGGATTTGGTCTTAGATGTGGTCTTAGGTAATGTCTAATCTTGGACTGACCTGTGGATGGGGGTGGTGAGTAGATCTGGAGCATAAATCACACCTCACAGGTGGCCTGCCTTGAAGGAAAGGGCCAGGCTTTCATAAACAGCATCAATCAGTCATTGGCTGCCCTGCAGGTGTCTTCTATCACCTGAGAATATTTGTCCTGAAAAGACTGTTGGTTTAAGCCACTGGCCATAGACTTATCCTACGGTAGCTGGAGGAGGAGGGCACCAACTTGTAATTGGGATTTCATGGGGCATCTGCTCATCTGCACAACCATCTGGCCCAATTTTGCCATCTATGGACTCTATTCCATAAACCCATTTCAACTCTTTGGTTGACATTTATTCTCGCTTAGTATTTTTCTTGCTAATTATTTGTTGATTTTCTGTCTCTGTGACTACAGTATACGATCTTAAAAGCAGGGCCCTTGTCTGTTTTGTTCATGGATATATCTCCAGACTCTAGAACAAACACTGGTTCAAGGAATGAATGTGGATTGCCACGCACCTTCTCATTCTGAAATGGAAAAAAAAAAAAACCAAAAAACAAAAAACCAGTTTATGTTCAGACAAAGAATATTAAAAATAAATGAAGACAAGGACCATTCAGACCTTGTCATGGTCACCTGCTCCCCCAAGTTCCTCTGTTTCCTTTGTTATTTTGTGTTTCATCAGTGAAAAATCAGCTGACTTTTTTTAAGCATTCCAAAGAATCTTGCTTATGAACTCTGTTTTCTAAAACAAAGATATCTGCCACCAGGGAGGCAAAGTCATCTTTCAGCATTTACCCTGAAATATTTACAGAACAGATTTGAAGAAATGGAAAGGAAAAGCTATTTCCAGAAGCTTATTTCCCTCACTTATTTAATATGACTTTCCCCCAAAGATATTTCCCAACCAGTTAATTGCTACAGGGACCAGATTTTAAGAAAAACATGTTTTCTACAGATGAAGTTATTCCCCTCCTTCCCCAGATCTTTCATGTGTATCAAAGCACAATATGTTTTTGTGGTACTATTGTCTCCCTCTCCATCCTTTTCTTTAGGGAAAGGAGATTATGGAAAAATAGCATTATGTTAGAAGATTAATATAACAATGAGATGCATGCCTCTGCTTCATACTGTGTCTACACAAACCATATATAAACATGCCTTGTTGAAAATAAGGGAAGCCAACAATTTTTGTAGCAGCCTTTCTGAAAGTTCCAGCTTTCCATGAATCTTCTGGTCATCAAAAATTCCAAAGATTGAGGCATTCTGAATTATTTAAATAAGGAGCCAGAGGCATGAGCAAAATAAGTTGCATCTAGGAATGCATAAGAAGACAGTCCAGAGGCCTGTGCCATTATAATGTAAAATAATAATATGCTATTTGATGTATTTACAAGGCACCAAGCATTGGGCTATGTGATTTCAAACATTATCTCATGGGATCCTTCGAAAATGTTGTGAGATGCACAATAAGTTTTACCAATAAGGAAACTGTTACACACAGAGGATATGCACTAACCACAAATGGTTTAGTGGTCATTTGTTGTTTTTCCTCTCCAGCATCCATTTACCATTCTTCTGGTCATGACACCCTGACTTGTCTTGGGAATCCCTTTCTGGGACTTTAAGTACATATATTTCCATGATGTAGGTCTGGTTAATCAGATTGTTTCATTGTCTTGGCCTTCTTATGCTTTTGGGGATAGTCACATGGCCTAAGCCAGGCACGTGAGATTAAGCTCCTGGATTTTCCTGGAAATGTTGGGAATAAAGTATCTGTTTCTCTTGGGATTTTCCAGGCAAGATAAGTATAGCTAATTGTGATGAACTTGCCACCTCTAGGGGAGGAGGAAGTTGGGACAAAAAACTGACATTAAGGAAAATAAAGACATGAGATAGAGACATAGTCCTAAGGTCATAGTTGAGCACCTATATTCCACTAGTGCTGAAGTTGTTTCGAACCATGGGATTTTGGAGGGAGCCAATACATTTCCTTTATTCTTTAAGACAGTTTAAAGTAGAATTCTCTCTCTAGTAATTGGATGAGTCTTAACATAGAATTAAATAGGTAATGGTAACCTTGAATATTAACTGAAGCATGGCTGACCCTCCTCTCCACAATGCTTGTGTACATAGCTGGAGAGCAGCCACACTCCAAGCATCAAGCAAGGGAGAAGGAATTGAATGTTTAATCTGCTTTTTCTTCTGTGCTGTTAGCTATTTTAAAATTGCTCTTGTACAACTGGCCACAGAACTAACCTAGAAGAGGTTGAATGAGAACTAGAATTACAGATTGAAACACTAAAGGAATATGGGCTTAGAATTCAACGGTACTTGGTTAAAATCTAAGCCCTGACACTACCTATCAAGTGACTTTGGAGAACTGCCGAACCTCTCCACTCCTGTTTCCTTGTCAGCAACATGTGTTAATAAAACCCACCTGGTAGGGCTATTCTGAGATACACATAGCAGCATGCATAGTGCATTTGATCCCAACCCCATGTAAGCCACTATCTGATCATGACTGTTGAAGTTCACAAATACTGGCATAGAGAAGTATTTAGGAGTTTTTCCTCCATGTCTGCCTTCAAATGTTACTTTCTGGTTTTAGGATAGGTAAATTAGGTAAGTTGGGCTCATTCTTTAAGTGCTTGAAGAACTAGTTATATGAATACCTTATAGAGTGTTAGAAGGAGGGCATGTGTCTAAACAAAACAACCCAATTGTTAGGGAATTTCATTTCAAATAACTGATTGTGTCTTTGATATCTTGTCAAATAACTAATTTGACCGATTTTCCTCTTCCCTCTGAATAAAGGCTGCCTGGATTGATTAAGCCAATGCAGTTTCTTGACAATGTGTAATCATACCAGGGACATCATTCATCTCCAGGATAGCCACCTGTCAGCAAGTAGAGCATGTACCCTGTACAGGAACCAGGTGTGTACAAGGCCATTTGTATGCCATAGACTCCCTTAAAGCCAGTGGCTTACGGTAATAAAAAATCTAGTTAGAGTTAGGGCATAAATAATGACTTAAAAGAAGTCTGGAGAGATTTGTCTCCTGAAGAAAGAGGTCATGCCTTTATGATCTTCTTGCTATATGCAACCTATAGGGCTAGTCACAAGGCCATGTACACTGTGGTGAGGAATAAAACTGCAAGAAAATGGATGGAGACCCATTTTTGGCTGTGGTTATTAGAGTCCATTTATTCAATGTGCATTGATTGAGTGCCTGCTAGGTGCTAGGAAGTGTTCAAGGTGCTAGGATACCTATAAAAATCCTCATTCTTGTGGAGCTTAAAATCAACTGGGAAGACACAGATAAAAATAAGTAAATTTTCCAGTATAGTGTGTTGGAAAATGGTAAGTGCTACGAAAATAAAAACAATAAAGCAAGGAAGGAGAATAAGAACGATTGATGCCAGAAGGCAGGAGGTATGGATTGTAATTGAAAAGCAGGTACTCCTGGCCAGGCATAGTGGCTCCCATCTATAATCCTAGCCCTTTGGGAGGCTGAAGCAGGAGGCCAGGAGTTCAAGAACAGAGTGGCCAATTTAGCCAGAGTCTGTCTCCACAGCGGCTCAAGCCTGTAATCCCAGCACTTTGGGAAGCCGAGACGGGCGGATCACGAGGTCAGGAGATCGAGACCATCCTGGCTAACACGGTGAAACCCCGTCTCTACTAAAATACAAAAAAACTAGCCGGGCGAGGTGGCGGGTGCCTGTAGTCCCAGCTACTCTGGAGGCTGAGGCAGGAGAATGGCGGAAACCCGGGAGGCGAAGCTTGCAGTGAGCTGAGATCCGGCCACTGCACTCTAGCCCGGGCAACAGAGCAAGACTCCATCTCAAAAAAATAAAATAAAATAAAATAAAAATAAAAAAATAAAAATTATCCAGGCGTGGTTGTATGAGCCTACAGTTCCAGTGACTTGGGAGGCTGATGTTGGAGGATTGCTTGACCCTGGGAGGTCAAGGTTGCAGTGAGCTATGGTTGCTCCACTACACTCTATCTTGGTCACAGAATGAGACTTCGTCTCAAAAGAAAATTTAAAAGCACTTCTGAAGGCCTCAACAAAAAAGATGATGTTTTGAGGCCAGGTGCGATGGCTTATACCTACAATTCCAGCACTTTGGGAGGTCAAGGCAGGCAGATCTCTTAAGGTCAGGAATTTGAGACCAGCCTGGCCAATATGGTGAAATCCCATCTCTACTGAAAATACAAAAATGAGCCCAGCGTGGTGGCATGTCCCTGCTACTCAGGAGGCTGAAGCAAGAGAATTGCTTAAACCTGGGAAGTGGAGGTTGCAGTGAGCCCACTGCAGTCCAGCACTCCATCCTGGGCAACAGAGCAGGATTTCTCATATATATGTATATATTATATATATATAATATATATATATATGAAGAAGAAGAAGGAAATGAAGAAAACCAAGTGGGTTTTTGGGAGAAGAGAGTTCCAGAGGTTTGCCTTCCCTTTGTGAGGACAGCAAGGAGTAGTGATGAGAACGGGTAGGAGAAAAAGTCAGAGAATGGGCAGAGGCAAGACGGGATGGTGAGGACTGGGAGGCTGGAGTGCCAAAAATCTCTCCTTTCAGAGAGAGGAAACGCCACCAGAAGTTCCTGAGCACTTGTGTTTGGAGTGTCGCTCTGCTGCTGCTGCTCTGAGACAGACTCTGGAGGTACACAGGGAGAGGGAGGGATATGAGCATACAGACCAGGTGCCCTGTTAGGACAACGTAGGTGACCAAGGACAGTGAGAAATGGCTGGTTTATGGAATGACGTCACAGATTGTGCTCGGGCTTCACATATGGACTTGCGTAAAGTAAGCAGCCATCTAAAGACCTGAGCAACATGGACAGCCTCTCAGGTCAAGGAACGTGAGGCAGTTTAGCAAGGTGCCACGTTGGGATCATAGACAGGGCTACAAATCTGCGGCTGGGAAGATAATTTCCTCAGCCTTAAAAGTGAGGCAAAGAGGGACTGGGGGAGTAGTGGCTATCACGGAGGTCCCGAGAGTGGCAGGACTCAGTAGCAGGGCCTGCAGTGGTGCTGGCGGTGGTGGACGGGGACTTGTAGAGCCCCTTAGAGGTCAGATGAGGGGCAGGAGGCAGGCACGCGAAGCCCCAGGGTGCCAGACAGAAAACGAGCGCCTCTCAAACAAGTGGAAACGGGGTTAGGGTTGGGGTTAGAGTTCGCTTCCCCCAGCCGCGGGGCTGCACCTTGTTCATATCCGGAGGATGTAAGGGGCCTTGTGGATGGGGGCGGTGCGAATGGGAACAGTAAAGGCACAGGGACCGCCTCATCAAGGCTTTCCTTTTGTGCGAAATCAGAGCGAACACAGAAAGTGGCTCCTTCTCTTCCTGGGACTGACACTGATTGAAGATGATGCCCCTAAGTTGTATCGCAGAAAATGAAGCATGGCTCCTGGTGAGTGTGATTTTCTGCCTCCCTGCCCTCACCCTGAGCGGCGCTGAGGTGCAGCTGCCTCATCCTTCACGGGCTTCCTCTGCGCAGGAGGCGGCGTGCACCTCGAGCGAGGAGCATCTCTCACCCGGACAGTCCTGGATCCAACAGCACTCAGGGCTCGCTTTGTTAATCTTCCAAATCCTTCAGGCCAGAGCACAATCCCTTGCAGAGACCTGAATCCGAGCATGAACAGGAAATGAAGGGGAAAAGAGAGCCCCACGCATTAACCTTTTCCTCTCAGTCAGACCAAATACTTCTCATCTGTAACTCTCAAAGCTCTCACCGAATCAGCGACTCAGAGATGAGTAAATGAAGGAGCTGAAAACAGTTGAGTGACTTGCCTGAAGTCACCCCACCCTAAGTTTCTGGCCCCAACACTGCAATTCCCCCATTTCATCCTCTGTCTTCAGTAAAGGCTCCAAGGAAGGAGATATTCAGCCTGCCCCCACTCTTTTGTTTTGAATAACAGGTCACAACTGCTTAGGCATCACTGTGGTTGCACCTTCTTCCCCCAAATAATAATGACAGGGACTTTTCTTTTCTGAAAGTGAAACTCCAAGTTTCTCTCCATGATGGCAGAAGGAGCGTGCACGCCCAGCAATGACTACACAGAGCCAGACCCTCCCAGGAAGGAAACCGCCCTGTGAGCCATGACTGGCCAAGCATCTCTGAGGGCCATGAGCCCCTCCTTCTGGCCATGCCACAGGAAAGCATTCCACCCCCCCATAGAGGCTTGCAGGTTACTGAGAAAAAGGAATGAGGGAGAGACATGTTTTCTGGACACACCGTTTGTGACAAGTTTCTGCTCAGTCTTTTATATACATGATTTTATTTATTTAGGAAGATGTTATTTCCCTGAGGAAACTGAAGCTTGGAGTGTTTACCTAGCCTGTGAGTGGCTTTTCTGGGAGGCAGGCCCTGCCCTGGGTACATGTGAAACCCATGTTCACTGCAGCGTGAGCCCTAGAAAATGCCCCTCTAGTTCTGGTTCTGGCAAGCTCTGGTGGCACCTCTCTCATTCTTTTCATCAAGAGTCACCAAAATTAAATCCAGAAAATCAGGCTTGTCATAATGACCGATGTCAAAGGATACCAGAGAGGCATTCTGGGCATCATGTTCACTTGGGCATGTGATCCCTGCAAGGGGTGGTTCGTAACCTGCCCACTGTCAGGATTCAAGGGTGCCGATGTACTGAGATGGCTTGCAGTCAGGACACCGGCTCCCAAACCTGGTTGTGCCACTCACCAGTGCCACAACCTTGGGCGTGTTATCTAGCCTTTCCATTCCCTCAACTACGAATTGATGATAACTTGTTTCCTCCCAGGTTTCTTATGAGAATAAAACAAAGCACTGTATTAATGCATTTGGTGCCATACTGGTTACGTGTTGGATAAGTCCTAGCAGGAGTACTTGTTGAATAACTAATACTTGTACCCATGGACATGTCACTGCCTTGAGCAGTGTGCTCTGCAGGGTCATATTTATTTGGAATTATTTAGAGTCATTATTGGAGGCAAAACATGAGAAGGAAAGAAAATGACAGGAGGCAAAAGATAGGGAAGCTGGTGAGTAAAACTTGAGGAAGATGGTGAACTGTGTTAGCACATGAGGATCACCTTCCAAGAAGGCTGCAGAGCCCTGTGGGTGAGGTGATGAGCCCCAGAGCATCTAGATGGTCATGATGGGTAAAGGAGGGGAAGAGGTAGCTGGGCGGGGTGGGTCACACCTGTAATCCCAGCACTTTGGGAGGCCGAGGTGGGCAGATCAAGAGGTCGGGAGTTCAAGACTGGCCTGTCCAATATGGTGAAATCCCATCTCTACTAAAAATACAAAAATTAGCCGGGCATGGTGGTGCACGCCTGTAGTCCCAGCTACTCAGGAGGCTGAGGCAGGAGAATCGCCTGAACCTGGGAGACGGAGATTGTAGTGAGCCGAGATCGTGCTACTACACTCCAGCCTGGGTGACAGAATGAGGCTCCATTTCAAAAAAAAAAAAAAAAAAAAAAAAAAGGAGAGGAAGAGGAGTCTTATTTGTGAGGTCATTTTCTTATGAAAAGAGTTACAAGCCCCATGTGGGGCAGGGCTCAGGCATGGGTGGGTGTGGCACAGATGAGGGACCTCATCTTCATGTCTACTTTCTCATGATTCCACACCATCCCTGTCTGAGCAGCCAGTCCTCCGCTGCAGCACATGTGGTAGGGCCAGGCTGCCTGGGTGTGTTCATCATGCAGATGAATTGCAAATTTTCTGCTTGGCATTATCCCCACACTGCCATCCTTTCTGGACAATCCTTTCTTGCTCTGATGGCTTTAAGAATAATTATTTTTCTGGTTCTTTCTACTGGAAAAGACAAGGAAAGAAATCTATTCCTGGACTCAGGCTGTGGCTTCTAATTTAGTCATTAAAACTGTTTGGGGGTCCTTAAGCCTTTTATATTGATGGCCCTAGGACACCTTTTTCCCAATTTCTGAAGTCAATTTTCAGTAAAGTTATAATACCTCCTAATGAGCATGTGATGTGAGGAGAATCTTGCTTTAAAAAAATTATCAGAACATGATTCCGACAGATTCTCAGTTTTAAGAGGCTTGCAAGGTGAAGGGACAGTGGTTTGCAGTGTTTACAGTCCACAATGGAAGCTTGCCTGAAATGTCACAGATTTAGAAAGCAGGAGGATTTGCTAAAGCTAAGCTCACTTCTGTAATAACATTTTTTAAACTGCCTTTGTTGTTAGGCTGAAGGCAGTTCACCTGTTCATTTGTCAAATTTGTGATTCTATTGCCAACAAAATGAGAGAAACAGGCAAAAAAGAGAAGAGGGAAAACATTTGTTTCAAAAGGAAAAATAAAGATCTTTTTCTGACATGATTTGCCATGTTCCATCTCTTAGATGGCAGACAGCATACCAGTTGTTGTATGGTAGCCCCTTGGATGCATCATACTTGGATTACCTAAGATTACCTAAGTAGATGTGGGTTTTAAAGATGTGAAAATCATGCATTAGAAGTCTCCATGGTCCACAGAAGAGACCACCCCGAAAAGAAGTGCAGTTCCCTCCAGGATGCTACTCACCCCTTAGTCTGCCTGGAAGACCATCCCAATCCCTCATTTATTTCTGTAGCCTTGACTCCATCACTTTAACCTCTTTCCTTCAAAATCTGTGCTCAAAATTGACTTCTTTCTTCAGCTTCCACAAACCATCTCATTCCTAACACTTCAGACCAGCTCTGCCAATGCTCTTCACTCTCACCTCCCGCCCCAAGCCTCTAACCACTTAGCAAATTCAGTACAAATAACAGCTCCTCTGCTAAACCTTTCCTGACCCCTCACAAGCTGCCTTATAGCCTCCCTGCTGTTTCTGCACAGCTCCATTGAGCCTCGATCATTACCAGTCAATGCCAACAAGTGGCAGAAAGGGCAGTGTCACAAAACATTCTGTCCTTTATACATCCCCACATACTCACCATTTTTAGGCTCATGGAATCCTGGGGATTAATTTGGGTACACACGGAGAAACTAAGGCACAGGGCTGTTTTAGCTTTAAAAGTCATGTACATCAGGAAACACAGGTTAAGATTTGGGAGTGCTGGGCAGTGTTTACCTGTGGATCAACGATACTGAGTGAGCTCAAAAAGAATTTTAGGAGAAACTGCCACGCTGGACACAAAGCAAGAGCAAAGCAGTGAACTCACTTACTCGTCCCTCACTAGGAGCCAGGCACTGTGCTGGATGCAGACAAGATGAGGTCTGGTCATTGAGGAGCTAGAAATTAAATGAGGAATTAGACAAAGCAGCAATATATTCCATTTGGGGAAAATGATAATAGCTGCATGATTTTTTTTTTCTAATAAAACCTAACTGGAATTTTTTAGTTTCCATCTACTATCCTTGGTTCTGCCTCCTGGTGGGTCCCACAAAAAGTTCAAAAGTTTTCATCATACAATGGGATAACATTGCTTATGAGTACCCTTAGGCTACTCTCTCCTTGTTGCCCCACTCCACCTCATTCCTTGTGAAGCAGCAGAGTCTTTCACTGTTTTCTGTTCTAAAATGATGGCTCCAGCATCCTGGACACTCTTCCCTGGACTCTGTCTGTCTGTCAGTGTTGCTCTTGGAGTACACTGGCCTGGTCTAGACCTAGTGTCTAGCCATGATATGAACCATGCTGCCTAGACCTGAACCACCACCTTCCTCTGTGTTGTCAATCATTTCCATAATCCATTTATTGATGTCACTGGCAATTTTTTCAGAAAATTTGGGATCCTGATTCAGCATGTCAGACAACAATGTACTAGGCATCCTTCCTTATTCCTATCATTCAGAAACTTGATGGGAATGCCAATATTGCTTTTACAAGTCTACAGTAAACATCTGAACAAGATAAAACCATTTACAACCTTTTCTTTTCCAAAGTAGTGATTTCTACCTTAGTGTCATGGGCCAGGGAGGGAAGGAGGGCATTAGCATAAAGTTGCCAGTATTTTATTTTGTTAAGTAAGGGAATTTTTTATATAAAAAGAAAGAAAAAGTTAAAGAAAAAAAGAAGGAAGGGAAGAAGAAAGGGAGGAAGGAAGGAAGGAAGGAAGGAAGGAAGGAAGGAAGGAAGGAAGGCAGGCAGGCAGGCAGGAAGGAAGGAGAAGGAAAGGGAAGGGAAGGGAAGGGAAAGGAAGAGAGGGAGGGAGGGAGGGAAATGAGGAAGAGGGAGAAAGAAAGGAAAAAAGAAAAAGAGAAAGAAAGAAAGAAGAAAGAGAAAGAAGAAAACAAAGAAAGAGAGAGAAAGAAAGAAAGAGAAAGAAAAAGAAAGAAGAAAGAGAGAAAGAAGAAAAGAAAGACAGAGACAGAATGAAAGAAAAGAAAAGAGAGACTACCGTCTAGAGTCACTATCATTTTATTTGATAAAAGAAAAACTAACCAACAAGAGGAAAGATATCTTAAAATTTAAAACGTCTTTACATGACTCATATATGTTGTTCTCTGAAAAGCTCACAAAATGGTCCTAATTTTTATTATTTTACCATGGACACATGGGGACTCAACCTGACATGTGGCCCCTCTGTACTACTAGGACCTACTCCCTAAAGGATTTCCTGGCATGGACACTGGTTTCTTTCCCAGCTCACCCTGACATTCACCACCATCCATGTGCTGCATATTCTGGGGTAACAGCACACATTTTATCCAATATTTGTGAATAAATGGATGTAAAAATAAGCATGATTAATAGAAAATAGGCTCCACTGAGTTAAAAATTATCTCCAACAGTTCTTTAACTCAGTGACTACTGCTCTGGTGGCAAGAAATGGCTTATTTGTCAGAGGGAACATGGGCAAGAGAAGAGTTTACTGCCTTTGTGTGACCAAGTACATTTGTCTTGTGTGACATTGTCTCCTAAGTCTTGCATAGTCCCTGCCTTCCAACAGGCCTTAAAACCCTGGCTCTACAGTTTTGAAGCCCTAACATCAATAAGATGGCACGACAGTCCCCAGGACCTCTCATGCCCACAGCTGTGGAAGCTCAGAGATATCTGCGGGCAGCCCTGGGTCATGCACACTAGAGCTCTAAGGTTTATTTAAGACATGATTCAGTGATGGCTCTCCCTTCCTCAGCCCCCAACTAGTAACCCATAAGCCTAGCTCCAGTCATCCCCATTTCCTAATGTTTCCATGGCATTGCCTTATAAATTTCCCTAAAGTTCAACTCTTACCTTAGCTTTCCCCAGCTCAAAAGTCTTTAATGACTTTAAATTAGGCCCCCAAGAGGCTCAAGACTTTAAACAAACATTAAAGGACTCCTATCATCTGACTTTAATGTATCCTTTCAACTACAGCTCCTTTTAAATGGCCTTTGAAATATCTACTTTGCTTGTTAGTAAGTGTTGTTGTCTTATGTACTTTGCAAGAAAGTGAGCTGGGAGCCTCCTCAGCACCAGCACAAAGTCCTGCAAATACTACCTCAAAATGTTAGATGGGTGATCAAGGGAGGCAGACACAGATAAGTGAAGACACAACTGTTACTCATATTGTGATCTGCCCCAGTACCTAGCACAGGGTTAGGTACATCATAGGTAGTCAATGTGTAGGCATTGGATAAAGAAAGGACAGAAGGCAGAAAGACAAGAAGAAAGGGAGGGATGAGGGAAAGGAAAGGGATGAATGAACTCAAGGGAGCTCAGAATTTAAATTATATTCGGTTCTATTAACTAAATTTTCTCTCCGGGAGCACAGGCAAAAGTGCAGGATACAACTAAGAGAGTAAGAGTGAGTGGCTTTGAATCAATTCTGTCCACAAAGAGGCAAGGAAAGAAGAAATAAAGTCTCATGTCACAGGTCTGGGAACCCCCAGTCTGCAGCAAAGCAAGGGAAATATGAACGTTTAAAGTAAAGACAAATGGGCCAAAGATTTGGTGAAAGTCTATCGCAGAAGTGCCTGGTGACTGATTTACAACTGCCCCTCTGCACTGTGTCCAGGTCTTCTTCCAGATGCTAGCTCTGCTAACCAAGAGTGGTCCCAGCCACCCATCAGGCACTTCCTTGCGGTTCCTCAAAGACAGAAGCCACACAAATTCAACAACTTTCCATAGACATCCCCCGCAGGTTCTCTGCACAGTCTACTTTGTTGCTTTCTCAACAAGCTGCATCCTGTCCACCTGCTGCATTTCTCCAGGAAACCCAGTTTGTGACTCTCCTCTAATCAACCAGCTTCCTCTTCTAGACCTTCACTTACCATCCAGACCTCCTACAGCTGTGGCAAGTCTAAATCCTATAATAAATTCCTTATTCCACAGTACTCATCGTGAATTTCCTTCCCTGATTGAACCCTGACTAGTAGGAAATGAGGAGGCCTCTATATGCCCGAACTTTTATAGACAGGAAGCAGCCTGAGAAAGCTATTTCTACAGTAAAGATGAACTATTTCTTTCTTTCTTTTTTTTTTAAGATGGAGTCTCACTCTGTCACACAGGCTGTAGTGCAGTGGTATGATCTCTCAGCTCACTGCAACCTCTGCTGCCCGGGTTCAAACGAATCTCCTGCCTCAGCCTCCTGGGTAGCTGGGATTATAGGCACCTGCCATGGTGTCCTGCTAAATTTTGTATTTTTAGTAGGGACAAGTTTCAATATCTTGGCCAGGCTGGCCTTGAACTCCTGACCTTGTCATCCACCCGCTTCGGCCTCCCAAAGTGCTGGGATTACAGGCATGGGCCACTGCACCCAGCCAACATGAACTATTTCTTAGGTAAAAGGAAATGTATTCAAATGTTCCCAGAATTTGTTTTAATCAGGTATGGTAAGACAGCAGACACAGGAATGATCGTCATGAAGGAAGGAGTCTATACTCACAGATTCCTAGAGACTGGAGGCACGGCATGTCATGCAGGGCCACATGGAGAAGCATCAGGGACAGTCAGGAGGTTTGAGAAGGACAGGATGGGGAGCATGGCCCACAACCTTCATGGGGGTTTCTGCAGGAAGGAACAGAGGAGACAGGGTAGTTACATTAAATAAGCTCAAGATTTGATAGCGTGAATAAATTCGGGCAGACTCTGGGCTGCAGGGGTGGTTCCTTGTTGTCTGTGATGTAGTTCTGGGATGATTTGTGGCAGGGGGAATGTTGGCCTGGTGTGTAAGAGTTTGATAAAAAAGATGGTTGGTTGGTTCATATATCAAAGGCATGTTCCCAGGGAAGTTATTTGCAGTCACTAGAAATTACCTTGCTGTGGGAGGAGTAGTTTCTCCAGGACTGAGTCCCCAGATGCCAGAGCATCAAGAATACAGTAAATAATAAAATATAGTCAATACAGAAGAGATGATTCAGAGAAATGGAGGGCCAAGTCAACAAAGTTAAGATCTAAGGAGAACCATCACCAGGGAGCAAGACTGAATTCTAATCAGTACACATCCCCTGCCCCCAGAGCCTGAGGACTGAAGACACATGCCCAGCAGCTGGGTGTGGTGGCTCACACCTGTAATCCCAGCATTTTGGGAGGCCAAGGCAGGTGGATCACTTGAGCTCAGGAGTTCAAGACCAGCCTGGGCAACATGGTGAAACCCTCTCTCTACAAAATATACACAAATTAGCTGGGAATGGTGGTGTATGACTGTAGTTCCAGCTACTCGGGAGGTTGAGGTGAGAGGATCACCTGAGCCCAGGAGGTGGAGGTTGTAGTGAGTTGAGATTGCACTGCTGCACTCCACCCTGGGCGACAGAGGGAGGCCCTGTTGAAAGAAAGAAAGAGAGAACGAGAGAAAGAGAAAAAGAGAGAAAGAGAGAGAGAGAGAGGGAGAGAGGGAGAGAGGGAGGGAGGGAAGAAGAAAGGAAAGAAAGAAGGAAAAGAGGGAGGAGGGAGGGAGGAAGGGAAAGACACATGCCCAGTTGCAGCCGCAGTCTAGAATTGCTGTGGAGCAGTGATGTTTGTGTGCCTCCCTTTGAACATGAGTTTCTGTTGCAGTTGTCCTATACTTGCCCCATCATTGTATGTTTGGTTATGTCTTTTTATTTCAAAGGTCAACAAATAAAGAAAAAACATACTAAAGGACCTACCCCCACAGAAAGACACCTCAGGGTCAGTTTCTCATAAACTCTTGGACCTGAATGAATGAAAAGATCCTGGCCTTCAAGCCTTAATCTCATGTCATAATTGGATACAATTTTTGTGTTTTTTAGGGTGTGGGGGAATATGTTTTCCTTTGGAAGAAGCATAAATAATTTGTGGCCACAGTGTGAACTGTGAAGAATTAAAGCTGGTCTTAACTTCTTTGTTTTCTCCACTCTTCTCATCTAAAGGTCAGTCATATTCCCCTCCTTTTGAATGTGGGGTGGCCTTTTGATCTACTTTGACTAATAGAATACGGTGGAAGAGACCCTGCATAACTTAGAAATCTAGGCCTTCAGGAATATGCAGTTTTGTGCACTAAAACACTGTCTCAGAGCCCAGTTGCTACACAGAGAGAAACTCAAGCAATATGGATAGTTCAGGTCAATGATAACCATGCTCCTTAGTTGACAGCCCAGCTGAGCTCCCAGCAAACAATGCTACCAAAATCAACCATTTGAGTGATTCAAGTCTGCAGATGATTGCAGTCACAGCCAACCAAAATGAAGAACAGAAGCACCCTGCACATTAAACCCAAGTGAGCTTTAGAATTGTGAGAGAGAATAAATGGTGATTATCGTTTTTAAGCCATTTGGGGAGGCACAGAGGGAGGGTTGTCACACCACAGTAGATCTGAAACAACAAGGGAAGAGCAAACTTGGAGATGCTTAAAATAATCTAGAGTGTGGCGTCCAGACTATGTTCTCAGATTTTCCCATTAGATATCCTTCTAAATGTCTATTTGCTTTTCTCTCTCTCCAAAGAATCACCTTCCTCTAAAAGGAGAATAGCCACAAATCAGACATTTGGGACACATTTGATTTTCTATTTGGACAACTCTTATCTGTTCTTCGGGAAGTTTTCTTCTCCACTCTCTTATGTTAACAGAAACAAAGACGCTTAAAACAAACAAAAAAAGTAAAATTTCCTTCAGAGATTAACGCTCTTGTATATAGAAGTAGAAGCCTTCTATGGGTTCTAGCCACTCTGTATTCATTTTGCTTTTATATTGCTGCTGGCAAATCTACATAACATAAAAATATATCTCTGTACTCTTATAACAAAAATTTTAAATTTCCTTTATAGATTGATGTCTCTGAATGAAGAGGTAGCATAGTTTATTTATGTGGTTCTAGCTGCTCTGTTTTTGTTTTGCTATTGCATTGCTTTTGGCAAATCTACGTATCATAAAAGGATATTTGCGCCTGCTTGCCTGAAGCTTGTTAATATGTTTCCAAAGTTGCCTAAAACATGATTAAGATTACGCAGGACAGTCATCAGGCCTTGGGATCCGAAGTAGGTCAACCTAATTTGGATGATGCCCTTGAGCTCTTCTATTTCTCAACCTGGCAAAGAAACTTGGAGCACTGAGATACATGCACACATAGGTTGCCTGACTTAGTAAATAAAAATATAAACCATTTAGTTAAATTTGAAGTTCAGATAAACAACACATTTTTTTTAATAATGTAAGTACATTCTATTCAATATTTGGAAACACTTAACTAAAAACATATTCAACTGGATGTCCTGTGTTTTACCTGACAACCCTATCATAAGGTCACAGCAAGGTGTAAGGAGACCAGGTGTGTTTCCTATAGTCATACATCCTTTAACAAAATGTGTTTTTCTACTTCTAGGGGATTCATAGGAACGTGGTATGAAAAAGATAATATAGACTTCCCAGAACCCAGCGAGGTAGAGCAAGAGCCTTCACATCTATTGGGCACCAATAATACACCCCAAATTTCACATAGATTATTTCATGCACTTTTCACAACAATCTGGACAGGTGTGAGTGTTGTCACTTTGCTAATGAAGAAACAGACACTTAGAAAAAGGTTTGCCCAGGTTCCATAGCTCATAAGTTGAGACTCAGTTCTCTGACCCAAATCTCTCTCGTTCCTAAGCCTATGTTCTTATAGCTCCACAGCATGCTGACCTCCAGGGAGCAGGAGGGGACGGTGGGGACTGTAGGAGGGGCATGAAGTTCTTTCTATTTTTCTGTCACTCTTGTGCCTTTTGTGTGCTCCCTTGTTGCATGACATTTGTGAGGTTTGTTGATAACTGTGTACTTTATTGAGGACAAATAAAAGTAAGAGAGAAATAGGGAAGATGTAGAAAAGACATGAAATGTGCCCTTTTTTAATCTCTGAAGGCAGAATAAATTCTTATATAGTGACTTAAACAGTCCCTTAGCCACTTTTTCTTGTCACCATACAGATGGCAGCAGGTTCTTCTTGCATGGAAAGGGAGCCGAGCAGGGGGATTGCTCTGCAGTAAACTTATGGCTAAGTGGTCCCTCTTTGATCACTCAGAGTCCTAGCGGAACAAAGTCTATTGTTACATGGCACAAAGTAAAAATAAGAGGGCTACTCTTCTGAAGGTACAGAGGAGGTCTCTGTGTCTTAGAATATTGCAGGAGGGAATAAAGGGAGAAGAAAAATGAGGACACAAGGCAATGTCAAGTAAGTTATGAGTCCCAGCACTATGTAGTTATTACCTATGCTGATTGGTGGAGAAGATGAGTCCCTGCAAGAAACACATAGGACTTTAATTGTAAAAAGGTAGTGAATATTATAATCACCCCTATGTGGAGGTTTATTTTCCACAAAGGAACAAGCCAAGACTTAGATTCAAGATGTTAGCAGATAGGTTTCTTTTTCATGGAAGACTGACACCTCTTAGCCAGGTTAAGTGTCTTAGTCCTTCTGGGCTGCTGTGACAAAATACTAGACTGGTATCTTATAAACAACAGGCATTCATTGTTGGAATGATTGGACACTTCTTAGCCAGGTTAAGTGTCTTAGTCATGGAAGACTGACACCTCTTAGCCAGGTTAAGTGTCCTAGCCCATTTGGGCTGCTGTAACAAAGCACAATAGACTGGTAACTTATATACAATAGACATTCATTCCTCAAAGTTCTAGAGCCTGGGGAGTCTGAGATGAGGCAGATTTGGTGTCTGGAGATGGTCCACTTTTTGGCTTATAGAAAGCACCTTCTTCCTCACACGGTGGAAGGGGTGAGAGGTCTTTCTCAGGAATATTTTATAAAGGCACTCATCACATTCATGAAGATTCTTCCCCATCACCTAATCACTGTGAGTCTGTTTAATTTATAAAGAGACTGGGTAATTTATAAATAACAGAAATTTATTTATTATAGTTCTGGAGGCTTGGAAGTCCAATATCAAGGTGTGGGAAGATTTGATGTCTGATAAGGTCCTTCTCATGGTAGAAGCCTCATGTGGCAAAAAAGCAGAAAGCAAAAAGGAGTGAACACAGTGTCCTCACATGGTGGAAGAGCAGAAGCAAACTTGCCCCCTTGAACCCTGTTTATAAGACACTTATCCATTAATGAGGGCATAGCCCTCATGGCCTAATCACCTCTTATAGACTCCACCTCTTAATACCACCACAATGAGGATTAAGTTTCCACACATGAGTTTTGGAAGGGACACATTCAAATCATAGCACAACCCAAGGGCCACACTTCCTAATACCATCACCTTGGAGATGAAGATCTCAACATCTAAATTTGAGGAGTATACAAACATTCAGACCATAGTATTAAGAAATTCCAACCTTGGCATCTATTTTCCATCACTTCTTTTCTTTTTTTTTTTTTTTTTTTTTTTTTTTGAGACGGAGTCTTGCTCTGCCGCCCAGGCTGGAGTGCAGTGGCCAGCTCTCAGCTCACTGCAAGCTCCGCCTCCCGGGTTCACGCCATTCTCCTGCCTCAGCCTCCCGAGTAGCTGGGACTACAGGCGCCCGCCTCGTCGCCCGGCTAGTTTTTTGTATTTTTTTAGTAGAGACGGGGTTTCACCGTATTAGCCAGGATGGTCTCGATCTCCTGACCTCGTGATCCGCCCGTCTCGGCCTCCCAAAGTGCTGGGATTACAGGCTTGAGCCACCGCGCCCGGCCCATCACTTCTTTTCTTATACCAGAGAGCTGAAAATAAACTAGTCAGCATTTATCCTTGAGCATGACTTAAATCATTTTCTGGAAGGATGCTGACATGAAGGGAAACCAATGGCCTAAAGCTGAACTGGGCAGATAATTTACAAATACTTTTGTCGCATTGAAGCATGTGGCCCGGATGCTCCCGGGAACCATGATACAGGAAATGGGTCCTAACTGGACCTCAGCCATTCTCATACACCATTCAGAATGGTTCTTTTCCAAGGTCCACACAGGCTTACATCACGGTTAGCATTACAACTTTGGAGAATCCTCACAGCAGGCAAGATAGAGCAAATTCACTAAATGTACTTCTAATTACACATTGATTCCCCAGATAATCGTGGAAGTACCTCTTCTGTTTCTGCAAGAAATACCTTATGTGTGTATTTCTGGAATGGGAGCTAGTAGATTTCAATTGATTTTCAAAGGAATCCATGAACCCCCAAATAATATTTACTGATTTAGAGTCTACAAACGAAGAATTACTTGAGGCTTTGACTAGAACAGAAACCACCTCTTATTGTTGGTTTAAGGCAGTTTTCAAGGGGCAGGTGAATTAATATATCTTGAGCAGCAACTGCAGGACAGGTAAGTGCAGTGTTGAGATCTGACAGATGTTATCCCCTGGAGTCTTCTAATGCCCCCTGTGACGTATGATGTTCCCCCGACATCCCCCTGTGATATGTGATGTCAGTTTCCCTGGCTCACCAGTGTGTTCCCCTACACTTAAAAAAGGTTAGCAAGTTAGCCCAAGTCCATCAGAGCCAGCAAATGGCCCAGCAAGCATGCCTAGCCAGGTCCGTCTGATTCCAAAGCTGTGCTTTCTGTTGCCTCCTCTTTACTTCTTGGCTTCTAGAAGGTCAGTTTGTTTCTTTGCATGTTGACTGGTACTCCACCCCATCTTTACCACTTCTCAGTGCCTGAATTCTTTAGCTGAGGGCCTTTGTTTGCTCTGGAACTCATTTTGCTCTCCTTGTCACAAACTCTCCTTGTCACAAGCACAGGAGAATTGACTCGCCCACCTCCAGGACTCCTCAATTATGACTGACGAAGTTGGTAGATGAATACCCACACTGTTGTCCTTCTGTGAGGTAATGCTGATGACGGTTCCTATTTTTTTTAGTTTTCCTGAGGCCCCAGTCCCCTGACTCTGACATTAGTAGCTGGTTTGCTAACTTATCCTTTGTTGATTGACATCCTTCCTTGTGTCATTTCTCCATTCACATGGTGGTGCTTTTAAGACCATCTCTCATATCTTTGTCTAATGGCCTGATTTTGAGAGAGCACAAAGACATGTGGCCTCCACTACTGGAAAATGTATTCAGGAATGGAAGAAGTGTGTGCATACGTACATATACATGTGCATGATAAGAAAGGTGAAAGAAGATGATAGTCTAACATGAGAACTATCACTTCTATCCTAATTCTACTTTTTCACTCGTAAATGTGATTTTAAAAAATACCTACCTTACATAGCCATTGAAAGTATTGAGTAAGGCTGGGCATGGTGGCTCACACATGCAATCCCAGTGATTTGGGAGGCCGAGGCAGGAGGATTGTTTGAGCCCAGGTGTGTGAGATCAACCTGGGAGACATAGTGAGACCCTATGTCTACAAAATATTTAAAAGTTAGCTAGGCATGGTGGGGCACATCTATAGTTCCAGCTGTTTGGAAGGCTGAGGAAAGAGGATCTCTTGAGGCCAGAGTTTGAGGCTGTAGTGAGCCATGATCATGCCACTGCACTCTACCCTAGGCAATGGAATGAGACCCTGTCTCTAAAAGGAAATTTTTAAAAAAGGAAAGTATTAAACAGCATGATATATGAAAAGCTTTTGTCCAATAGTAGCTGTCCAACAAACGTTGAATGATTATAGTAGATTTGAAAGGTCATGCACTTTGGAGGTTAAAATACCTGGATTTAAATTCGGGATCTGTAACTTCCTAGCTTTATGGGTTTGGGTAAATTACTCAGTTTTAGTGTTTTTGCCTGTGCTATCAGCATAAAGATATGCTCCACACAAGGCCATTCCGAGGATCAAAATAGGCAATGTACCTAAAGCGGCTACAGACAGGACACTGCATTCTCAAATCATAGGAGCAACTGTGCTTCTGCTTCTCCCCCTTCTTCAAGGACACAGACAGAACCTTCTGGGCAGGGTGAGGTTTCCCAGCCTTCTCAGTCCTCCTTTAGCAGGAATTACAAATCACACTTGCAGTTTCTCCTAGTGATTGACAAGCATTTCATGATGATTTTATCACTTGGTGAAGGATGAAAGCCACTCAATGATTAGCTGGATTCCTCCATTAAAACTCACCGCACAAGACATACTCTAATTACCCACAAATTCCTTTTAGGCTTTATAGTGTAATTGCTATTCATGGTCCAATTAAGGGTCAATTGCAAGCTGAGGAAAAAAATGTGCTTTATTGCTTCAATTTTGAAATCTGTGTATCTTGGAACCTTAATCTACTGCTGGTCTACAGGGTTCCACACAGAACAATGCCCATGCTGCTGCAATGAGGCTTACAGGACAGCCTTCTCCTTGCCAGGCTTCTATAGGAGAGCTCCCTGGCTGATAGTTGAGGTTCCAACAAGCTCCAATGTTCCACATTCTAAAAGACAGTAGGACAGGCAAGGGGATCTGCTCTTTCTGGTATGTTTAAGATGTTGAAAGAAAATCAGGCTCTTTTAGAAATGAGCTTCTAGGGTAGGTATGGCTCTGTGAGGTTAGAAGATAGCCACCTCCAGAGGGAAGGCAACCTGCAAATGCTTAGAAGAAATGCCGACCCCGTCCAGAGGGCTGAAAATCCAGGCAAGATTGTGTTCAAATCCTTGTTCTATCATTTTCTAGTGGTGTGATCTTGGACAGGATGGTTCTCAATGCCCAGTGTCCTCATTTACTCAATAGGGATAATGACAGAGCTCACTCTTCAGGATAATTGTAAGGATCAAATGAGATAATGCATGGAAAGCAGCCAGCAAATAATAGTTTCATAATCAGCATCATTTTCATCACCACCATCAGCACCAACACCAATGCTACTAATCCCACTGCACATAATTATTACATTCTGAGCAAGTGGGTCAGGAAGAGATAAACCTTCTGATTGTGGCAATGTTACATGACAGAGGTTAATAAAGGGTTAAACAACATTAAACAGGTTTCTTTACTGAGTACTGTTCTGTGCCTTTGGCTCTCTAATTTGCCTTGTAAGTCTCAAACAAAAGTGGCTATGAAGCAGCAAGGAGCAAAGTGTCCAAGAAAGTAGACTTTGAAGTCAGAGACAGCTGGATGCAAATATCTGGTTCTGCACTAACTGGCCTCTTGACTCTCAGCCTCTGCATGTAAAAAATGTGTATAATTGTGATTCCTTCATAGATTTATTTATGAGGATTATATGAGATAATAAATAAAAAGTACTTCCCACAGTATGTGCACTTACACGTTCAATAAAGTTTCTCTCACTTATTATTCTCTTTTTTTTTAAAAAAAGAAATAGTATACTATTTCATGGAAGCTGTCCAGAGCTTCTCTTCCAAAATTTATGGAATTCTATGAAGAGGACAAACATCTCTTCTGAAGCTTTCTCTCAGAACATCACAGTGCTATTGTACAAAGTGAGGGTGGATGCTGGATGCAGAAAACCAGATTTGACTGGTTTTCTGTACAATTCACACCTCCCAGTGGATGCATAATGGAGAGGTGGTTGTATTGCCACCAAGGGATCAATCAAATCTGCATGAGAGAGATGTTTTTCTGAGGAGAAGCAGAGCAAGTTTCCAAGAAAGCTGGGGTTTGGAGTAAATTCAGAGTATGTCCAACTAAGCACAGAATGGAATCACTGACATGATGATGAAATATACCCCAGTGATCAAATCATTCCTTCATCTACTAGGAACTGTCTGTTTGTCAGAAAGTGTGGGGGCTTCTCCAACAGTCCTTGCTCTAAGAGGCATCGTGGAGGATGCCATGTCTGAGGTTCTCAGGGTGCCCTTGTTTCCCAGTTCCCACCTTTAGCAAGACCCTTGGAGTGTGGAACAAGGTCTGCTTTCCAAGCACTACCGAGTTGGCGGGGACATTGCCAAGGTGCTTTCACCCACCTGCAGAAGATTCCACCAAGTCTTTGTCTGTATGCCCAGAGGAATAGACTTAAGGATTCCTTCATCTTCCAGAAGTTAAAACCCAGATACATAGATCTTATAGTCAAGGAGCAGGTGGTTAAGCTCCCTTTTACTATTTCACCAGAGACTTAACATCATGCTAAACAGAATGGGTCATTTTTCCTCTGAGTTTGGCCCCATGGTTCCCAGGTTCCCATTGTTTCCTCTGAGTTTGGCCCCATGGTTCCCAGGTTCCCATTGTTTCCTCTGAGTTTGGCCCCATGGTTCCCAGGTTCCCAAGGTTAGGCAATAACCTAAACCTTCTCACACTCTGGTCTGGTCCATTTGTTTCTGCTTCAAATTTCCCAGAGCCTTATGGAGGTGACGTTCATAGATTTTCCCATTTATATCATTTCCTCATGCTTAACAACGATCTGTTGGCTTTCATTCCCTTTAATGACCTTCTGAATGGGGACATGTTCCCTTGGCATGTCACATATCTCATGCTGGCCTGATGTCAAAAGGTGAAATAGTTTTGCATGTCAATAACCTAAAAATGGCTGCTGTCCACCCTTTTGCATGTAGGAGGCAAGTCCCAACCCAAAAGGGGAGAGTATCAGAGACAGGCAGACTGGGAAAAGGTAAAGAATGAAACTTTTAGAGCCAGATAGACAAAAGTTTGATGTATAGTTCTGACACTTTCTAAATATCTAGCCTTGGGCAAGTCACTTAAAGGCCTTCTGCCTCAGCTTCCTCAGCTGTAAAATTGAACTTGTGCCTATAGACATTGTGAGATAGTGGTAAGGGCTGTGATATTACTGCCAGTATCAGTAAGAATATGAGATCCCAGGAATTAAGTATCAGGTTGTCTGTTCCACACTGGCTTCTCCAGAGATGAGTGGGTATCAGTAAATGCAAACATCCCCAAAGTTTAACGGATGATTAAAACAATCTACCATACTTATTTGTTTGTATATCTCTCTCTCCATTAGATTGTGGGTTTCTTATGGGCAGGAACTGTGTCTTATCTTCATTTGTACACCCAGTAATCAGTAATCAGTAAACATTCATTGAATGAATGCAAATGCCAGCTGCATATGGAGGCCGAATCAAGGACAGTAGCCCCTACTGCAGGAAACAGGCCAGCCTAGAATGAACACCCTTTTAGTCAGGAAAAGGCATGAACCCTGGAGAAAGGCAATAAGCTAAACTAACTGAGGACTGGGAGAAGGGCAAAGCAGTTCTGAGAATAGAGGAGCCAGTCCTGGGTAGATGTCCAGAGATGTGCAACTTCCTCAAGGGTTCAAGGATTCAGTCTAAGAGAAGGTGACAGCTGAGCTCCAAGGGGCTCAGCAGGGACAGCCTCATCAGTAGGGGGATGAAAGGCAGATACTGCACAGGACCCATCATGGTTTACGCAATTTGAGACTGAGCTATTTTGCTGTGGCCCTTGTAGGAGTCTTGATATAAATTCCTTCACGGCAAATGAGTTTCCCGGGGTTTGCAGACTCCTCAGGAACCTCAGGGGACTCACAGTACAGTGAGTTGTTGGAGCTGGCACAAGTTCTACAGAAGCTTAGCTGGGGTAAAATCTCAGCAGACCTTGCAAGGCCACAGTGCACACACATGCACACACATATAAATGCACCATTATTCCAAGGGCAGGAGGAGCCACCCATCAACCTGCCCAATCCTACTCCAAGGGGAAGAAGCAGGTAGGAGTGTGACTGCAGGCTTCCCATCACTCTCAGTCATAGCACCCACTGCAGAAAACCACCGTAGGGTGACTATCCCTTGGAAGGCCCCAAATTGATGAGCTCCAAATGTGTCAGGGTACGTGCCTGAGGAATTTCTTTCAGATTACACAGTAAGAGATGGGAAAACCTGAGGCACAAGAGGAGGAGGAGAAACAGAAATGGGAGGGAGGCCTAAAATAAGGTAAGGAAAGAAGGAGTTAATCGGCAATAAGTAAAATGACTGCCACGGTGCAGTGTGCCCAGGTCCTAAATAGGCTTCTGTTTCCAAAGCCCAGTGAAAAGGAATTTATCTTAAGTTCTTGTTAATGCTCTGTATGGGAAATGCTCCTGCTGGGAGTGCCTGTGTGCACCAGGAGACAGCTGCCTTGTGCGGCTGGATGATGGTAGAATAGATGGTAATGACGTCATCGCCATCTTTGCTCCCATTAGAATAGATGGCGATTATTCCCTTCCAGCCACTGAATCATCTGAGGCTGTGTGCCTTTTCTCTGATGATGTACACAGCTTTGCCTAGCAAATCATCCTAAATGAGAGACACATTAAGGGCATTGTTGAAAAGGGTGGTCCCCTGGGAGGCTCACTCAGGCCTTCTGCAGAGCCCCAGGCAGGTGCAGCTCCAGGGCCTTCCATCTCCTCCTTTGACAGCCCCTCTGGAGCAGCCAGACACTGTCATTCAGTTATTGGGTCACATTCTATACAGGGAAACCAAGGGTAATAAAAATAGCACCTCACATTTGAAAAATGTTTTACAATTTCCAAAGTGCCTTTCATACCTGTTATCTGACTCAATCCTCAGAATATCCTTCTCCGAGGCAGGGAAGTATCCCATTTGACAGAAAAGAACATTGCATGGCAATATCATCCACCTAGCATCCCAAAGCAGGTCCTCTTAAGCCTGCCTCAGTGGTTTTTCTTCTGCTAGGTTTTTCTCCTGCTCAACAGGAGGTCGGGAGAGACGTGTCCTCTTATTTCATTGCCAAAGCCCCTCTGCCCTCCACATCCAATTGACAGCTGAATTCTGTTTATTTTTAATCATGCTGTCTGTCACCGCCAGCCCCACCATTCTATGTTGGTGCAGATGTAACCCCATAGTCTTGCTCACTTTCCCCCTCCCCAGTGCCTCCTGCAGAAGAGAGACAACTGGCAGTCACTCTCCCCAAAATGACAAGTATGACCATGCCCCATTGCTACCCAGATTTTTCCAGTGGCTTCTGAAGACAAAGTCCTGGATCCAGCTTGGCCCACAAGATCTGTTACTGGGCTGTCAGTCACATCTCTCTGATGCTCTGTATTTCAGTGACCTATGACCCTTTCCAAATATGGAGGCCTCTCTTCTCCAGGTACTTGATCATGTGTCTGCCTTCCTGGAATTATAGCAATTGTAATCACTGTAATAATAATAATAGTGAGGACAATAAGGAAGTTGATCATGAGCAGATTGATGGCTTACTATCAGTTATCAAATGTTACCTCCTCAGAGCAACCTTTCCCAATAATCCTCCCTAAGATTTCCTACCTTCTCGCATCACTCCCTGTATGAGAACCCTGTCTTTATCTTGCCACAGCTTATCTTATGTATGTGTTTGCCTGGCAATGTCCTGTCTCCAATCCCACCACCACTGGCGGAGTGTGAGCTACTTAAGAATGGAGATAGCATGTCAGGTGCAATGGTTAATTTCAGATGTCAACTTGACTGAGTGAAGGGATATCCAGTTAGCTGATAAAGCATTATCTTTGCGTGTGTCTACAAAAACGTTTCTGGAAGAGATTAATATTAGAATCTGTAGACTAAGTAGAGAAGATCCACCCCCACCGATGTGGGTGTGCATAACTTAATCAGTTGATGGCCCAATTAGAACAAAATGGCAGAAGGAGGGGGTGTCTGCTCTTTGCTTGAACTGGGATGCCCATCTTCTCTTGCCTTTACATATCAGTACTCCTGGTTCTTGAGCCTGCAGAATCTGGCCTTCCTGGGACTCTGGTTTACCTGGGACTTCTCAGCCTCTGTAATCATGAAGCCAATCTCTCATAATTAATCTCATTCTACATATCTATATATGTTCTACTGGTTCTGTTTCTCTGGAGAACATCATGTGTGTTTGCTCTGTGGCCTTATGCCTAGAACATGCCCATGGTCATGGGGCTAAATGAGTCAGGACCATTTGACTGATGAGGAATATGAGACTCAAGTAACTTAATTAACTGCTTAAGTTCAACCAGGTCTGAAAGGTACAGCCAAGAGTTGATTCATGGTTTGCTGTCCCTAAAGCCAGCTTCTGGTCTTAAGGTTGTATCATCCCCTTCTCTACTGTCCCCAAGACAGTGTGTCTCAGCACATATGACCTCACATGCTCCCTGTCCCCATTAAGGACCCCTTAGTACTTAATCTGTCTTGTAACCACCCATTCATGTATGTCTAGACTACAAGCCACCTGACGTCAGGAATGGTATCTCATTTACTAGAATATCTCTACTTCTTGTTATGGTAATTGAAACCAAGAGGGTGCTGTCTATGTTGAATAAATACGGAAGTAAGCAAGGATTGTTTTACCAGGTGCCCCTAGACTTAACATTATTCTCAACCAGTGCTGCTCAAAGTGTGGTCCCTGGACTAGTGACATTCCCTGAGAACTTGTTATAAATATAGATTCTCAAGCCTCATCTAGATATACCGAATCAGAAACCTGGGGTGTGGCCCAACTATTTGTGTTTTAAAAAGCATCCCAAGTTATTCTGACACACACTAACTTTGAGAATCACTGCTTTAGACCAAGGACTGACATCCCTAAGCAAACTTAACACAGTCCTGGCTGATTCCCAGATGGCCTTGCGCCATGGGATGCCCTGGTCTCTGAGTTAAAGGCACTGCAAAGTGTAATCACTGAACCCATTTTTGAAGTCAGCTGCAGCACATCCTGCCATAGAGGGCACAGCACGCTCACCCAAGCCCTTCTCTACACAATGTCTTCTTGGTCTCCTGGAAGAACCTCCTGCCATGGAAGGAGCCCTGTGCAATGGGGTTTTCCCCACCCATGACACACCTCCCAACCTCCCCAACACCATTTGTGTCTATGGCACACCATGCATGTTCTCCAGAATCTGACTTCCTAGCTGTACCTCAGAGCCCCCTTTGCAGGATCTGTGCTCCTACCTTGTACTCAGTGAGAATGCCAGGTTGGCCCTACTCCTTCAGGTGCTATCAAAGGTCCTACTGGCTTCATTTGCTCTTCTGCTCCTTAAGAAGCTGGATGAGTCCAATCTCATTTCCCAGATTCCTGATGCTGAGAAACTACTATCCTCCTCCCAACACCAGTGCATATTGGAGTGGCCCTCTGGAGATGAAGCGATTTTACTAATGGCTTTCTTCATAGTCAAGCACACTAACTAGTACTTCCAAGAGCCTTGTCCTCACCTGTGTCCAGCTATGCCCCTAATATTTCAGGCCTGACATCACTCAACCTGCCTGAAGACTGGGTTTTGCAGAAGCTAGCACTTCCCTAACAACATCACATGCTCTTCCAACTTCACCCCGCTTGACAAGAGACTCACTATCTCCCAAAGTGGTCCATTTCATTTCTAAAGACTTCTGGCTGTTAGAGTGTCCTCATATGATCACATTCTTCTTCTCCATAACATCTGCCCACAGCCCCTGGATCTACAGGCCCATTTTTAGCCTCCCTTCCCTACAACCTCCACTCAGAAGTATTTGCTGATGGCTCCCAAAGCACCACCATAACTCTGGGGGTGCTTCAAGCCTTATCTGCTTTTTTTTCCCTCACTAATACATATTTTATTTGTAATGAAATGGAGACTATGAGAGCCTGCATGAGTCATGCAGTGCTACAAGGCCAGGTAACAGAGTTTCCAGGTTAGGGAAGCAGATGCCAGTGCTGATAAGAGAGAGAAGCAAGTCTCTAAAAATGTGTCGGTGACTGCCTGGAGCTTCCCAAAAGCTTAGCTCTGAGCACAGGAACATTCCTACTTCAGAATAGCATCATTTTATTTTTAGAACATGCCCTGTGGAACTACAAGCTTTGAGGGACACGGAAAGCACATGAACCTTCTCAAATTGCTACAGACCTGTTATGGGAGCATGAGAGAGGAAGCTTGTAAGAAGAGGGAAATGCCAAAGACTGGGAGCATAAGGGGGATGGAGGTTATTGGCTAGGCCCAAGCAGCCCTAGCGGGAACATCTAAGCCCAGGTCAAGAACTCTGGTGCAACTCTTTGTTCAAGAGAGTGAAATTCTACAAGTTCCAGTCCATCTCCTCTGACCATACAGGACCTTAGTCACTTTAATAGTATCACTGCAAATAAATCTGGGCAATAATCAGAAACTTCCTGCCTCATCCGTTTATTAAGTTTCTTTTTTTTTTTTTTTTTTTTTTTTTG